>NC_069722.1:6748263-7090763 GCF_027358585.1 Pangasianodon hypophthalmus | reverse complement strand
GAAAGTTGCATAGCTAAAACATGCAATGACCTGAACTTCCTGATGAGGACGCCACAACACACCATACTGCTGCTTTATTAAAGTCCCACCTGCTGTTGGGCTTCACACAGCAGATCTATGTGTTTTTCTCATAGGATATACTTTTCTATTTTAAGACCTGACTCGAACTGTAGTCTTGCTGATAGGTTACTAACATTTCTGTGTCTAGGTCCTCAGAGCATTTTTCAAAGCTTGGAGCTGAATTGGGCTTGTACGCTGAGTTTCACCTTACAACACGATAAAAAAATAAAAATATTTTGTCATAGCCATATTCCCACCTCCAGCAGTGTAAATACAGCAAGGTACAGATATCTTTACAGGCTTGACATTTAGAATGAATAGACGTTTTGTTCAGAAAGACCTGATGGACATAAAATAAATCCAGGATACACTTAGAACCTGCATACACACTCAACTGTGCACCGTGCTCAGAGCTGGAGAAATACTTTGAAGAGAAATAAAGGCCAATTGCTTTTAGTATTTTATTTTATTTATACTTCAGATCAATAGACTTTAAAGCCATCCATCTTCTGAGAGAAATATGAATTTGATCTTGAAAGTAGGTGTGAAAGAGAGAAAGATAAGAAGAGAGATCAAAAACAGGGGGTCAGACCATTTCACAGGTATATTCATGTATACACCGACTTTGAAATGGATATCTGAGTGTTGTAGTCTGGGACACACAGGCTATTCCTTCTGCCTGCAAAATAACAAGCATGAAGGCAAAAGAAAGAAAAGCATTCAATAAGGCATGCAAAACCGGCCCGTGCTAGTTTACACGGTGACAGACAGGAGGAGGGAGAGTCTAGACGAAAGATAGACAAATAAGCAGATACACATACAGGCACACTTGAGATGTTGCCTTTTGAGGCATGAAATCCAATCACTGTACATCACAAACCATTATTACAAGAGAGGACAGCTAGAACACTTGCATGTGTGGCTAGATGAGCGAGAGCGTGTGTTGACCCCTTTCTCCACTCTGTTAATCCACCAGATGAGACTTTTCCCAGAATGCAATATTGTCCTGGATGTGGCTCACTGGCACTTGAAAAACAAAAGTACAAAGAAATCATCAAGTCAGGTATCACATATGAGAAAAAGCACTAGGCTAGAAAGCACTTCTATATGTCTGATGTTTCTAATCTAAGAGTGTTAATGTATCTAACTAATCATCTGTGCCTCATCTGTGCTTCCTTGAGGAAAGCTAGAATTATCTTAACCTAATGACTTGTGGAAAGTGCAACGTTATGCAATACCAGTCAAGCCTATTTTTATAATAACCAGTAGAGTGCTGGAGGCCGAGCGCGTACCCTATTACTGTCTGCAGAATCGGTCTAATTATTTTGTAGCCAGCAACAAAAACCACATTATACCACACTGCTGCTGAGTACACGATTCTTATTGGACAGAGGTGTTGATTAATTTTCTATTAAAACAGCTCAGACATCAATTCCAGCTGCAAGGCTTACATTAATGCACGAGTTATCATTTTTATAGTATAAACTCCGACAGAGACTTATCTGCCGGACGCTCACATAAATGGATTTAAAATGTTGGATGTAAATGATGATATGGTGAAGTTTTCTGTGGGAAGATGTTTATTTAACAATATAGGAAGGAGTCTCCAGTGTTAAAGCTTTGTAACAGTGAAAGATAAAGCTGTTCTTTAAGTTTTTGGATATAGGAAAGTCTTCAGGACCTTCCAGTTACTTCGGAACATATTAAGTCTTATTAATTTTATGAAAGAGCAAAGAGAGTCTAGTGAGGGAAGGACTGTTTATAGCTGCTATAATGTAAATAATAACAGGAATAATAACAGGAACTTATTGCACAACATTAAATGTAACTATAAACAGACAAAAAGTACAAATGCCATCCTTTAATGCATGAAAAAATGATTCGTTTTCAAATTACTGGGGTATAAGAGGAATGCTTATTTGGAGTGGTTACAGTAACTCTGATTCATGTCTAGACGCATCATACCACTCCATCACTGATTATTTTACTGAAACAGCACATCCTTAAGCATTTCATTCCTACCTTAATGCATATAATATAATAATATTGGTAATAACTACTATACTGTACTATAATATAATATAATATTGATAGTAAATACTGTTTTGCAATGAACGGCTAATCAAAGAATAAAAGATTATTATCAAACTCTTATATAATGAATATGTACTTCCACGAATGGGTGAAATTCCATCTCAGTGCCCTTAGCTGACTTGCTGTGTGTGTGCATTTTTATCTGAGAGGGTATGGAGGGATCTTCCAAACTCCAGGGCTATAAAGGATCCATTTTCCTGAAGGCTTCATGCCAAACACCTCAGATGGAATCATAATGAGGGTACACATTCCTATAAGGTATCATGAGCAGAAATACCTGACATAAGGAGATATGTATATCCTAGCACGGAAGGATTGCTATTTTTGAATGTAGACAAACAGGCAAGTGTGTGTATGTGTGTATGTATGTGTGTGTAGGAAATTTTTAGAAAAATCTAGAAATATTTTACTCATTAATTTTGTCACCGTGCTGCTCTGTACACAGGACAGCCAAATTCAGTCATGTTTTCATTACAGATGTGTGCAAGCAACAGTGTGTGTGCATGTGTGAGTGTGTGTGTGTGTGTGTTTGCAAGTATTCTCCGAGGTACTGCCCTACTAACCGCCTCATTTCTCATCCTGATCAGCACACCTGTGCAGAGGTGAAAATAAACGCCATACATTTCCTCCACACATCCCTCCCTCCTGATAACTGCCTGTTTTCCTGTATCAGCTATTCATTATATCTATCTTCATCTGTCTTTATTCACACACCCCTTCATTATTATTCATTCATCAGTTCCATGACTTCACCAATTAAACACATCGGCCTATTTCCAAGGTCGGTTAATACTACTCAATGTCTATATTAACTCGCTCCATTGTGAATTTCCCTCTGGCTCCTGTGTACGATCTCAGCTTTCTTCCTTTCCATCACTGCCTCGCTGTGATTTATTACTACTGTCTAACCCATCGCTATGGCCTGTTGTATTACTAATCATTACAGTAGCTCATTGCACCCTGCAGCTAATCTGTGCTTGCAACTCTTCTAGACACACACGCAGACACACACACACACACACACTCTCTCTCTCTCTTTCACACACACACACATATACACACCCACACCTGTTACTCATCAGTTGGTCCTCTTGTTAATGAGGCTGATGAGGCTCTGGAGGCAGGAAGAGAAAAAAATAGAAAGACACTTCGTCACACTTGTTTGCATAATAAAAACAACAACAGGCTCATTAAAACTTGCTTGCTCTGTAAATTCACTCTAACCATCTGATCTTGTCATATATATATATATATATATATATATATATATATATATATATATATATATACATTCTTTTCTTTTTTTCCAACACTTCTATACAGAGAGAGAGACGCTGTAACTAACAGCACAGCAAATGTATTTTTATCCGTGATTGGCAGTTCTATGTTTTCCTCTAAAGATATGTTCATATGTTCAGTAGAACTTTATTGCACATTAAGTCTTCCGATATCATGTGACAGTATTCTAAGTACACTGGATTATAAAACATAAACAAGATATCTTGAATCCTTCTTTACAGGTGGTACGGTATATCATGTCTGGTTTAATGAAATTAGATTTTAATTACAGTAATGCTTATAGTTACGGAGTTCTCGCAGCCATTTGCATAGGTTTTTGTTTCATCTCTGTGGGCGGCACGCTGCTCATGCCATCTGACCGTCATACACTCACTGTCCACTTTATTAGCAACACCCGTACACCTGCACATTCATGCAGTTATCCAATCAGCCAATTATGTCGCAGAAGCACAATGCATAAAATCATGCAGATACAGGTCAAGAGCTTCAGTTAATGTTCACATCAAATGTCAGAATGGGGAAAAATGTGATCTCTGTGACTTTATCTGTGCCATGGTTGGTGGTGGGCTGGTTTCAGTATTTCAGAAATTGCTGATGTCACAGGAATTTCACACACAACAGGCTCTAGAGTTTACACAGAATGGTGTGAAAAACAAAAAACATCCTGTGTGTGGAGGGTCTGCAGGCTGAAACATCTTGTTGATGAGAGAGATCAGAGGAGGATGACCAGACTGGTCTGAGCTGACAGGAAGTCTATAGTAACTCAAATAAGCACTTTTTACAACCGTGGTGAGCAGAAAAGCATCTCAGAACGCACAACACATCAAACCTTGAGGTGGATGGGCTATAACAGCAGAAGACCAAAATTTTATACTAAATGTTAACCATGAGGTAATTTTCCTTCAGATATATTACACTAATAATGTGCCTTTCCTTCCTTCATTCATTTCATTCATCTGCAGTAATAACTTTATCCTGGTCCGGGTCACGGTGGATTCACAGCCTGTACAGGGAACACTGGGTGGAAGATGGGAAAATTCTCTCAGGATGTATCGCCAGTCCATCGCAGAGCACCATGCACACACTCATTCACACACTCGTTCACCGCTATGGGCAATTTAACATAGCCGATCTGCATGTTTTTGGACAGTGGAAGGAAACTGGAGAACCTTGAGGAAACCCACACGAACACCTGGAGAATATGCGAAACAAGAATATGCACAGGCAGGAACGTGAACTCCGGATCAAACCCAGGACCCTGGAGCTGTGAGACGGCAATGCTAAAATGCAAATATACAAGATATTCTTAAAATATTACTAGACTTGAAATGTCTCCACATTTTCTCAAAGCTATTCACAATTACAATCATATAATCATAGTTATGTTGTAACGGGAATCTTTAACTTTTTTAAGTTGATTAAATTCTTAATTGTTATCTTTGGTTTATCCCACGTCACTTTTGAATTTTTGAATCTGATTGGTCAGAAGGTGTTGATTAATTTTCTATAACAGCAGCTCTGACAGTAGTGCCAGCTGTAATTCAAATCACAGGTTTAATGCACTCATTCTAAAAGGTTATGGTTGCTATAGAAACAGCTAATTCACAGGGACTTGATATAATTCAAGCCTAATAAATGGTGCTATTTAAAAAGCGTATAATTGTTGATATGGTGAAGTTTTCTGTAAGGAGATGTTTATTTATCGTTTTGGAAGGAGTTTTCCTGCAGACTTTTCCACTTTGTGGTTCCTCAGTAACATGACAAGCTGCATTTTCTTTTTGTCGTATTAACTTCAAGAGAGTGAATTATAAAAGAGAGAAACAAAGAGGCTGGTGAGGGAACGTCTGTAGCTGCTATAGTTGTCTCATGTACATTCCAGAACATTAAATGTAATTATAAATGGATAAAACGATGTAGAATGCGTTGTTCTTTAATAAATAAATAAAATAATAACAGTATGACAAATTGCTTTGATATAAAGAGGAATAAAATCATTCTGGATGTTGGCAGCTTCCAAACCTTGAAACAATCAATAACAGTGTGTGTGTGTGTGTGTGTGTGTGTGTGTCTATCTATAACTATCTATCTATCTATCTATCTATATATATACACACATACAATTATTGATTATGAAGGGCCAAAGAGGAAATAATTATATGAAATCTGAATATATATTTAGAAATCCTGAATATATATATATATATATATATGTGTATGTATGCATATCTATAACTATCTATAACTATCTATCTATCTATCTATCTATATCTATCTATCTATCTATCTACATATATATATATATATATATTCACACACATACAATTATCAATTATTGATTATGAAGGGCCAAAGAGGAAATAATTATATGAAAGCTGAATATTTATTTATAAATCCTGTATATATAACACAAAAACTTTTGCATAAATCCTTCATCACTGGATTTGTTCAGAGGGTTGCAACTAATGGATTCAACTCTGGAATTATTTAAACCTATCGTGTAATCTCTAATTAAAATTGCAGTATCACAAAGATCACAAGACTCTATACTTGAGTAACAGTCTAAATTAAGCAGAGATCTGAAAAGAAGCAAAGCACATTTTATGCAGATGTGACAGTAATCTATTCCTGTGTTAATCCATTGTCTGAAGCTGTGATTGTCTGAAAAAAGTGCAAATATCTTGTGCAACTATCAAAAACCTGCTAAAAGCATGAGAAAATTCAGCTGATTTGTGACAGCTCTATAACACTCATTTTCAGAAACACTAAATTAGCCGAAGACATGCTACTTATGCCAAGTAAGTTTTTATAGTACAGTTTTTTATACATTAAATTAGGGTTGATAGATGGAAGGAATTTTACAGTTTTAAAACTGAAAATATTTCTTTATAAAGCTATACAATACTATACAAAAACTGTACAATACGAGCAGCATTATTATTACCACCGTTATGCCATGTCTTTTTTTTTTTTTCACTTAATTATAATACTGGACTTTAGTTCTGCTTGTCATTGCACGTCAACCAAAGGTCCAATTTAATCCCTGCATACATATATAATATATATATATATATATATAGCTTTTTTCCAACCAGCCTTAAAAGGTTGCTAGTGGGGGGTAAGCAAAGAACATGACCAGATCAGCCATTATTTTCACAGGTGGAGTTTATATTTTTATCTGCATAAAGTGGCCAAATTCCAGAGTCTGTTAAAGTGGTCCAACTAGAAAATGTAAGAAGATAAGAACAGAATTTTTTTTCTTTCATATCAATATATTAAAATCTGCAAGGTCATCAAATGTGAATCTTGTGACTTCTTTGAGAATAGTATCATTTTAAAATCATTTTTCAGCATTGAATCGAAGAAAGCATGAATTTAACCATCCAAATATGCATTCACAATCTAATTTTTACAAAGTTTCTTTGTTGACAATGGCTTGCTCTTAAACATTTTTTTTAGCATAGAATTAATACACAAAATGAGGTTAACTAGCATCCATGCTAATGGCATGAAGACCTTACTTAAAGTTATTTTAAGTAAATCATTAGAATTTGAATCTATATTTAGTCTGACCTCATCAGTTAATATCACAGTATTATTCAAAGTAAAGAAAAAGAATGAGAGAAAAAAAAACTTCTTCTTCACATGATCTTCAGGAAATGCTGATGATACAACTTCCTGTTGAACATGTGACTTAAGGAATATTCCAAACTATTTCATACGGGTGAATGTGTTCAGGTAACAGGATTGAGTGAAACTAAAATGTACATTTTTTTCCACAGCCTATAATGGATGACCCACGGAAAAGGGTGTTTCAAGCATGAAATGTTAAATGTATTCAAACATTAATGCAAAAAATAATGAGATTATATGATTAATAATTGAATACTGATTATATTTCAAGCTAGTAGCTGGGGACAGGCAAATGCTGTTTCTCAGTTCAGTTCATATTGAGAGAAAGTTTGCTCAGCTCCCACTGGGAACCTGTACAATGATGGTTAGCTGGCTATGAGATAAACGATGACACTTACAAGCATTTTTTTGATAGTGTTGTTTACCTTTAGAGAAGAGATAAGTGTAGTACCGAGACAGGAAAATGACTAAAAACCCAGAGGTGAATGCTTCTCAGGTACTGCAATAGAAAGAGAATGAACAAAAGGGGTTTTTTTTTTTTTTTTAGCTGTAACATGTTAGTCTCTTAGCTCTATTAACTAAAGGCATTTAGCTCCTCAGAGCACCGTGAAGGCTGTGAATTTAAATGGTTTTGCAAGAGAGATAGATCCCTTTTCCCCAAATCGATGCATTCAAAAAGTGCTCAGTTATACTGCACTAAGTTTCATGGCATTTACCTTTTACATTTTCACCTAATTTATTTCCTTTTTGGCAAGGTGGGATTATTTTTCGTAGGATTATTCGGATGAATTGGTTTGTCATAACAGCAGGGTAATGTAGACGATAAAGAGACAGATGAAGTAACGAGGAGTAAAACTATTTTAAGGGAAGCTGAAGTTGCCTTCTGGAGCAAGAGAACAGTGCATTTCAGGTCACACTCATTTTTCACACATTTTTTCTAACTAGCTCAGTCTCTGGTCTGTGTGTATGTGGGCATGTTTTTATAATGTGGTGGAGACCAAATGTGCCCACAAGGATAGGAATATCTGGCAGTTTTGACTTTTGTGGGGACATTTGGCTGGTCCATACCAGGAAAACTGCTTTTTCACTAAAACAGCAGCTTTTATTTGAAATAAAATAAAATAAAATAAAATAAAAGAGCCAAAATGTTTCTATTATTTAAATGTAATACTTTATTTAATTATTTTTACATAATTCTGTTACATAAATTTATGTGTTGCTTAACATTAAATAGCTGCATTAATAATTATATCACTCGACGTTCCTCACAAGGATAGTAAGACATATGTGTGTGTGTGTGTGTGTGAGTGTGTGTGTGTGTGTGTGTTCTTATAAATAAAAAACACCAACATCAGACTTGGATGTACACACATTAAATACATTAGTCATCCTTAAATAAAATGCTAATAACGCCTCCTGAAAAAGAGGACTAAAGAAGGACGAAAATGAGAGCAAATGAGAGTCTGTGACCTTAATTCCAGCACAGATGAGACAAATAGTTTGTGTATATGTGTGTCTGAATATTAATTGGACCTTTTTTGCTTTATTTTTAGTCGAGGGCACAACATACATCCATACATCAAAATCCCAGGCACAAAGTAATCTATAATGTCAGATCTACTGTCATACATAAAGACACTTAGGAATATGATTGATTGTGGCCAGCTTCTGTTCGCACCTTCTCACACTCATCTTATTTTCATGATGCATAGCTTGCACCACAAGTAAGGACCCATGGGCTTCAAAACTTTCCTCACACACAAAGGCTGCATGATATATTTATGCATGCTGCACACCTTGTTACCTCCTAAAGTTCTCCTACATCACCCCATTGCTGCTTTCCCTTCACTGGCTTCCTGTAGCAGCCCACATCAGATTAAACAGAGAAACACAGATGCTTGTCTGCAAAGCCAAAAACAGACCAGCTCTCACCTTCGAGACACAAGACCAGCTCAACCTAACCCACCACAGCTATAATTATTCTACACACCAGCCAAGAGGCCACTTGTACAGTCTGAGGACAAAATGGCAGGGGCTCAAGCCTCTGTGGTCTTTCTGTACACATGCCTGACTGCCGTAATGTGTAAGGTCATGACAGCTTACATCACATGCTAATTTTTGCCACGTTTGCTCTGTCATAACACTTGACAAATATACACCGTTCAGCCACAACATTGAAACCAGCTGCCTAATATTGGGTAAGTCCCCCTTGTGCCGCCAAAACAGCTCTGTCCTTGCGAGTCATGGACTCCACAAGACCTCTGAAGGTGTGCTGTGGTATCTGGTACCAAGACGTTAGCAGCAGATCCTTTAAGTCCCATAAATTGTGAGGTGGGGCCGCCATGGATCGGACTTGTTTGTCCAGCACATCCCACAGATGCTCAATCGGATTGAGCTCTGGGGAATTTGGAGGCCAAGTCAACACCTTGAACACTATGTCATGTTCCTCAAACCATACCTGAACAATTTTTGCAGTGTGGCAGGGCACATTATCCTGCTGAAAGAGACCACTGCCATTAGGCAATACCACTGCCATGGAGGGGTGTACATGGTCTGCAGCAATGTTTAGGTAGGTGGTACATATCAAAGTAACATCCACATTTATTTACATTTACATTTACGGCATTTGGCAGACACCCTTATCCAGAGCGACTTACAAAAGTGCTTTGAAGTCTATCAAAAATACATTCTCATACTGGCTCACTAGGTCACAAACTAGCAATACCATCAGTCCAAACACTCTGTTGGGGAGGTAATAGACTCAGACAATACATTTTTTTTCCACATGAATGGCAGGACCCAAGGTTTCCCAGCAGAACATTGCCCAGAGCATCACACTGCCTCCAGCAGCTTGCCTACTTCCCATAGTGCATCCTGGTACCATCTCATCCCCAGGTAAGTCATGCACACGCACCCGGTCGTCCACATGAAGTACAAGAAAACTTGATTCATAAGACCAGACCAGACCGGTGTGTTCTGACACCTTTCTATCATAGCCAACATTACCTTTTTCAGTAATTTGTGTACCAGACTGGCTAGCCTTCGCTCCCCAATCACATCAATGAGCTTTGGCCATCCATGACCCTGATGCCCATTTACCGGTTGTCCTTCCATGGACCACTTTTGGTAGGTACTAACCACTGCATTCACCCCATAAGACCTGCAGTTTTGGAGATGATCTGACCCAGTGGTCTAACCATCACAATTTGGCCCTTGTCAAAGTTGGTCAGATCCTTACACTTGCACATTTTTCCCTGGGGATGGATTTTGAACACCCCTGTTCTACAGCTTTATACTGATTTCTAATCCCACTGTGTCACTCAGAAGAGGATGGGTTCACTTTTGAGTCTGTTTCCTCTCAAGGTTTCTTTTTTCACATCGTCTCAGAGAATTTTTCCTTACCGCTCTTACCTCTGGCTTGCTTTAGTAGGAATCTATATCTTTCTGTAAAGATGATTTGTGACAATGTGAATCAAATTGAATCGAATCTTCTCTGTCCTGGCACCCAGGTGGCGACACAGCCATGTGTGCTTTGCTTCTTTTCAGCTCATACTGTCACAAAATGGAGACAGGTGGATGTAAGAGTGAGATTCATTTTTATTAAAAGTGCAAGCTGGCAGGAAGAATCATGGTCCAAAACTAGTCAAACAGGATTAAAGCAAAAAGAAAGCAAAAGGTCTTAACCAGAGAAGCAAACAGGAAATCACTCAGATTTGCACACTGAAAAGATGGCAAAACCTCACAAAGAAAGTTCGTGATTGATCTGTTTATAAGTAGTCGAAGTGATTGAGGAAAAACACTAACAGGTGTGTTAGTGTGAGCGTTGTAATGTCTGGGCTGGAGTCAGATTGAAATGAGAAGTTGTGGATCAGCAGTGGATCCAGATGTGACGCATACAGCTGGCTGGCTATCTCCAAATAAAAACTGAAGATCCCCATCTTCAAAGAGCAATTAAAAGAGTGATAAACATGCACTAAATTACAGAAAATGCTTATTCTCTGTTTTCCTACATGTACATACTCCCATATTAACTCCTTTCTAACAGGGTTTAAGCTTAATAATATTCTTAGACTGATATATTTATACTTTGCGTGAGGATTTGTTTTTGATGGAGACCACAAAACACTTGTGTAAGTCTCTCTGCATAAGGTCGTTTGTGAAATGCTATAAATGTAACTGTAAATGTATAGACTACTGTATGGGATTGGTTGCAATATGAAGTGAAACAGAGGAAAATATAGCTGTCGTCAAACTTAGTAACCTCATGCATATGTGTAGCCATAGCAAGTGCACTTTAGAGAAGGTGACTCTCCAGCTCACATCACAAGTAAAGAGAGCAGGTTTGGCTGACTCACCACCAGTAAAGCTTAACTGCATTGCCCATGCATACTCCTATGTTTCCAAGGACCAATCACAGATCACCACTTATTCATAATGACCAATCACTGATCACCATGTACTCACAATGACCAAACACTGATCACCATTTATTCATAACAATCACTGATCACCATTTATACGCAACAATCAATCACTGATCACCATTTATTCATGATGACCAATCATTAATCAAAATTTATTCGCAACAACCAATCACTGATTACCATTTATACACAACAACCAATCACTGATCACCATTTATTCACAACGACCAATCTCTGATCAGCATTTAATCATGATGGCCATTCACTGATCACCATTTTTGTTCCACTCATCCACTTCTTTTATCTTTGTTTTAAACTCTCTGCTTGGCAATACTGACAAGTAATAAAAGTGATTTATTCCCCTGTAACCCTTTTCCTTCATGTCTATTTTTGGATGATTTATTATCACTGTTTCATGATACATTCTGTTCTATTCTATTCTATTCTATTCTATTCTATTCTATTCTATTCTATTCTAATGTCTTTTGAAAATCTTCCATCTACATGTAACATGTTTTGATATGCAAATGAATGACGATTCATTGAATATGCAAATTAGTTTATGGTGTCATCAGGCTACTTCTAGTGACTTTTTGAGCACGCATTAGCTACTTTCCCCTAAAAGAGTTTGCAACACCGAAAAGCACATCAACTCTCATTACCTGCAATAGGAACTTGGCAAACTAGTTGGTCAAGCCACTTGATGCAATGTTTCCTGATTGGTTTGGTAATTGGTTTGGTTTGGTAATAGTTTGCTTCACTTCACTAAAGTGAACTAACTGAGTGAAAGGAATATGCACAAATGTAATTATGTGTGCTCTTCAGTAATAATTAAACTCTGCAGAGTTTACAGAGTTTTGTTCTTTAGATTTCAGACTTTTGTTCCCACACACACACACACACACACACACACACACACACACAGACACTCCCTTAGCAGCACAATAATTATGTATGTGCAACCAAAGACTGACTCCAGTTTAAGGAAAAGATACAATTTTACTCCCACTCTTACCTCATGGATGGCATCTTTCTAAAAGATACACTAATAATGCACTAATGTCATGTAATTATGTCAAAGAGAGAAAGAGCAGGAGAAAGAAAGAGACAATAAATCTTAAATAAACTAACCACAGACAGTACTATATAAAGTTTCAATAGCATCTGTTTACACGCTTAAGTCAAGCTAATGCCATTTCACTAGCAGACATGGGCGGCTTTTCAGATTTCTGTGATATATTCATGAAACATTAAGGGCCAGCTTCCTGGAAGCTCGTTAAACTAATTGCTGGATTAAATTACATTGTTAATGGTGATTTTCCATTGACAATCTCTTTAAGTCTAGCATACAGCTTCATCTTTGTCCATGAAGCCGGTCATTCAAGGTGCCGTGGAGTAAACAAGCAATCAGTCTTTTGCTTCCATAGCCTCTTACTGTTTTCGATAAAACTGGTTGATAACATAAGATAAAGATTTTATAGAGTATTTGACCACCTCAGACCATTAACTTTCATTAACGCACTTGTTATTTGTCAAAAATATGAGTAGACATGTACAATACGACTTAGGAAATGGCACTTCAGTGTTGTTGTTGTTGGTTACTGGTTGTCATGTCATGTCATGTCATCGTGTGTAGTTTATATATTTTTCGCCAACAACAGGCTAACATTTGTTGTAATGCATTACTGCTGAGTTTTAGGTTTTATAATGAATCTCCTCAGGGGCTTTTTTGAAGTCATTCGGTGCGAGTGCAAAGGGAAGTGCTACATCTGCTGAAACTGCTGCTGGGTTTCACTGACATCACCTTGTCTAGCATATATTCTACAAAATCATTTGCATTGTTTAATGAATAAATGACTGTAGGGAAAGTATCTAGTGTTTATCGGATTAGTACTGTATGTGGTAGTTACAAGTTATTTATGGAACATCATTTGTTTTAATTTGTATACATTTTGTTTTATTTTTTAAACCTGCCACCACTGCCCTCTTTGGAGGACAATGAGGACATCGATATGTATATATTTATATATATATATATATATATATATATATATATATATATATATATATATATATATATATATAATGTAACTTTATGAATGACAATGTCATATATATATATATATATATATATATATATATATACATATATATATATATGACATTGTCATTCATAAAGTTACATTTTTATGGACTATTAAAGCCATTTCAAAGAGAGGGACACAAAAAGGGGAGCGAAAGAAAAGGAAGAGAAAAAGTGTAAAAAGTAAAGCAGAAGACTATTTTTCACAAATTTAAAAGGAGAGAAGAGAAAAGTAGAAATAATGTACAGATAAAAAACAAAACCCATCCTGACAGCATGAATCTACATAAGTTCAATTAATTTATTAAATACATTATTTGCTACATAACTACACTTCGTAATAACAACAAAGTGTAATTATGATAGCAGCATTTAGGACAAATAGGACAAAATAAAAATACAAAATAAACTATGCACCTATGGTGCTTGGCCCCCTAATTATTTACAGAAACAAGACTGTGTGTTTGGTTTCACATAAGGTCCTTTATTAACAAGCAACAAAAGTTGTTATATAATAATAATAATAATAATAATAATAATAATAATAATAATAATAATAATAATAATACTGATTGCGAAAAAAAACATGGAAACCAAATCAGTTCAAAAACTTTAATTTTCCATTCTAAATATTTTAATAATTAATAAATTGTATGCTTTTTTGCCTTTATAACTGTCTCTGAACAGCTTTTGGATCAGTAATATTGCTCCCTATAGGGGCAATAAATAGGTACATTTTCTTTTTTACCTTTTTTATTTAAAAATCTTGTGTTCAGCTGAAGCTTTGAAGTTGAAGTGTTGTTATAGAAAATTAATCAACGCCCTCTGACTAATCAGATTCTAGATTTCAGCAGCTATGGTAAGGAATAAAACACTTAGGGATGTTCTGTTATAAAAGCATCAAAGACAGGGTGGTGTGATATGAAGCCCATTACCACTCGAATGTTGATTATTTTTCTATAGCAGATAGCCCTGTTTTGTTTTATTCCTCTTATACCATGACAATTTGCCAATGCTAATGTTTTATTTATTAAAGACATGTAAATTTACACATCTGTTTACAGTTACTTTTAAAGTTGTGGAACATCATATTACTGAGAAACCAGAAAGCACAAACTCCTCCATCCTTTAGACTTAGACTCATGGTGGAAAACTTACAGCTTTACAGTTACAAAGCTGTGACACTGGAGACTCCTTCAAATAAAATAATTAAAATAATAAAAATAATAAATAAAAGTATTTATTTCTTACAGAAAGCTTTACCATATCAATGATTATGTATTCTTTGTTCAAAAAAAAAAAAAACAACACATTTTAAAATCTGTTTATTTTTAGACTTTAAAAAGATTATAGAGCCTTCAGCGTACAAGTCCATGTGAAGCAGCTGTTACTATAGAAACCATAACATATTAGAATGTGCACATTCATATAAACCTATGATTTGCCTTGCAGCCGACACTACTGTCAGAGCTGCTGTTGTAGAAAATTAATCAACACCTTTAATTTGAGAATTCAACAGCGCTGTGGTGTAAATATATATATATATGTATGTATATATGTATGTATATAAAATATATAAATGTTACATAAAGCAGGATAGTGACATTGGATCAGACATGGTGTTAGTGTTAAAACAGATGAGTAAACTTGTGGTTGTTGGGTTCGACATATGGCTCATCTAAGGTTTCACAACACTGGAAATTTCAGACCTAAGTTCCATAACATGTTCTTCTATAACTTGTCCTTCCAAACATAGTAAGCCTCACTACCTGAAAGAGTATCAGCCTCTGCCATTTCTGCAACTCTAGTCAACGTCCCCGGGAGCCGAATCCAAGTATAAAAGTAAAGTGCTGAGTGAAGCTGAATGTGTGTGTGTGTGTGTGTGTGTATGTGTGTGTGCACTTTACATCTATGTTAAGACTTTAAAATAACTTGTCCCATGCGAACCTGCAGCATACGAGCAGGGAAAGTTTGTGTTGTGAAAGTCAAAACAGATTTATACTCTCTCTCTCTCTCCCTCTCTCTCTCTCTCACACAGACACACACACAGACACACACACACAGTGTAATTAGATAGTGTGACCAGGCATGACTGATTAGCCTGTGTGCATGCATGTAAAATGTCCTTGATCTGTCATCATTCCTTATTGTATGTTTTTTCCGATTATTTAAGAGCATGTCACACACATACACACACCAACACACATTTAACACTACTGAAGACTAGAAAGCCATAAGAGTTTTTAAGCAGAAATGACAAGAAGAGCTTTATGGTGCAACTGTGTGTGCGTGTGTGTGTGTGTGTGTGTGTGTGTGTGTGTGCATCTAAACATATAAAAAGATGCACGTGGATCCAAGAACTTGTAAATATTACTTATTGGCCACATATAAAAAATATCATGATTTATATGAGGCAACATCTCCTGTATGTGACTGGGCTCTGCAAATGCCAACTTCAGAGACAGAGAGAGAGACACACACACACACACACACACAGAGAGAGAGAGAGAGAGAGAGAGAGAGAGAGAGGTTGTGGAAAAAAAATCCACACGAAACGCTAGATCAGATAGCAGACGGGAGGGGGAATCACTGGTTGCACCGAAACACTGGAGAACACAAGGAGCCTCATCACAGCTTTACAGTGCATTAGTGGAAAACGAAATGAACACAACACTAAAGGAACATTAAGGGAACATTTCCAGAGCTTTCAAGAGACTTCTCTGCACCACCTTCAGTGAAGACCCTGTGCTGCCGGCAGGTTTGTGCGGCACACACAGTGTATGTGTGCGTGGTGCAGGTACTGTTAACAATGAGGACCTTGCAGGACTACGACAGGAGCCCCTTGAGTTTGGAGAAGTGGTTCTACTCAAAGAGGAACCCTTAAGGAACCGGGGAGTTAAATCATGCTTGGACTTGCCTAGAAAGTGAGAAAGAAAACAAGAACCTTTTAGTCCTTCTTCATAACCTGGACACATATACACTCAACAGAAGGTGAGCAAAATGCTATGATTATTATTATTATTATTATTATTATTATTATTATTATTAATGGTATCATTTGCTCCTTGAGTTCTGGATTACAAACAGCATGAGCAGGAATTTTTGCAACCTGTAGCCGTGTCCGGTGTGTGTAGTGTTTGTCTGATCAGAGTGGACTGCAAGTATGATGAGTGAAAAAGATGACATGCAGTTTGGTACACACTGTATCTGTGTGTGTGTGTGTGTGTGTATGTATGTGTGTGTACTCATTAACCTGCCAAAAGCCCCAGAGAGTCCTCACTCTTGTAACTACACACCTGTCCTGTTAGCTTTACTGTAGTTACTGAATAATTCATAGCAGTTACTAAATGACATGTTTTGAGATAAATAACGGAATAATAAATCAGGAGTTTAAGGGGGTTAAGAACATGTAAAGCTTGACATGCAGCATGGAAGAGAAATCTCCTGGAGTGTGTTGATCAGCTGCTTGTGCATGCGGCGTTCTTGTTTTCAGTAAACCCCTCCCTGTGAGTGACACAACCAGCTCTGTTGAAATAAGTCATGTTTATTTCATCTCTACTAAAAACTATTATATTATTCACGAAATATAATAAGTAAAGAAACAAAGCATGTTGAACAAGATTCCAAACAACAATCAAAATTCAGTATTAAAGCTTAAATCGAAGTCCATATATGGTAAACAATCCAAAAGCCCCTTAATCTAAGATCATAAATTGTGTTTTTTTTAATTTATTTGTTAGAATCAGATCATGCTCTGCAGCTATTATTCTAAGTCACCCCATGCGGCTTATGATCCTGTTATAGCACAGCACATATGGTGAAAATGCTATTATTCGTCCCTCATGAAGTTTATTAAACCAGACTAATTGAGCAAGATGTGCTCACGCTCATGTTCCAGCTTATGCTTGCTCCCTAATGAGATTTTGTTTTCAGTCGACCAACCAGAGAGTCATTTCTTTCAGTTACCTGTCCTGATTTACATTTCTATCCATCATTTCCATATCTTGTCCCATCTCCGAGACGCTAGGGGAGCAGCACGGCTACGACCAAGTGAATATTAAAATGACAGCTGTCGCATTCATTCAGTACGTTTCATCAGACAAATTGACAAAGTGAGATGGGGGTGGGGGGTGTGTGTGTGTGTGTGTGTGTCTGGGTTGAACGGGCAGTTTGGCTGGAGTCTCTTTTCTTCTTTACGTCAGTGTCTAAAAATTGCACTGACTTCAGACAATTCCATTTGTACTGATTCTCACCAATCAGGTGGCCACTCAGAATTACATATAATGGATTTTTCAGCTGCATCTCTGAGTTGTATTCGGATCTGAGTGCTGAGGCTCAGAGTTCGACTTGATTCTCAGAATGGAGCCACGTTAAGCCTGCCTCCTCCACTTCAGTGATCAAATCTACACCTGACCGGAGATCTCAAATGCTTAGTTTCCAGGAGCCCGATTAGGATGCTGGGAAGTGTATGCTTTCTGATAACTTTAATTAAAATGAACTCTTCCTCCCATGTTTTCTTTCCATGTCCTACTAATCTACATGAGTGGATTAAAGTACAGGCAGTAAAAAAGGAAGCACAAGCACTATTTGTTTCTATAAGCATCAAACTGAGAGGGTGTTAACAAGCTCGTAAGACTATTTAAAGCATAAAATCTCATTTCTGTCTATCATATCTGTAGTGTATGCACTTGAAATTCTCTCAGCAGTGGCTTGTGACCATAGATTTTGTTGGGGCAGGACAACATTAATAACGACATAGCCTCAAAGTAAATTAAGTTGAGAGCCTTGACACATGACACTTGAATTACACAATAGGCTGAATTCTAGTGAATTTTCAGAGTAAGGCAGTTGAGAGTTAACAACATAGTCATCCAGCATGCAGTCTAGCAGCTTGTTCTAGATAGATCCTTGTTCAACTGGGTTTAAGACAGCAGGTGTGTTGGGCAGGTTTCAGCAAAATGTACAGCCCAACTACATCTCAAAAACCACACAAAAGACCTGAAACTAGCCCAAAAACTTTGAAAAAGGAAGACAATTTTTTCTTCTTTTTCTCAGCCTTTGTGTGAGAAACAAGGTCACCATAGTGCACACTGCTGTATAGACATTATCCACTCCATAATCCCCCTTTCACTCTCCAAATCTTCGCACTATATCTGTAGAAGAATATATAGAAATGGTTCTGTACATCATAGACACAATGTCTGCACTTTGAAGAAATTTATTAGATCGCTTGCTATAGAACAAGATCTTGGTAGCCACACAGTATTTTTAAATCAGCCCAATTTGGTGTAAAACCTGCGACCCCTGTCAACCCTGTCAACTCTGTCCTGTCTTCTCCTCTTCTCCCGAGCAGGGGGCAGCGTGATTCCTGCTCCAGTGGACCTCTATTAGTGCTTCTTATATTCCCCACTTTTGACCCCTAAGTGCAACAAATAACTCTATGGAGCTAAATGCGTGCTCACTGCCCCTCATTCACGTAATATCTAGAAAGGCAACTAAATTAATGAAATATTAACTTACTGTATATCTGTCCAATAGCGACATTTTTATAGCATTGGTCTCAAAGAGTATTAGTATTTCAACAGAATTTAAAATCTATGAAGTTTATTAGGGCTTTATGAAGGTTAGGTTTAGTTGAATGGTATGTATGTCTGTGTGTGTGTGTGTGTGTGTATATATATATATATATATATATATATATATATATATATATATATATATATGTAGTAGGATGATAAGAGCAGTTATATAGGGAGAGTCAATAAAAATCATATAGGTGGAGTCAATAAACATTTCTATCAAATATTTTTGTGGACAACTTTCATGAATTCGTCAGTCAAAGATATGAAGGTAATGAAGTTCTAAATCTGTACATCGTCCTTCTAGAGGGAGAGACCCATGATGATGAAGAGAAGTGACTCAGATTGCATCTGATCAGAAGTGACTCAGTTTCAGCCTGATCTAGTATGCTTACCACAAAACCAACCTCTGTCATGAGAAATTCAAATTCATTTAAAAAACAAAAGAGGGTGACGTGACTGTATTTAATTTGCTTCGATAGAAGTAAATTTGTAAGAAATAGCATGCATGCTAACCTCGCTCTCAAACTTAACTGTAACCTTCCTATCTTTTCATAAGACTCGTGGCAAGAATTATCATATATTTCACATGTGGTCATAATTTATCACAAAAATAAATTAATAAAATAAACTACATGCACTAAATTCCATTCATGTGAAAAACAGTATTGAATATAACATGTGAAATGTCTAAAAACCATGTGGCTTAATTTCACATGTGAATCATAATTATTGATGTGAAGTTCATGTGACTTTTCATGAAATGTTGGATAAAACTAGATTTGAAGCAGCTTTGGTAGGATTTTCTCTCCTGTCTGAGAGAGTAACAGCTTGAATTTGGTTTATTTGTCATTTCAACAGCTGTCTGTAGACTTTCATTGAGATGAATTGAGATTTATTGAGATTATTAAGGATCTTGAGATTCTTATCAGCAGTAATTACACATAATACAGATTACATAGCCGGAGATTAGGTTAAAAAACACTGGAGTATTCCTGATATACTATGAAGCAGCAGGTGTAGTGCAGTACAGCATGTTTGAAGGGAAGTGCTGAATCCTGGACTGCGGAGAGAGCGGGCTGTTCTTTCAGGACACACGGAGCACTCAGCCACACTACCTGGCATCTCTGCAGGAAGCAGTGACCACGCCAGCTTCACTGCAGTAACAGGTGTTTCTCCCTCCGGCACCAAAAACTTAACACTGCCTCTCACTTCTCCTTCTCGTTGACCTGTATCACATCCAATCCCTGTCTCTCTGTCTCTCTCTCTCTCTCTCTCTCCCACTCTCTCTGAGTGATTGGCCACCTGGAGGATGACTAAAATACCACTGCATGAAGCCGGCAGTCACCCCTCAAACACTCACATGCACACACAACCTCTACCAGACTGGTTTCCATGGTAACCTCTATATCCCTCCATTTCTTCATCTGATTCCTTTATTCCTGTGCACTGTAAGGATGAAGCAGTGTGTATTCATGTATATGTGTGCATGTGTGTGTGTGTGTGTGTGTGTGTGAAGGAAATGATATGGCTTATTTTTCTCATTATCGCATTCATCCAATCTAAGGCTCCTCACATATTCACACTCACTGATATAGCAGCACCTCAAGTGCGTATACCGAAGCCTCTGGCATGAGTACAGTATGTCACCCAGACCCTTGGAAGTGGATGTGTGTGCGTGTGTGTATGTCTCTAGCCTCCGTGAGATAGGCGTCTATTATTAGAAAGGCAGATCAGTTGAGTCAGGCAGGGACTAGGCGCCTAAATCCGGACCCCATGGGCAGCTTCCAAAACAGGACTCTCAGAGAAATGACACAGCACCACAAACAGCCAAATAATAACAATCATTAAAAAAAACAGGATTGAGGGTTATGATGAAGAGCAGGAGGTGTGGTTTAATCCTCACTCCCACAGAAGCTGACGGTTGTATGTGCCACTGCACTGAAGTAAGGTGTGGATTAGAGTTTCGCAGGAAAAGTGTGAAGTTTGGCTAATTTTAATTTGTTACATCTGCTGCAGTGCAGACACATGCATTTATAGCAGCACAGGGAAACACTTGGGCTGCACACACATCCCAGAGTAACACATCATTAACACTTCACTAAAATCTGCTTTCATCACTTCCATTTTTGTCTCAATTTAGTTTTATATGAGGTGATGAAAGTGTGTGTGTTTGTGTGTGTGTTGTGTGTGTGTGTCTGTGTGTGTATACGCATAAGCCTCAACGTTGAAATGAGTTTTTAAAATAGCATGACAATGAAAAGCAAAGTGATTAATGTGAATTAATATCATGGCATTACACTAGGCTTTGTTCTTTTTATTTAAATCACACTGAAATCGCACTGTAGGGTTTCTACACCACTAAAAACTCTGTTTTGAAATCTCTTTATTTAAAAAAAAAAGCTGTTTTGAAATCTCTTTATTTAACTGTTAAAGTTGCAATTCCTTTGTTCTCTGTTTGGCTGCAAAGATTTGCATTTTAACTATTTAATTATTAATTATTGCACATCAAACTCTACAACTAATAACATTGCATTTTAATAATTTAATTATTACATTTATTGTATTGAAAATTCTGTTCTGTATCATTTTTTGTTATCATTCCAACTATTATTTTTTATGTTTTCACCTTTTTTTTCATTCTTTTTATATCATTG
The DNA here is from genome assembly GCF_027358585.1 of Pangasianodon hypophthalmus. Lineage (NCBI taxonomy): Eukaryota > Metazoa > Chordata > Actinopteri > Siluriformes > Pangasiidae > Pangasianodon > Pangasianodon hypophthalmus. Next base: position 7,068,937 of record NC_069722.1, on the reverse strand, counting down.
AGTCGATAAACATATTTTAGCTTGTATTAATTTTACATCAATTCATACTAATATTTAATATTTAATAAATACTGCTGATACAATGCTGATGCAAGCCTTTTTTATTTTCAGCACATGAGCATTTATCTATACTCGCAGCTCTGTCAAGATCAAAAGTCAACAATCGTGCACTTAACCCAACTACAGCAGGATATTAAATATAGCTGAGTAACATATGCATTTATGGTTGTGTAGTGTTCTGAAAATGACTTTGGCAGGGTTGTTACACATCTAAAATACATTTCTAGCACTTTCCCAGCACTTTCACTGTGCATTATAAGCCAATTTCCAGTATAATGCAGATCAAACATTTAAATTTAACATACATAACATGATTTTGTCATTAATAAGGAAGAATGTTTAAAGAAATGGGAGTAGCTACACTAGTTGTAACATTAGTTTGTAGTTTACTTTATTTCATTTCATGGTTAAAAGTGCCTTTAAAAATATATCCTTCCCAAATGATCAATGTCAAGATACCTGTTTCTTTCTTATAAAACTTAAAATGTGCTTACAGTAAATCTGGCCCTTGCTATATGCACTTTGTGGAACTTTAATTTATGCTTTATGTGCAATGTTAGGGTTAGTTTAACTGCTAACATTATAAGCAACTCCATCAAAACATATGTCTGGCATTGTAGCCTCAGTGAGCACAGAAAAACTTAACTAGATGTGAAATTATAAAATTACAAAATACTTTGTATTCTACTGAGTGTTATTTAGATGCTATAATTGCAATAATTACAAATTAAACATTTTCAGTTTATTTAAAAGTAATCACATTTCAGACTATGGATATATCGGTATAGAAATCGATCATACCTCAGGTTTTTTATGACATTTAAGCATTTGTCCAAAGCCTACCTTTGATTAAATCTAAAAGGTACAATATTGTAATCAAGGTGCTCAAATGACTGACCTTACCTGTTGGTTTCTCTCAGGTCCTTGTGTCTTGTGCAGCGATTGGTGGAGAGACAGAGGCCTGGTATCCCAACCACTCATTGTCCTGACCGGGCCGAGTGGCATGAGTGTGGGAAAGACCCCTCGCTACAACGTTGTGTCATCGTCAGAGGAGGACATCCATCACCACGGCAACATGCCTGCCCTCGGCAATGGCTTTGGAAATGGTAAGATCCAGACGCGGCGAAAGCCACGCACCCGCTTTGTTAACAAAACCGGACAGTGTAACGTCAGCTTTTCACACATGGAAGAGCAATCACAGCGCTACTTGGCCGACATCTTCACAACATGTGTGGACATCCGTTGGCGCTGGATGTTTTTTCTCTTCTCTCTTGCTTTCATTCTGTCCTGGCTGGCGTTCGGTTTCATCTTCTGGCTCATTGCCCTTGTACATGGTGACTTTGACAGAACCTCCAGTGAAGAGTTCACACCCTGCATCATGCAGGTCAACAGTTTTGTGGCAGCCTTCCTGTTCTCAGTCGAGACCCAGACCACAATTGGTTATGGCTTCAGGTGTGTGACTGAAGAGTGCCCACTGGCTGTATTTATGGTTGTTGTTCAGTCCATTTTGGGTTGCATCATTGACGCTTTCATGATTGGTGCCATCATGGCCAAAATGGCCCGACCCAAAAAGCGTGCACAGACATTGCTATTTTCGCACAATGCTGTCATAGCTATGCGTGATGGAAAGCTGTGCTTGATGTGGCGTGTAGGAAACTTGCGCAAAAGTCACATTGTCGAGGCCCACGTACGAGCACAGCTGATTAAGCCAAGAGTGACGGAAGAGGGCGAGTACATCCCACTTGACCAGATCGACATCAACGTTGGCTACGACAAAGGCATCGATCGCATCTTCCTTGTTTCTCCTCTGACCATCATCCACGAGATAAACGAGGAGAGCCCGCTCTTTGGAATCAGCAAACAGGACCTAGTCAATGAAGACTTTGAGATTGTGGTGATCCTCGAGGGCATGGTCGAGGCCACGGCAATGACAGCTCAGGTGCGCAGCTCTTACCTGGCCAACGAAATCTTATGGGGTCATCGCTTTGAGCCAGTAGTGTTTGAGGAGAAGAACCACTACAAGGTAGACTTTACGCACTTCCACAAGACTTATGAGGTGCCCTCCACACCACGCTGCAGTGCCAAAGACATTGAGGACCGCAAGTCACTGCTCTCCAGTGCTAACTTCTGTTACGAGAATGAGTTGGCATTCAGCAGGGAGGAAGAGGAGGAGGAAGATATAAGGGGAATTTTGGGGACTGAGATGGAAACCCTATCAGCCAGCCTGAACTCTGACCAGAGATCACACCATATAGAGTCCGAGATATGATCTCTGACACGACTGATCCTTGACATTCACCTCTAGAGAATTTTATTTTAACGTAGATCCAGTCTGTCCCTTTAGTTTTGGCTTGAACTGACAGATACAAAGCAAAGCAAGTGCCACTATGAACCACTGCTGAATTAGTGCCATGGTGTAGTCAAGGGCAATTCATGTTCATGACTGTTGCTGGATGGCCTTCCAGTAGGAAAACTTGAAATAGGATTCCTTGTTTCATGCTGTAGTTTGAAGTGATAGCTTTAAGTGATATCATAATGCAATACCAAGCTATCCTGGGTGCCAAATTGGTTCAGACATCTGCTAGGTACTTTTGGTACCTTCTCTTGGTTTTGTAGAATTCCCCCTCAAAATATATATATATATATATATATATATATATATATATATATACATATATATATATATACATATATATATATATATATGTATCATACACTCATCAGCACAATAATTAACAATAGATAGACTCACAATCCATTTCGTTTGGTATAATAAGCAATAAGGTTACGTCGTTACATCAGTTTTACATTAATAACCAAAAAAATATTTGTTGTATGTTGTAGCACTTCAATCACTCATTTTCAATCAACATTTTGATTATCTCAAACCTACCGTGATTTTAAATACATCAACAATAGCAAACAGTGAATTGCCATTAATTAAAGAAAACAAGATGGCACCCAGGCTAGCAGATAGCTAGAAAACGTATGTGTCTTATATCTTCAGAAGTGTGTAGAATTATCAGTGTGTGTGTGTGTGTGTGTTTTAAAAGTCATCATTTTTATAGAAACACATCGACAATTTACCCTCCACACACAGACGACACATCCAACCTCCAAACACACACTCATTCATGCTCAGGATGCACTCTCTTGCACAGCAGACAAAGCTCAAAGAGGAAAAATGTCGATGAAAGTTGGTTGTTTCTAAGTAGGACTGTTTAATTGTACCTAAATTATGTTACAGTGCAAATGATTGAGCAGGATATCTATTATATATCTATTGTGAACACTATATTGGATGCATTTCAGCATCAAGCTTTATTGGAGGCTGCTTGAACAATAACTAAAAGTAACACTATCTGATTACATTTGAAAAAAAAAAAAACATTAGTGTAACATAAACAAGCTCCTGAAATTGAAACCAAATCAATTTTGGTTATAAATATCTCTATTATTGCATATCATGACTCTGAGATATTTACCAGGCCTTAAATACAATGAGCAGGCCTCATGGTTTAAAGGCTTATTAATGTAAAAGGGCACAGTGCAATATGAAGTGTTACTGTTCTTCTGAGTGGCGATGATGATGATGAGATGATGATGATGATGATGATATGCTTAAAGATAGCCCTACATTTGGGCAATGGCGAAGTGTTTAAACAGTCAGCCTGAAGGACTGTGGAATATCTGAAATGCGTTAAACATGTTACAAAGTATTCAGATAGCCTTATCTGAAGGTTCCCTTATGAAAAAAATCACATATTTTTCACACATGATCATATTTTACACTCGCTTGTGACTGTCAGTAATATCTGATCACTTGAGAAACATGTGAAGGTGCATTTCAACTTGTTATGCCCTGAAATTGCACATGTGAATAAAAGTAAGCCTGTGAAAAATGTGACCATGTGTAAAAAAAAATAATAATTTGCGCACATGCAAATAAATGAATCATGTGTAGAAAATCACATGTGAATCACTGAAAAACTCACAAGTGATTCATATGTGAAAATAAGGAAATCATTGGGGGGAAAATCACATGTGAAAATAAATGAATCATTTAAAAAAATCATGTGACTCACTTAACAAATCACACATGAAACCTTTTTTAGTCACATGTGAAAATAAATGAATCATTAAAAATCACATAAGTTATTTTTTAAAAATCACATGTGAAAATAAATTTTAATAAATCACGACTCATTTAAAAAAACCACACGTGAACCGTTTTTTAAATCACATGTGAAAAAAATGAATCATAAAAACTCGCATGTGAATCATTTAAAAAAATCACACATGACTCATTCAAAAAATCAAATTCATGTGAAACTTAAAAATCACATGTGAAAATAAATGAATCCTGAAAAAAGCATGTGAAACATTTTTTAAATCGCATGTGAAAATATATGAATCCTTAAAAAAATCACACGTGACTCATTCAAAAAATCACATGTGAAATTTTTTTAATCACGTGAAAATAAATGAATCGTGTAAAAAATCACATGTGAATTTTTTTTATCACATGTGAAAATAAATGTATCATCGAAAAAGTATCACATGTAAATCATTTTTGAAATCACATGAAAATAAATGAATCACTGGGAAAAAAAATCACGAGAATCATCTTAAAAATCACAGGAAAATAAATGAATCATTGAAAAAAAAATCACATGTGAATCGTTTTAAAAATCACACGTGAAAATAAGTGAATCACTTGAAAAATAATCACGTGAAAAATAAAAACAAATGCACTCCATGTTAAAAATCCACATGTGGAAAATGGATGAAGCGTGTAACTTTGACACGTGTAATTTTCACACGTGAATGGTGCGATTATTCACCTTCTGTAAGGGTTATCAGTCCCAGCTTAAGTAATACACAACAGTCCCACACACTCCCAACTACTGCGGCTATTATTGCAGTGCGTGATGATGATGATCTCCCAGATACCTCACTCTCTTTTAAAAATGAGACAAAGGTCGGGGAGGGGCGGGCGGTACAGAGAGACATGCGAAACAAAAGAGGAACAAATGAGCAGAGAGTTCACCCACTCACCCCATCCATCACTTCTCTCTGTGGGAGAAAACGAGTGTGCCTGATTAAATAAAGAAGGCATTATGTAAGATAATTTTAATAAATTAAACGTCTTGCAGAGACAGATTACAGCCAGGCTTGTTCTCCAAAAGACGGAGGAATAGAGAAGACAGAAAAAGAGCAAAGGCAGAGAAGCACCAGGCCTTCCTCATGTTCGTCTGTACAAACCTGTAAATCAGTCTGCTATTTATGAAAATTTCTCACAGCCTTGGAAACTGGGTCATGGTAATATAGTAACTTGCTGGCTGGGAATGCAGTTATTGAGTTATTCAACATGACAACTTATATTACTAAATTCATTCCTTAAGAGCTTAGAGTGTCTTCCTTTTATATTTTTTTAACCAGTCACTACACTAATAGATCATATTAGTACATGGTCACTAATATTATGACCCTCTAAGTCAAATGACTCAAGACAGTATTCAGAAAAGGAGAGCTATTTATTCATTCCTTTATCTTCGGTAAGCGCTTTATCCTGGTCAGGGTTGTGGTGGAATCCGGAGTTTATCCCAGGAACACTGGGCGCAAGGTGGGAATACACCCTGGATAGGACATCAGTTTAGCTTATCCACCTACTGTCATGTTTTTGGGAGGTGAGAGGAAACTGGAGAACTTGCTAGAAACTTGCACAGACATGGGGAGAACTTGCAAAACATAAACCACATAAACAGTAACCCGAGCTCAGGATCGAACCAGGAAGCCTGGAGTTGTGAGACGGCAATGCTATCCACTGCACAAATAAACACGAAAGATATTTTTATTTAGAGTCGTAAATGGGATTATTTTTTTAAAATCTCACTCCTGTCTGTTCCTGAAGGAATCCCACCCACTTTGGTTTGCACCTGTGATCATTTCTAATGAACTTAGTAATTTTGGTTTCTCCAAAATATAAAGGAAGAAGGAAAGTAAACCATAGTGACCCTGACAAGGATAAAGACTTTACTGAATGCAGTAAATGTGCCGCGTCCGACACACTCCCATGTCGATGGACTCTCTTTGTCCTACAAGTTTCATATTTGACTGCCCACTTCTGCAACTTTTTGATTTTGGTCCCATAGGAGCCCAGTCTCCATACCCACTTCTAATGTGATCTACTCTAGTTAGCAACAGCTTGTTAATCAAACAAGAACAGATGAAGGCTGCATATGGTTATTAGAAGGTTATGAGGATTAGTACAGAGAACTTGCCACTCAGTTTATTAGTATCTCTTACCCACACATTTCCACATGACATTTCCCACCGGTGATGGGCAACCATCTGTGAAATGATCCTTAAATAACATAATCATAATCAGAGACAGATGCAATACCAAATGTAAAGCCCATAAAAGTAGCCACTCTGCAAAAGCTGCTACAGAGACAATCACGCAGACACAAAGCCTGTATCTCCACAAAAATTAAGCAAAGGTTTAAGGGGGATTTAAAGTCGCACGGTATAAGGGATTATATGTCTATGCATATTCATTATAATATGCATGTAATAGATAAAAATAGACAAGCTATCTGGAGGAGGAGGAGGATAAGTAAATTTTAATGAATACAGTGTGAGGTTTAATCACTGCGTCTCATAGTCTTATACTATAACTTGTTTAGACTCATATGTGCACGTGCCAAATCCATCTGGTCACTTCCTATTTCTATAGTCTTCTATTACTTTCAAATTGCTATCTCTGAACATTTTGACACACTAATGATATAAAAGCCACAATGAAATATGCAACATGTAAGAAAACGAGATTTAAAGGTACAAATGGAAGTCATTCTGCATTTCAGATTAGTTTGTAAAACATAAAGGTTAAAAAAATATATATTGGTATTTGAAACAAAAATTGAAATTCAAAAATTAATCCAAAGGTCACAAGATTCATATTATATAATGCATGAACGGTAGTTCATCTCTCTTTTTCTTTTTCTTTCTTTCTTTCTTTTTTTTTAAAAAAGATAACAGTCATAGATGTCTTCCTACAGATTTTAAGATGTACATATTTACCTTTGTATTTTAAGAGCCATCAGAAAATACACTGGATGCAAAATGAGGTCTGAAATTAAACAGGATGTGATCAACCTGAGAAAGATGGTGCATTTGTGGTATTTGTTTCTTTGTGACTGTTAACATCTGTAAATGTGTGTGCGTTTGTGTGTGTTACATGGTTACATAACATGTTTACCCTGAGAGTCTGAATCCCCTTGCCAGCTTTCGTGATGCTGATTACTCAGCAAACACACGCACACACACACACACACACGCACATATATATATATATATATATATATATATATATATATATATATATATATATATATATATATATATAGTATTGTGCAAAAATCTTAGGCACATCCAAAGAAATACTGTAAAGTAAAGATGCCTTCAAATTAATGAAATTAAATGTTTCTACACTTAAAAAAAATACAATAATGGTGTTTCGACGTTTAAAAAATACTATAAAGAGCAGTAAACAGTAATAAATGAAACAAAGTCAATATCTGGTGTGACGATCCTTTGCTTTAAAAAAAAAAAAGTAGTTTCAGGTACAGTGTGTGCAATTTTATAAGGAAATGAGCTGAAAGTGTTACTGAGCATCTTGCAGAACCAGGCACAGTTCTTCTGAAGACTTTGACCCAGCAGCCTTCATTATGTTTTTTGACTGAAAAGTGTCTCTTATGTAATCTGCTGCTTTCTTCACTGACATACAAACATTTTTCTGTAACATTTAATTTTGTGCTGAAAACTAATGTTTGGAAATGTTTTTTTACTGACTTGATAATGTAGTCATAAAATAAAAATCTATATCAAAGTTTTATTCTAAAAAAAATAGGGTGCCTAAGAGTTTTGCACAGTACTGTACACACACTCACACACACACACGTTCAGAGACACTGGAGCTTCACTTACATCATGGTGCGCTATGTTCAACCCAAACCAAGACCCCACAGGACTACACAACTTCCCTCTAAATTACAATTAAATATTTAACAGCATGCCATTTCTATTTTTTCTAGCAAATAAAAAGGGTAGAATATTTGTAATCTTACTTCCTGCAGTTTCTTTCAATAGCTCTGTCTACATTAACTTAACTGTGAACTAACTGAACTGTTTTAATTGTATCATGTCACATAAGATGAGATAAGCTCATGATTCTATGTGATGATTAGTTGCATCAAACTGTAATGTTCATGACTGACAGGAGATAAAACATAAAATAATGGCAATATTAATGCCTTCTCAAATCTGTATCTTGATTCAAATTCAAATTTAAATTTTATTTGTCACATGCATAACCATACACAGTACAACTTGCAGTGAAATGCTTTATACAACTGTTCCAACATAAAATAAGAAAATATAGAAAAATATGAAATATAAAGAAAATATATATGAAGGGATTAATATATATATATATATATATATATATATATATATATATATATATATATATATATATATATATATATATATACATATATATGTGTGTGTGTGTGTGTGTGTGTGTGTGTGTGTAAGAATATACAGAATATAAAAGATTATAGATTACGGTGCTGTAGTTTGATGATACTGCTGTAGTATATCTTGCATTTTTTTCCGTTGGTTATTTGATTATGTTTGTTAACTCTTAGAAATCATTTGGCTGCTACGTAGCAAAAAAAAGTACTTATCTCCTTTGCAGAAAGTACCAGCTGCTTCTACTAAGTACAGGAAACATATTACAGATATTACATTAGAAATATAACGATATGTGTGGCGGTCTGGGAAAACCTGTCGGATGTTGCAGGGGCTGAATTTTGGAAAAGGAAATTTTGTATTTTGATCCAAATTGAGTCTGCCAATAATATACTTTGCTATTGCTACTTTAAGAAACAATGTCAAAGTATATTATTGACAAATATATTTTTGTCAATATATAATTAACAAACCTATTTTACCAGAATGACATGGAAATACTTTTATTTAGGCTCCTTTCTAACTTTGCCTTGATGTCTGCCTGTAAAAATCTTCTTGTATAAGGAACCAGTTTAACAAAGGCAGTGATAAAAATAGTCAGTCTGTCTAAAGATGTCTATCTGAATGTGATTTCCTCATACAGTGAACATCACACTTGTTGTTGGAAAGCCTAATCAATTCAGTGATCAGATACTGGCTGTCAAAATGTCTGGGTTGCTCCTCATCAAAACAGAGAAGACAGCTTACACACACTGTTCAGATGACAGCAGGCAAAGTGTTAAAATGTTTAAAGGACCTCATAATAAGATGTTATTTATCCACCAATGTTACTTGAGTTGAGTAAAGAGATGATGAAGAGGCTCGCGTTTAAATGCCGCGAGTGACTTTTAACCTCAGGTGATGAGACTGACGTGAAAGAAGCTGATAATCACAATAATAAGTCATTTCTCATTGTAGACATATAATTCTTTACATTTTGGCAATAATGTTTTTTTATTTTCCCAAAAATAGATCAGGTTAGAAGTGCAAGTAGGCAAAGCGTCTTTCTGTGGAATTGGAATGAAATCACTTTTGGGGGTTACCTGACTTTAAAATGCTAGCACTTTACTTATGGTTGAGACACATGCAAAAAATGGAAACATATTTCAGTTTTCAGAACTGTGTATTAGAAAATCTCAAACTTTGACCAGGTAAAGGGTTTCCCCAGGCTGGCACACATACACTATATTGCCAAAAGTACTGTATGTGGACACTTGACCATCACATCCATGTGTTCTTGATGAACATCCCGTTCCTGATTTAGTCCTCCTTTGCTGTTATAATAAGCTCCACTCTTCTGGGAAGGCTTTCCATTAGATTCTGGAGAGAGGCTATAGGGATTTGTGCTCCTTCAGCCACAAGAGCATTAGTGAGGTCAGGCACTGATGTTGGACTGGAAGGCCTGGGGTGCAATCAGCATTCTAATTCATCTCCCACTCCAAACTTGGCAAAGCATATCTCTTTGGAGCTCGCTTTGTGCACAGGGGCATTGTCATGCTGGAACAGGTTTGGGGCCCCTTACTTCCAGTGAAGGGAAACTGTAATGCTACAGCATACAATGATATTCTAGACAATTGTGTGCTTCCAACTTTGTGGCAACAGTTAGGGAAAGAACCACATATGGGTGTGAAGGTCAGGTGTCAAGGTCAACCTTTTGGCCATATAGTGTATATTGTGAAGGCAGATACTGTATGTGCTTGTCATTGCACTTTAAAATCACTATAGTGTTCACTATACAATTCCAAGTATGCACCCATAAATATGGACCTAAATAAAGCTTAAATATGGAGAAAACCACTGTAAGGAAGAAAGGACCTTGTCTAGGCTGTTTTCTGCCAAACACAAAAAGACCAAAAGCTCTTAATGCTGTGGGTAAGTGTATGAGCCTCAGAGTCCTTGACAGAGAAATGAGCCTCTGGCCAGACTAAATTGAGGTGAGAGGTACAAAAGCACAACACAGGTAGAGACCACTTACATAAAAGATTGACATCCAGAGAACTGAAAGCTTACCTCACTTTATCCAACCGTCTCAGTAGACCCGGAGACAATCACAGAGCTAATCATGGATCTCTGTTTTTGCTCGAACCATGATTATATTTACTGCTGTTTTTCCCCAGCCAGATGATGTTAGACAGAGCTGTATTCATTTGTTAACTGTCATTCAGAAAGACACTGGCATCATGAACAGACATAGCTATCAAACAACATCAGCCTCGTTATTATCGCACATCCACCCATAATATATTTAAACTGTCAGTAGCCAGGGAACTGGGAAAAAAGATGCAAAGTCAAATAAGGAGAAAAAATAAAAGTCCTGATGGAGAGATAGCCAGTGAGTGACATGTACAGATATCTAAACTTGTTTCCATGGGAACACAAATGCCCTGAAAGAAGAACTGAAGAGGGTGGACGTTATAGCATGCACACACACACACACACACACACACACGCACACACAGAGAGAGAGAGAGCGAGAGAGAGAGAGAGAGAGAGAGAGACAGAGACTTTTGGATTGTCATCTACAAAATTAATCAATGTTGTCTAAACTCCCTGTAATGAAGAGATCAGTGCTTCAAAGCAACATGAATAATTCATCACTAATTACACACACAAAGCAGCCTTCAGAAATTTAATCAAGAAGCACACACACCTGCTGTTCACTCTTTTTCTCTTTCTCTCTCGCACACCTACACAGACCTAAAACGCAAGATAAACCGCTATCAGCAAAACTAAAGAGTGCACAAAATGCTACAGATTTAGATCCAGGTCTCGTCAGTATAAGCTAGCCGGTCTGGGAATTACACCAAGCTTCTGTAACGCGTCCTCGTTCTTTCAGCAATTTCTGAAAAGCGGTACAAGGCAGTCCACACAGCAAAATCCCCTGTGTTAAATTAACACCTACTGTGCTCAGATAAGACCAGCTGGACTCAGATGTAGCAAATTGTTCATTTAACACTCTAGGTGTTAGGATTTGGCTGTGCACACCTACGTAAAGCATCACCGTGTTCTCTGAGATATGAAATATAGCGACAGTTCACCTAAGTGTCATGCAGACGGAGAGTTATGTAGGCCAACCACTCCACTTCCAAGCTGCAGTCTTAACCTATGTTATTAAGATAATTTTGGTAAACATAAAAGCATAAAACACAGTTCTTTCACAGTATAAGTGAATATATGTATTCAGAAATATTTTTCATTTCATAAAATGCCAGAGAAAGAAACACATTTACAAAACCTAACTAGCTAGCTAATTTAACTAGCTAAATTACAAACCTTAACTATAGTTACTTTACCAAACTTAAAGCTCTTAATCATAATTCTTTGGATTTTATGGTGAATTTTGAAGGCAGATATTTCATTTTAACTAACGAAAAATGGGGAAAAAGGAAAAATCTCATGGCATTTTACATTTTGAAGTACTGAAGGCCGCAATGAAAATGTTAGGAGTAAAAAGTTACTGAATTTACTGAGTTATTCAAGCATTTTCCTTCCTTGATCTGTTCTGAATAATATAAAGGTCCCTAAACATATCTGCTTATAATGTGCTGCTCACAGAATATTCCCGAAAGCTCACAACGACAACATGACCGAATTCACTAAGCTTGTGCTTATGCAACAGGACACTTTGCAAGTCAGTAGCTACAACTGGAACTTTTCATTTACATGCAGATCATATTGCCAGTGAATAAAATCATTGGCTCTGATACTGCCCATTCACGATATTAGCCCTGATTCGTCCGGTCAGCAACTTGCTCCCCCTCAACCTGCACCTCTCACCATCAACCCTGCAGTGATCAATAGCTTATCTATCATCCATCTTATCGTCTAGTTTAGTATTAAAGTATTTGTGAACACATGTACTTGTTGATAAATCAATAAATCACATTTGTCTGGTTCATTTGTGTTTAATGAGACTTTCTGATTCCATAATCAGTGGAGTCCTGCTCATGCAGTTGTCTGTGTCCCTCAATTACATATATACAGTGCGACATCTACTGGTGCAAAAATAGAAATGTCAGCCTGAGGTAAAAGACAAGTGGAACAGAAAAGCATATTTATACAGGTGTAATAATGGAATTAGAAATTAAAAGTAAATACAGTACAACATATCATACATAGACTTATGTAAAATATCCATCAAATGTGTCAGCAAAGCATTGCTGAAGATTGTTAGCTGCTTATATGTTTAGTATAGTTACTTAACCCACAGCCGAGTTGAATTCTCATATCTGATTGGTCAGAAGGGATTAGGTTTATGTAACAGCAGCTGCGACAGTAGTTCCGGCTGTAATTCAAATCAGAGGTTTATATTAACGCACTAGTTCTAATCCATTATTGTTGCTATAGAAACAGCTAATTGAGAGAGACCATATCATCTAAGCCTAATAATAAACAAATTAAAAGATGTGTTTTTAATTTAACAAAGACAAAATGTGTAATCGTTATGATATGGTGAGGTTTTCTTTAAAGAGACATTTATTTAAGATTTCAGGAAGGAGTCTCCAGTGTCAATGGTTTGTAATGGTCAGTATTTCCCATGAAAGGGAAAGTCTTTAAGACAGAGGACTTTGCACTTTCTGGTTTCTTTGTAAAAAAGCTTGAATAGAGAGAGGAAAAAATAGATGCTGATGAAGGAATGACAGTTTATAGCTACTATAAAGGAAATGATAACAGGAACTAACTTGTTCTTCCACTTCTTTCACAACATTAAATGTAGCTACAAACAGTTAAATGTATGCCATGTTGTTGATTAATAAATAAAAATTGCAATTATTGGGAAATTGTCATTTTATAAGAGGAACACATCTGGGCATGCTGTTATTGGAAAATAATCAACATTGGGCTACATCACACACCATTTAGTGTTTTCCTACTATCCAGCTTCAGGGCATTATATAATATTGCATAGCTGCATTAACGGACGATGACAGTGGGGATGATTCCAAGGACCCAAGGGGAATAAACCTGAGTATACAGGGACCCAAGGAGACCCCAGGGAATGAAAATGTTCTCGATCAGTGAGCCAAAATTCCCATTGGAGGCCCTGGATGCATCCATCTGTCATATTCGTGATGCCATGAGCACCATTTCGATCTACAAATTCACATAATATTTAGTCTTTTTTCAAATACTCAGATGTTTGGATTAGAGCTGGGAAAGTAGAGGTCTGATGAGGAGGTGCTTCTGGGTCATGGGTCCTCTGCTTTACAGGGGCTGAAGAAGAGTGTCCTTCGCCAGTAGTTTGCTTTATAAGTATGTAATTACTGACTGTTGTCCACATGTCACTATGCACACTTTCACTGGATAGGACCACAGTGAGTGGCACTGGTACAGCAGTTTTTCTCGGTTTTTAAACACTGTGTGCATGTAGAAGCACATCTAAATTGTTTGCTACTGACTAGTTTGCTTTGATACCTACTGAAATGGAGTATTTTGTCACTAGCTGAAAGACTGAGGTTTCTTTCATGATTTTGGCTTGTAGATGAAAACCAGGTCATGCTCAGTAACTTCTCTGGACATTAATACAGTATGAGCATATTAGATATCCTTCAACTAAGAGTGAGAATATAATGTGGCTTGGCTACTAGTGGCATTACTAGAGATATATTCAGACAGTATTCTAGGAAGTTCCATTAAATATTTAAATGATTATCCTTTATCCCCACAGGGGCATAAGACAAAGCAGAAAAGATTAATTGTAGCCACAATGGCCCTGAGGGAACAAACAAGGGAAGAGGGATGGGAGTTTCACCAACTGAGGTTCTGAAGACAGGCCATAGGGGGCAAGAAACATGAGCAAGGCACCAGGGCAGGTTACATTTAATACACACCATGTCTACTATCCGATTTCCGTTTTAATGCAAACAAACAATATAATCAATTTGGGTTTACAATGACTGAGCAGACACTGATATCAAAATCTAGATCATGCAGAGTTTTTCATGATTGGAAATGTTTTTGTTTTTTTTATTTTTAAACTTGTGAAATCTCAAAACAGTATATCAGTACATCCGTTTTTTTTTATAGAAAAAATTTTCTTCCAATATTAAACACACTAAAATTGAGTGAATGTTTAAAAGCTTATTGCAGTTGGTGTGTATCATGTTGCACGTTGGTAGGTAATGGATGTTCATGTCCAGGATTCAAATTTGCACGTAAGGATGAAACACATCGTTTTGAAATTTTATATGAATTCTTCAGTCAAAGGTATTTAAAATTAAGCTCTAAATCTATATAATTTGTCCTTTCAGAGACTATTTTTTCAGTCAGTTTCATCCTGATCATATATCCCTTAGGAAAATCATTAGCAACCAGAATTGCTTTATACTCTATTGATTGTGTTGGAAAATTAGTTAATAACACAGCTTGTAATGTAATGGTTGTAGTACTGAATACATGTTATATAATCACATATTTCATTTTAAACACTTATTGACTGCATTCAAAAACTGCCCCTCACATTTGAAGTGACTGCCCCTTTTTTTTTTTTTCTTAAAACAACAGCGAAGAAGATTAAATATAGATTGGTTTAACTTTGGTAGCTTTGGAGGGAGAAAATCAAGAGAATTTGAACTGGTTGTGTGACTTAAATGTATGCAGCCATAGTTAAAATGGGACACTTAACACTGCATACCAGTGAATAACCCAAAAATAATCAAGTTATATTTTTAGTTACACAATCTGCAACCTGGAATATTAGCAATGATAGACAACAATGTCATAAATCTACTTATTTGTAAATGAGAGTCATGAATATTCACTAATAAATATTTCACAGACACAGTCCATATTTTTGTCACTTGCCCTACAACCTGACTGATCAGGAGTTTGAAGGGAAAAAAAAAACAAAAAAAAAAAACATGGCAACACTTAAAAAGTGGCCATGTTCCAGAAATGTGACTTAGAACACATTTTGCATTTTTTCAATTTTGATTTATTTATTTAAAAAAAAAACAGTCAGGTCAAGCAGTAGTTAAATTTCCAATGAACTAAAAATGCTATAAAAATAAATTATAGCAAATATTTGACAAAACAGACCAGGGAAAGAAGGGACAGACCAAAGAAAGATCTCAGCATCACAATATACAATAACAAATTTTAAAAAATAAACCCATTACCTTTATGTACAAATATTAAAAATTAAATTAAGCTCATATACAACACACAAAAATTGTGAAAAGTGCACACATACAGGGACACAATCAGATCTTTCTATTTGCTGCCCGATTCAAAAAGCTTCATTCTCTCCTGGACAGAGAGACGTTCCTTCAGACTCTGAGAAGAAAAACAGAGTATGTTACTGACATACTGTATTTCTTACTTTGCTCAAATACTGTTCAGGGTTCTAACCTTGGATCTGGTTGGTTGGTTTGGTTTAATACGGTTCTTCAGGAAGTCAGGATTACTTTTTGACTTTATCACATCTATAACACACACATAATTAATGTTAGTGCATTTTATTGGTGGGGCACATACCAAGTTTATGAGTGTGTCTACTCACCATAACTTTGGCTCCGTTGTCTGTAAGTCTCGGCACTGTGCTTAACACAGGCACTTTGACATTTGACACCTGAAACACTCAACTCATTCAGCAGCTTCTTACAACGCTGAAAAACACAATCTAATTAGAATCCTAGACATTTTATTCAAAACACATGCATACACTGTTTTGTCTGTTTATTAATAGCAGGTCAGAATTAAAAAGAAGAAATATTACTCTGTTTGCAGCTTGTAGCTCCTCCTTTAGTGAGCTGATCTCTTGCTTCAGACATTGAATTTCTGACTCCTTCACTCTTAACGCCACCTAAACACACACATGCAGTTTGTTTATTTCTCATTTTCTTGCAACCTTATGTCTAATCTATGAGCTTGGATCAGGGGCTAGCCAAAATACTAGTCCAGTTCCAAAACTCAAACTCAAACCCTCTCAAACCATGTATTAATCTCCAAAATCATGATTGAATGGTTACAAAATCATATACTATATTTTTAATAAAGCTGTATTATAACCATGCATTTTTCCCTAAACAGTTAACTCTTGTTAGAAACAAGGAATTCTTCTTACAATGCCTGGACCAGTTTAAGGTCAGGATGTGTATATGTGTATGTGTACATTATTACTAACAGTCAAAAGCAGTCGTTCCCTCAGCAGCCTCTCTTTTGACATTAATAAGACAAGACAACAAAAAAAACGTAGCTCGTTAAGTCAACAAGAAACTGCAAAAAGCAAAGTCCTCCCATGTTGGAAAAAAATTTCACAGCTCTAGCTCTGACTGTTACGAACCAAAACTGGAGACTCCTTCCAAAAATGCTAAATAAACATTGCATCATAGAAAGGCTCCTGTGTACGTTGTTGCTATAGAAATACAACATTAGAATGAGCGCATTAATATAAACCAGTTATATTCCTTATAGCAAGGGAGTGTAGTAAATGATTGAATGATTTTACCTCCAGCTGAATCACATCTTTGCCCTGAGACAGCTCTGACTGGTCCACTCCTCCATTCACACAAGACTGCATTAGGGAGAGTTCAGCCACCAAGTGCTTATTCAGCTCCTAGCGTACAGAATCAAACACACACACATACACACGTGCACATGCTTACTCCCATTTACTAGACATGATTGTGGTTCCGATGTTGCTTCAGAGAGACAGCAAACCTTTTTTTAAGACCCAAATTATTACATAACCAGACATACTAATGCAAAGTGTATAAATAAGGTTAATGGTCCTTATTATAATACAACTATGGAGGGTTTTGCAGGTTGTAATTTTCCCTTTGAGAACACATTTTACCATCCAAAATCCTTCAGCATTAATTCACAGCACAAGATACTGATACTGTGACATGACATGGGTCACTGACACTGGTACCTTGCCTTGAAAAGGACTAAGGAAGACGAACAGTGGATGTGTGGATGTAAATGTGTTTTCTGTTGATGAGGAATTTACTTGATTGCGTGTGTGGAGTTCCTGGTTGTCTCTCTCTACAGAGATCAGGGCTTGTCTTTCTGTCTCTATGGCTCGACTCAGGTGTGCATTCTCCAGGCATTTCTGAGAGTACTGCTCAGATAATACCTCCAGTTCCCTGTGTAGTGAATCCAGCTCATCTCTGAACACCATACAAACACAAACGATTGCTTAGATACCATTTCATTACAAAACAATATTCCTGATAAATATTCCTTTGAGCTTTCAGTAATACATTCTGATATTTTGCTTTATGGTTTACTCAAATCATTTGCCAGAAAAAGGGAATGTAAATGCGCACACACTTACTTAAACTGGGCACGCAGCTTGTTGATGTCTGTGCTGGCTCCATTCTGCTGAGCTTTTTGACTTTTCTCCAGCTCCTCCTTATGAGCTTTGCGCATGGCTTCAATGGCTACACATGCACACAATAAATCAAAATCCACATAATGCACAGATATGAATGTAGCACCTTTAAAGCGGGCTCTAGAAGACTTAGTCCCCAGCATAGCGATTAAATTATTGATCAAAAACAATGGAATTATGAACCAGTAAAGCAGAGCAGTTAAGGGAAAAGTTCAAGTAAAATAAGGGAGAAGAAAGAACAGTGTCTGATGGTGTTTTGTGCATGATTGCATGTAGCCTCATCAAAGAGCACTGACCAACCCAGTAAGCAAACAGTGCTTTCTGGGTGGACACACTAACAAGTCTAACATAATAATACTAACAAACACTGTCTTAAACATTAACACTGAACCTGAGCTTGTTCATATCTACCCAGTTCAGCAATGGGCATTATGAAATTGGTCTCATACCTGCAATTGTGGCATTGGTTTCTTCTTGGAGTACTCTCTCTTTCTCTTCCAGCAGCTGTTCCACCTCTATCTGGTGTTGCCGCTGCATCTCCTCAATCACCCTCTGATGACTCTGCTCCATGCTGCCGAAGCCAAGTTCACAGGTAACCTAACACACAAGCAGGGATATATACATAATCACACAAATCCCAAAAGACTCTGGACTGCAAGCAATTGTTCTGCGTTGGAATTGGATTACTCACAAGGTTGGTTAATGTGCAAATATAATTATTACTCAATTAGTGAAATTAGTCACATTGAAAATCACATTGCGCCAAGATGCAGCAATAGAGAAACAAATCTAGTTTCCATGTCAGAAAAATGTAGTGAGTACTTCTACAAATGAGTACCTTCAGTGTCTCCAGCTCCTGTTCATAGGCCTGTCTCAAGGCGTTTGCATCTCCTCTGCGAATCTCCTCTTCCAAGCATCTAATCTGCAGCTCCAGCTCACTGATTCTTTCCTTCATAGAAAGTTTGCTATCTCCATTACTGGATTCTGTGGGGGTCACAGTCTGTGACTGGCTCTGGATACAACACTCATGGAAACGAGTCATCTCTTCCTCATGGATTTGCTGAAGCTCCTGGAGCTTTTTCTCAAACTCTGCTTCCAGTCGCTGAACTTCTTGTCCCTTTATCTGCGCAGCTGTCTCAGCTGAGACGCGTGCCAGCTCGGCCACCTCTATGACCACGCGATCCTCACGCAGCTTTTCCTCATAGCGCTCAGCCTGTTCTTGCAACAGGCCCTCCAGTCTGTGGCACTGGCACATAGCCTGCTCCCACTGATCTTGCAAGAGACGCACTTGCCGCTGCAGAGCCACATGTAGTCGGCTTGACATGTATGCCAGAATGGCCTGGAACAACACAGTCCGCAGGAGGACTGGAGAAAGCTCAGACAGTACACCTGCATCCAAACCTTGATCCAAAGGATGCAGCTGCTCAGAGAGGGTCTGCAGGGAACGAGCCTGTGCCTGCAGCTCTTCCACTAGACTCTCTTTGTCCATGTCTCCTGGGCAGTACCCCACCTTCTCACCTTGCATCTGTTCCCTACATGGTACCAGTTCAGGCAGGCTGACATCACATAGCCGGAGTCCTTTTTTGGAATTAGTTTCTTCTTTGGTATCAAGTGGTGTAACCTCAGACCAAAGACAGAATGGGACATTAAATGTCTGTGACCCATTCTCTTTCTCTGGGTTGTGTATGTGGTTTGTGTATGTGAGGTATGCTAGTTCTGCTTTCATACACATGCTATAGATCTCCCACTCATCCAGTGAGCACCCTGCCTCACCCAACTCCTGATAGTATGAAAACAACTGTGAGTAATTCCTTGTGACTGGCCCCTCAGAGCTCCCATCATAAGCCTCTCTAAGGGCCTTGGCCTGGGATTGCAACTCTGAAATCCCCTCTAGGAGCTGTTTGCTGGGATGCTCTAGTGCAGAAGCCATCTTCTGGATGACCAATGCTTCTAGGGACAGCATCCTGCTAGTCATCCCACGAGATAAACCCTTCATTGGACTTGTAACTTCTTCATGCAAGGCTTCCTGGAGATCAAAGTTAAGCATCTTATTAGTAACCAAGTTAACTTTAGTATTAATCGCAGTCTTTTCTCGTATGATCCCACAACATTTTCCATCTGGTTTGTCATCTCTATTGCCTAGTCCCAATGACTCATTGGGTATCTGCACACTCCATTGCTCATCAACTTTAAGAGCATTTACCTTATCACCAAGTTTTTGCTGTTGTTGCTGGAGATGCACATTGATCTCCTGAAGCCTCTCCTCTGTGTCACACAATTTGCTTTCCAATGCTTGTATCACAGAGATTACTTGTTCTGATTCATCTCCCTGTGCAACTGGTTGTTTCCCCAAATCACCAAACCCAAAATTCCTGACCTTCTCCCCAGTGCTTGGGCTCTCCTGAAGATGGTGGCAGGCATCTTTCAGCCACATGTGTTCAGACATTTCCAGAGTCGCACCCGAGCAACCCATTTTCAGAAACACTTCTTGCAGCTCCCGCTCCTTCCTATTAAGCTTTTCTTGTTGCTGCTCCAACTGGATTCTAAAGCGCTCTTCACATACCCTCTCGCAGTTTTGCAATGTGCCGCGCACCAACTCCAACTCCTCACATACTTGCTCATAGTTATGCTCCATATCATAGTACAGCGTCTCCTCATTCTGAAGCCGTGCCTGCAACCTACTCAACTCGCTGTCCGATTCATCTAGCTGGTTCTGCAGCTCTTGGCACTTTCTCTCCAACTGCTCCACTATGCCCCCTGTTGGCATCTTTTGCAGCATCGCTTCTGTTTGCATAAGCCTCTCCTCCAGTTCCTTCCCATGCTTCTCTGCATGCTCAAGACTATCACTGAGACTCCTCCTCTCCCTTTCCTGATTCTCCTCCAGAAGGCGCAAGTGTCTCTGTAGGCGAACATCTTTCAGAGCCTGCACCTCCTCTGCAGCCTTCATACGTTCTGAAACTTCTTCCAAACAACTTCGCAATTCCTCCAGCTCACTCTCTCGTTCCCTCAGGGTGGCTTCAGTTTTCTGCAGTTTTGACTCTGTTTCATGTAGGCAGTCCAGACTGCCAATCAACTCAGTCTGGAGGCGGGCCTCAGAGAGTTTATACTCCCTCCTCTCTCTCTCACTTCTCTCATACATGGCCTTCAGTTCCCTGTGGAGCGTTTTAAGCTCCAGCTCCCACTGCCACTCTGTTTGCACTGACAATGAGGAAAATGTGGCTGGTGAGGGCGAGGTGTAAAGATCAGCCTGAAACAGACCAATAAATCTATTTTATTATGCAGCAACAATTTTTCTACCACTGTTTTGACAATTCCTGCAATACTTTCAGAAACGCAAATAATTCATCACAGTATTGACACCATATTGTCCAGTGCCCAGCCCTACATAGTGCCCATAGTACGTAGTGCCGAGCCCTACATAGACCATAAGTATGTGGACTAAATTATCAGAATTTATTTATAACAGTTTGTAACAGTTTATTTATTAAATTTAATGAGTAACAATTTAGATCTCAGGAGAGAAAATATTCTAGCTAGAAAACTGTTTTTAACTGATTTAATTTTTGTCACACTGACTAAGGATGCAGGTACCTCTTTCTTCTCTTCCATCTGTGCATTAGAAATGTCATTAAAAAAATCCACACCACCAACTTCTGTACTCTTCTGATCACTTGGTTTACTGGCGACAATACTGGATCTCACCATGAGCGGTGACGAGTCTGTGGTCTTTGTAACATGTGGAGCCTCGCCCGCCTCAGTATGCACCACTGTAATGGAGCTTGTGACAGGGTCTTCAGGAGATGATGCAGGTGCAGGGGGCACGGAGTCACCACAGACAAACTCTGATTCTATTCCTGAATGCCTGCTGAGTGTCTCCCTTTTCTTCCGCATGTGACTAAACTCAGCCCAGTCAAAGGTTTTGTAATGCCCCTCCCTGCGTCGTTCACTGACACTGCTCCTCTTCTCCTCCTCTAAACATGAGGAGTTTGAAGCAAAAGGAAATCTACATTCAGAAACCATGCCCACTGGCACATTTTGAGGAAGAGAGCTGAGAAAGAATGAAAAAAAGATCAAGGTTAACATTTCGTAACTTTGTATGTGTAGCATGAGGAAAGGAAATTGACAAAAATAATGTGGCGTCAGCTATAAGTTAATTCTGAAAACTAAAATATCGTCTTCTTATGCTCCTTCCTTTAACCAACATGGAGGACTTTAATAACTGGTATATGAGGTTGTTACCATGTGACATCAGGGGCAACAGATGTCTGAACATTCTTCATAACTGCCTGAATCCAGTTCTGGCGAATCCCAGATGTTGTTGCACAGAGTGTAAAAACTCCATCTTTAGTCTGCAAGAGGTTCATAGACATGATCAGATACTTTTGTAGTGCACTAGCCACTTTTAGTACAAGAAGTACATGCATAATGGAAAAATCAGTGCTGTAGTGTAGTATTAATACCTGGATCATGCAACGCAACACAGCACAGCACAAACTTAACAACAGAAAATTCATGGCAAACATTTTGGATTTTAAAATCTGTGGTTGTAGAACTGATAACCCTGAAGATGAATAATGTGTAGTTCTGCCTTCCAAAAATCAGTGGCCAGTAAAAAAATAAAATGAAACAAAAAAAACATAATACATTCTGAATAATAATCCTTTCCCTGTTGAGCTGCTGCTCAAGATGTCTGAACAAATCTGCACACTGACCAGGACAGGACAGTAAAATCTTCGGTGGCCTCCCTAATAAGTATAGTTACTTGGTGTTAAGTGTACATGTGTCTAATGTTAGCCAAGTTAAACACATTGATAAATTTTAGTTCCCATTAAATTAACTCAAAACATTCTTCATTTACAGTACCATGGAAGAAAGTGAGGGCACTAAGCCAGTGCATCTTTCAAGTACTGGCAAAGGCATTAGTAATGCTTTCATATTTTGATTGGCTCATCTGCCATTCTTATTCGAAAAAAAAGAAGACAGCTCTTTTGGTGTATTTTTGAGGGATAACGCACTAGCGACTATTAACTCCAATGTTAAAATGGGGCGCTTCTAATGCGTAAAGGTTGGTAGGTCTGCGGTTCGTCCTATGGAGGCTGTTTTGGTATGGTTCAATAATGTCTTTGATTTGTCTTTTCTGTTTAATACAAACATTAGTGAACAGTCTGAGATGTTATTACTCTACCAAATAAAATCCTCAAATACGTAAAGACTTCCACACACGTACTTAAGTACTTACATGAATTTGAAAGCCATAGTTCCTCTGCACAGGAAAGTCTGTGATGTCATAACAGGTGGACAGGTTGATCTCACCATCCAGATCTGCAGCCTGGAATAAATAAAGTCTTATCTCTAAACACTAGTGGACACCAGGTAATCTGGAGAAGCCAAATATATATCTTTTTTTTGGCATCATATTCAAACATACCTCTTCAGCAACCGAATCTCTGTAGAATCTTAAACTCTGGTTAGTGAGAACAAACCAATGCTTCCTCCACTGGAATATGAGAAAAACAAACACCACCTCACACCATTTTATACTTGAGAGACATTTTTCTCCAATATCTTCATATATTCCATTTACCTTTCCATCTTCTCCCAATCTTGACATCCATCCCTTCTTAAAATTTAACAAGTCAGGCTAGGAGAAGGATAGAAAATCATCACATGGATAAGACTTTCTTGTTTAACTTCACCATCAGTGCAGTGTTTTGTTGGCTGTACCCACCGTGGGAGTGTGTTCAGCCAGATTGCGCTCCAATGATTTGGAGCGTCGGCAGGTGGAAGCAGAGACACCAGATGCACCATGACCACGAGCAAACGCCTACAGAAACCAAAACACCACCTGAATTCGGAATGAACCTTCTCTGAAGCTAAATCACAACCTGACCAGCATCTCAAACAAGATGTAAATGTTCACGTGAGATACCCGTGTTGTACTGTGATTTGCTCTGTCGTCTTGATCATATTCTGCAGCAGAACAGGTGGATATTGATGAAGAGGAACACTGCTCTCTGGCAGGCATATACATCCCATTTTCCTGCTCAAACTGACTAATCACTTGTGATCGCCTGAAACACACAACAAAATGGTTTTCTACCATGTATACTAACTAACAGGAGCGTGCTCTGAAGAAGAAGAAAGTCCTCTATAAAGTGTCAGCACATGGAAATATTGTATATAGGCAGAGTTAGAGAGTGACATGGGGCAAGTTAATATGTACCACATTGTTGTTGATTGCTTGATTGTTCAGTAGGTGCTGATTAATTTTCTGTAACATCCCAACTTGGATAATAGTTCCGGTTTATATTAATGCACTCATCTGAATACATTATTGTATCTATAGTAACAACTTAAAGGACTTTTATGGTGAACTTGCCACAAACAGATTGTAATTATTGATATGGTTATGTTTCATTTATTTAGCATATCTGGAAAGCATCTCCGGGGCCAGTGCTCTGTAAAGGTCAAAGGTAAATCTGTATATTGAGGTTTCCAACATGGGAAAGCCTTCAGAGGGCTTTGTGATTTGTGAGTAGCATGACAAGTTACAAGGTTTTTGGGTTTCGTGGACATTCTGCAACACTAAGCACAACTATAAAGGAATAAAAAGCACAATGTGTCATTCTTTAGTAACCAAACAGTTTTAAATGTTGGCAAACTGCTGTGGTGTTTTCGGAAAACTGTTTGGCAAAAGTAACTCTGCTTCTCATCAGGCCTTACTGTGTTTTATTCCTTGCAAGGCTGTTATGAAATTAAGCAGACGCAAGGAGATAGCTGGTTTGAGGCCGGACGCAATGATTGAAGCATTTTAACAAGAGTTATGCAAAATGGAAAACTGTGTCAAAAGACATAAAAGCCTGTATAAATACACAATAAATTCTGATCAAACTGACATAATGGTGTTACGGAGCAAGTCTGTTCACAGTAACATTGAAAATTTCACCCTAGAGCTTGAAACCATTTATTTAAAGATCTTAGACCAGCAGCAAGGCTTGCACGATCATGTGATTCCCATAGTACTAGCATCTCTCAAACTGCATATCATATCAAGAGAGAAACAGCCAGAATAAGTCATATACTACCATATTAAAGTAGTACAAAAACAAAAAAGTACTATATATATATACAGATAGATAAAGATCATTATTAATAAGGCATTAAATATTGCTTAAAAGTATTCTAAATTACTTTTTCCACATAGGTGCTGTCAGTAAACGAGTAGTGGCTACTACTCTTACCTGCGCTGCTTTCCGAACAGACGGTACACCTCCTCTCTTCCAGGGCTGTGTGTTCTGTGTGTTTCACCTCTTCCACGCCTGAGCAAGTGGGATCCTGATGCATGTACCTGCTGCTGTCCCTTCTCTTCCATTACACTAATTATCTATCCCTCCCAAAAGCCTAATCACACCTCCAAACCCACCATTAGCAGGTTCCAGAGAACCAAGCCCACCATGTAAAGTAGTGGCATGGGCAAGATGTTCACACCTGTAGTCCTTGTCAGGGCCTGTCTGTGTGTCCTCAGCATCAGATCTTGTTTTCTCCAGAGAAGAATAGCCACTCTCTACGCCTTCACGGCTCTTAGCTGCTGAGAGTGAAAGAGGCAAAAGGGAAATTAGTTCAGGCATTCCAGCTTAAGTGCACATTTTCCTGGCAAATCAGCAGGCAGGGCTGCCCAAATGTCCTGCAATACGAAGACAAATAGCTGGCGACGACACACTTACAGTGAGCATCAGCATCTTTTCACACTAAGCAAATTATTTGGATTGAACAGATAATGTGTTCTAAATGGATACAAATACAGATATGAAGAAGAGATGCACAAGAAATGATGTCCAGAAAGTTTCACAGTGCATGTGGTTTAGACTGCAGGTGTGTGACAGGGTTGAGATTCTGAGGACAATGAAAAAGTCGCAGGAGGTTTGTAACTTTCATGCAGGCACGAGTGAGCAGTCAGATATTAAACTCAAAGACAACATAACATGAACATGTGGCAGTCCTTAGTAAATGCCTGGTTTTAAATTGGGCTACTAGTTTGATTACATTTTTGGAACTAGAATCAACTAAATTCATTAGAAAATGTTGCAGATACAAAGGTACAAATAAAAAGTAATAACTGTGTTAACAGAATTAAAAAGTAAGTATTTGGTTTCACCAAAAATCACACCTTCTGTTTTAAGTTTCAGGTATAAATCCAAATACATATACAAATATTCAGACCTCTAAACAGATACAGATACAGACATATATAGTGGCATTGTATTACACCACGAACATCCACTAAAGCACATGACAAAAAGACAGAAAAGAAACCCACATGGCCATCACACTTCATCGCATTCCTGTTTTTGCTCTTACCGTTTGTGCTGAAGTGAGTGGGCAGTTGACTAAGCGTTGAGAAGAGGTAGGAACTACTGGAGGAGGTATTCGAAGAGTTGGCACGGCTCATTCTGCTGCTGGAGTGGACTCCTCCTTTCCCATTGAGCTCCTTGGGTTCCTTGTGATGCCCCGCCCCTGGAGAAGAAGAGAGTGGACAACCGACCTCCACACCCTCCATATCACTGCTGCTTGTGTCTTTACTACCACATCGACCAACACTAATGCCTTCAGCACCAATCCTGGTGTTTAGATCTCCAATATTAACACTTTGTTTAATAATTATGCTGTTAGCGGTTCTACTGTTTTCAGGGCTTCTTTTCTTGGTGCTTCTGCTACCACTGCTGCAGCTGGTGTTCAGGATATAGCTGCTATTACTTCCATCAGACACCTGGTTTCTTTCAGGTAGTGTGTGCTTCTTTAGGTTATGCTGAGAAAGGTATAGAGACAGAGCAAGAAAGAGAGGAAAAAAAGAGAAAAAATTGATTGTTGCAGCTAGACCACAAAGCCACCCCAAGTTCCCTCAATATAGTCATAGGCTTCTCCATAATCCTGGTGAGATCGTTAAAATTAATTACACTAATGTTCAACTAACCAGCACTTCACCATACACACAAGCTACCGGACGTGAATAATTGCACGTCAGCCAGACAAACTGCATCCCTACACAGTAACCCCCACAGATATATATCTCTCTCTCTCTCTCTCTCTCTCTCTCTCTCTCTCTCTCTCTCTCTCTCTCTCTCTCTCTCTCTCTCTCTCTCTCACTCACACACACACACACACACACACACACACACACACACACACACACACACACACACGAGAACAAAATGGTCTGCTGTCAGCAAGCAGAGGCAAAAGACTAAGAAAAAGAAGTAAATCAAGCAGACAGAGATATGTGCACTGCAGTTCGAGGCATAATTAAACTGAAGTAGTGGGGCTTGTAGGTGAATACTTAAAGGCACAGCAGGCTAAAACTACTATGCTGCTTAAACATGTTCAAGAGTTCTTTTTGAACAATACAAAAGTCCTAATACACTCCTATTATCATTAATTCACAGTTAGCGTTATTCCTGCTGCATGCTGCACATTGTGAAACTTTTAGCCAATTCCAGTTCAGTCCACTAACTGACATTTTCTCATTAAACATTTCTCATTTAAAATTTTTTTTTTAAATTACGTTTATTTTCTACAAGGATGTTTAAAAGACATAAAAAAACCCCAAAACTAATAGTGAATGGGCCATCAAGATTTTGATGTTTAAATAAATAAATAAATATATATATATATATATATATATATATATATATATTTATTTAAATATACATACACATACATACACACACACACACACACACACACACACACACACACATACATACATGACAAAAAAATTTAAGGGTCAAAGTGGGCCAGAACTGATGACCAAAAGATTTTCATGGCCCAACTGAATTCAGGTCAGACTGTGATGGATGTCAATAGACTTCTCTGTTCAGTCTGGGTCAGTAAATATTGCTCAAATCCCCAAAAACTTTTACTCTATAACTGTAGGACATTACTGCATCTCCAGGTGTATAATTCCTCAGAACAGACTTTAGTTTGCAAAGCTAATGTTGAATAATGAGGCAGTTTAAAACATGCAGTGGTTAAAAACAGTCAGTCTAAACCTTGCAAGTTAAGTGTTATTTCATTATACGGTGAATGTCGGACTTCGATCAAGTTGTTGGAAAGCTACCTGCTATTACAAAACAGACATAAGCTTAATAAACTCAGTTTGTAAACCGTCATCAGGTGTCAAAATGTCCACAATGCTCCTACACTCCTGGAATGTATTCTTTAAATTTTCTCCCATTTCAACAAATTTTAAAATGCTAGAACTTTGCTTGTGGTTGAAACCTTTTCAGATGGTTTTCAGAACTTCATACTGTATAGTAGAAAATGTTAAAGCATATATACCAGTCAAAAGCACATACCAGTGGGACTGCTTGCTCTCTCCTTCGCTTCTTTTGGTTTGTTTTTGCAGCATTTGTGTGAATGAGCAGGTTTTCTTGCCACCTATTAAAAGCATTCATTTATATTCCAATGTAAAATAATGAAGGCATGTTAATAAGGTCAACCACTAGTAGTGACTATTATTACAATTATTATTTACTTTGACACAAGACCCAATAAACACTGAATCATTGCAAATTGACAGATCGAACAGAAACATTCAACAACACTCAGCAGTACTCTAGCATTGTTAATATGTATGTGCTGTTTTTCTGGTACTTCTACTTGTGGGACAGGTTCTAGATAACAAGTTAAGGAAGGAACCTAGTTTCAAGAATGTTTAAGGAAAAGAGGGGAAGAGAAGATGAAACCAGTTTGGCTAACTAATAAGGATAAATATTAGTGATTATCATTTTCGTCATTATAGTGCAGAGGAAATGATTAAAAGCAATAGTATAATGAATTAATAACCTACACTAAATGCATCCACAAATCCCAGGCAGTCTTAACTGATTAGAGCAGCGTCTGAGCTTTACTCATGTACCACGTAAGCAGAAAACCAAAGAAATCAAGAGAAAGAACAGGAAAGGGTTGATGAAGGAAAACAAGAAGGTCTAGATCTGTCCATAATTAAGCACACCAGGCTTTAGATATAAATAAGTACAGGCTCAAAACCACAGGGCAAACTGTATCTTAGTTTTCTTTGCATGAAGAAGCAAATATTAAAAAGAAATTTAAATCCAAATTGAACAAGTGTAACTTGTGCTTTGCTCTGGCACATGTCAAATGAAGGAGGTGCTCTTTCTTTTTCCCTTTCCCACATCCTCCTTAGTGTATAAAGACATACTAACAAACCAATTTCTTGAACAAGTGCTGTGATTATGGAAACACTAGTGTATACCCAGTGATGTTCTCTTCATTCTCTGTTCTTATATAATAATCTCGGTCACTGAAGCATAGGCGTAGACTGCTGCAGAAGCTGGTCTGGGATGAGGCGTCCAGCACGTCACTGCACTCACTCATGTTCACACTGCCCTGGGGCAGAGTACCAGGCTAAAACACACACACACACACCCACACACACCAGAAGTTAGATGAACAAAATTCAACATCAAAATGAAAATCTCAACTCATCCCACTATGATGGTCCATTAACAAATAAGAAGGTAGTGTAGCAAGGAGCACTACATATATTTATAGTACCATCTCATCCAGAGCGTAGCGCAGAAGCCCATGCTCATACAGTATGAAATACCGTCGCTGCCATTTCTGTGGTGCAGAAGGTAAACACACACATTTGCTGAAGTACTACAAGTGGAAACATCTACCAAAAGACACCATGATGTTTCTTACCCGGTTCTTATGAGCAGGATTCAGAAAGTCTATACCCTCTGGTGCTAAAAGAAGCCACCCAGCTTTCACAGGTTTCGTCTTCAGAAATATAGAGCAGGTGTCAAAGAGAGAGAGAGAGATTCATGTACAGTCATTGGCCATGAGATTAATCTAAAATTTGCACTTTCTTGGTAAATAATCAACATAAGATCACTATTTTGGGTGGCGTATTTTTCCCATCACAGCAGGAACACTATAATGGTAGCATGTGTGCTCTGGTATAGGTGTATCAGATGCAGCAGCACTGCTGGGGTTTTAAAAACTTTAATAACACTACTGGGTCTCTGCTGTTCTGAGAATGGCCCATCAAGCAAATATCTGCTCAGTGGCATTCCCCTTCCATTGATGGAGGGAATAAAGGGTAGCTGAGAGTATGCACAGCAACAGATGGCTACAGTCCATAACTGTATATCTACAATTAAGTACTAACTGCATCTATATGGTTTAGTTGAGTGTAAAAATCCCTGCATACCCTTTGAACAATCAAAACAATGATTAATAATTTAGAGTTAATTAATAGCACCAAGACATTTTAGGTGTTGGGTGATCTATTATCACAAGATTTTCTAATATAACAAAACAGTCAAATAGTGATGTTTAAGACGTTAATAGTGAAAAAAACATTATATCCAACTTGCCCACCATTTGCATTGATGACAGCCTCCAAGCTCTTTCTTATGCTTTCATTTCAAAATGGTTTTTCTGTTCATTTTGTCTCATGGATTGCATTGTTGCCTTGTTGCAAAATACAACAACAAGGCAATCCATTATTTATTTATTTTATTTATCCATTTTCATTTTGGAATTGTATTTCTTCCTGCTCATACAGTATGAAATACAAGCACTGCCATTTCTGCGGTGTAGAAGGTAAACACACAGACTTGGTGAGATAAAGTGCAATAAGTAAAAAATCTCTACCCAGACACCATGATGTTTCTTACCCTGTTGTTGGGTAAGATGTGGCGGTATTTTATTTACACATTTGGAACTGTATTTCTTCCTACATTACAGGAATTACATTACTCTCGCCTTTAAAAAGAAGCACAGAGGGATGCAAACATTTGCACACAATATATCATTTATATATTATATAAGTATATATTAATCAGTGATGACATTTTTGTAAGGAGACAGTTATACAACTGAGCAGTTGAGGGTTAAGGGCCTTGCTCAATGTTTAACATATTTAACATTTACGGAAGGAGTCTCTAGTTTCAGCACCTTTGTAGCAGTGAGAACATTTTCCCCTCATAGGAGGCACTTCAGGGCAAAGGATTTTACTTTCTGGTTGTCTTTAATTGGCTACGTTTACATGCACATCAAATTCCATTTATAACACAAGGTCTATATTTGGGTTGCAGCCATATTCCGAATACGATGTTTATAAATGTACAGGCACTGGAATATACATTGTTGTAAGTATGCCCGAGTTGCCATTCCTAAATACCTAGCCTACAGCTAAGCATCTGTTAGCACCCACAATTCCTTGCAGACTGAGCATGCACATATATCTCCTTTCAGTGAATTTTCTGAATAAGGTGTTTACATGCAACAAACTTCCGATTAAAACAGGCATATTCCAGGAGTGGGAATCGGAATTTGGGGAATATTATCTTAATCTGAATCGGGTCAACGGATTGCTACGTTTACACACATGACTCAGTACTAATTAGAATATTGCCAAATTCTAATTAATATCGGAATATCGATGTGCATGTAAACATAGCCACTGTCTCATTAATTTCAAGAGAAAGGAAAAAACAGAGAGGCTGGTGAGGGAACTGCCGTTTTTATAGCTGCTATAGGGTAAGTGAGAACAGGAACCAATTTGTTTCATGGATGATCCACAATATTAAATCTAACTATAAACAGTTAAAAAGTATGGTGTTGCTTGTTACTAAATTTAAAAGTTGTAATCCTTGCCAAAATTGCTGTTGTAGGAATTGCTATATGAAGAATAAAAAAAGATTTTATTTTATTTATTATAAATAATCCACTCTGGGATGGGAACAGTAACTCTGCTTCACATCTAGCATCATTACACCAGCTTGTTGTTGTTGTTGATTATTTTTCTATAACAGCATGCCACATTGTGTATTATTGCTTATATAATGACCTGACCACTGAGTGGGGTACAGTATAAAGGTGTTTAACAAGCAAGACGAGCATTAAAGTGAAGAGAAAGGGAAGAAAGCATGCTCTTACTGCGTGTAAATCAGATTCCCTGAGTGTGTGGGATTCAGCAGGTCTGAAGCAGTTCTGGCATTTCCTCTTGTTAAAGATGTTGGCCTGGAAGCGGTGACAGCGGTTTTCTCTCGGGGGGAACATCCTCAGCACCTTCAGCTCATTTGTTTTTAACTACATTCATTTAATTACATTGAGAAGATGAAGAGAAATCCTGGTCATGATGAATGGACAGTTAGCGCCTGTTTGTGCATGTTAAAAACGCACGCTTTCAGGCACTAACTTGCACGTCGGATATTGTCACGTTGCTCTGGAGGTTTTTAAAAAAAATGACAGAAATTCGAGTCAGATCCGTGTTAGGAGCTCGATTTAAAGAACCCCAGAGGTGAAGCATTAATAACAGCCACAGGTGAGAGCAGAGCGTCACGTGACTTTCCCCATCTATGACTTCACAAGTTCCCAGCCCTGGTCCTGCAGCACCCATTCCCTGCACATGCTTATTGCTTTTTATTTAATTTAATTTAATTTTTTTATTTTTTTATTTCATTTTTTTGTTCTTTAATATGTGTATTAACGGAAGAACTGCTGTCTGGCACTGACTGTGGCAGCTACAATCTACTAAATAGCATAATTCAATTTGAAAGAGTACAATTAAAATATTTCCCATAGTAAAAATCCTTTACATACCTTCCCTGCCCTGACTGTGCAGGGACATTAGAAAGATGAGAAAGTTGGACTTCCTATTTGAAAACCAGAGGTGTCCAATGTTATCCGCAAAAAGCGCAATGGTCGGTTCAGGTTTTCATTCGATCAAGCAGGAGCCACACCTGATTCCACCTGTTTAATCTGTTTATCTTGGTTTTCAGTAGACTCTGGTTTGGCTTCTGGTGGTTGGAATGAAAACCCGCACCCACACCGGCTGTGGATGCGCCTCTGGATAAGATTGGACACCACTGGTTTGTTAAATAAGAAGTCCAACTTTGTGATTTTTCTAAATTAGATATACAGTTGAATTCAGGTAATAGCGGATACATAAAAAGAAATTTATGTAGTGTAATATTTGTAATATTATGTATATTTCTATAGTTGATAGAAACTACACAGTGCACAGTAGCAATATAAAATGTAGAAAAATGAGTACAACATCCAATAATATACACTAAAGCGAATCTAAAGAGCAAAACTTTAACATGCTTTTCAAATAAAATCACTTAAATAATACAATAAAGTTCTTTTGTTGAATATCTGTATATTTATTGGACACATCATTGACAGAAGGTGCTTGTGTTCAGTGATCTGTCTTATTTATTGAAAGACAGTTGATCTGAGTATTACTGGTAATGAAGGTATACTTTTATTAATATGAACGTGTGTGTGTGTGTGTGTGTGTGTGTGTGTGTGTGTGTGTGTGTGCTGATTTATACTTCTGTCGTGAGCTGTATAAGATTTTTTAACAGACTGCACTATTGAAAAGCAGTTGGGGAGCAGGAGCACATTTCTATATAGATGACAAGTACTGGATGTGATCACGAAAATTTTATTATTTACACTTTATTTTTTAAAGTTTTATTGTTTACACAAGATATATTTGGAACAACATTTTACTCACAAAAAAAAAACATGTAAGAAGGGTTTCCAGGTACACAACCAGACATACCATAAAAGCTTCTCTGCATGCAACGGTTACCCATAAACCCCCTTTCTCTGTTGTGACACAGATACACAAATGCATGTTGATGCCGAAGTATAAACCAGGCCTGTGTGTGTGCGCGCGTGTGTGTGTGTGTGGTGAATTAAAATTCTCCCCCCTCTATGCTGGGATCCACTTTCATCTTCTGTTTTCTCATCACTGCCTCCAGCTCAGTGGCTTTTCTTTCAGTCTGAGAAACATAAAAGAGCAAATATTATATTCCATGTATTACACCAAGGACAGATTGATGCATATAAAAATATTTCAAAATGCAAACAAATTTCTAAGTGTGTGTTTGTGTAAGCAGGCCACCTCCAGCTGAGCTTTCTGCACCATGATCTGGCTGTAAACTCTGGCCCCCTCTTGAGGAGAAACCTTGCACAGCTCCTCTTTACTCAGAGAGAAGAGCTGAGCTCCGGTGAGAACCCCCAAACTGTTGGCTGTGCTGAGAGAGAGACAAAGAGAGAGACTTTGGATATGCACATTTGTAAAACAAACTACAATAAGTGGACTGGTAAATTTACCTTAGTTACATGTAAGAATAAAGTGATACACACTGCCATATTTGGCTAGCATTTGCCTGGAGTGGATGTGTGTATTTGTACATATGCGTAGGAGAGAAAGACTCACTTATCACTGAATCCTTTGCCTCTGAGCCACTCCCGTACCTCAGCCGAAGGTGAGTGGTAGTTGAGAGGTACTGTAGTGTCGTTGGCCTTGTTGATAACCAGAGGCCGCATTGATCCCGATCTCCCATTAGCCAGCCGCTGTGCAAGCTCATTATTCATGAGCATTACTGAAGATAGTAATATATTTGAAGAATGTGACACATTTTATTCAGTGCTTATGTTTCATGGCACATGACAAAGACCAGACTAAGACCTGACAAAGAATTTATTGACCTTGAACTAACGATTGACCTTTTGTTTCCTTTTTGAGAGAAAACTAGCATTGACAGGTTTCCTTTGAGGTACTTTCTGGTTTTCTGCAGTCCATCTAGGATATGCTGCCAAATTTAAGCCACCTCAGAGTCAAGATTAAAACAAATTTTTCATTTAAATTTAAATTTCAGTTTAAAGTAATAGAGCATCAGTAAAGTTAAGTTGACTGTAAAAATAAAACCAGGATTAAATAATGGTTTAAATGATATGCTGATTATTTTAAAATATTGGTTAAAATTTGGTGCAAATATATAACTGATAAACTTTAATTTCATCCAGATATAGTTTAATCTAAAATGGTGAAGCCTGACCTTCGCCTGGTCTTCGTCCAACCATTATATATAGACATAAAAGCTGACTTAATTTCTTTATTTTATTAAGCTATATTCTTATCAAGCTGGCTGATAAGCACATTAGTTGTTTAAACAATTCAGATAGTAACTTTTCTAATTAAAATCTCTCTACAAAGGTCAGAGGAAATAGGCCATTCAGATTCACAAAGAAATCAACTAGGTAAGGTAAGTTTGCTTCTGTTTAAAAAAATCCACTCCTTTTAATAAACCCCACCCATGTGCTGTGTAAAGAAAGCAGTATTGAAATATAGTGCTGGACTGCAAAACTAAAGATATCAGATACCTTTACAAAAAAAAAAAACAATACCTCTCTCTCCGTCACTACCCATTGGTGGCATGCTGACGGGGCGGAGCTCGGTGTGGGCGTGGTCTCCCCCTGATGGATTGGGTGCTATATACGAAAAGCGTCCAACTCCCGCAGGAGATAAAGGAACTTTCTATAGAAATGGAAGAGTAGAGTTAAGAGTAGAGTGGGAAAAAAATGCGGGAAAAAAATGCAGTTTTTATTTTTTTGTAAACTAATAGAGTCAAAATATTTCCTAGTTAATGAGGTTAATGTTAACATTAGGGTTAAGTTCATGTCTAGGCAGAGCACTGGTCAGCTAGAGTCATCATTATGTCAATGGAAGTTCCTCACAAGCTGGGATAAGTGGGATAAGCAGACATTTAGGGCCCCCTAGCCACAAGGGGGCCCCGTAAGAATGCAGGATTTAATATGTGTGTCTTTGTATGTGTGTGTCTTTCTACAAAGAGTTGTGTATATGCCTCACCGTAGACGGCTTGCGCATTACCACGCTGTAGTCTTGCTCTGTCTGGTTGACGGGCTCCAGGATATTAGATGGAACAAAGCCAATCTGGTCATAACTGTTCCTACACTTCCACCACCGCTTAGACGAGTCCAACACCTAGAAGAAAGAGAGATGAAAACATTGCAATAGACTTTGTGTATTGTGTCTATATGTTTAAGTGAAGAGCATAAGGGCAGAAGTCTGTAGATGATTTAGCAGATGATTACACTGAAATCATATTTACATTTATAGCATCCACTGCTTTATTAACATCTTGGCAAACAGATGTGCCTGTCTTTAAGGTTTTCAGTAAGCTGAATGGAGTTAGAGTGTGTACCTGGAGAGTTTCTCCATGCAGCACTGAAAGCTCACTGCTGTTTCGGGCCACAAAGTCATAACTGCAGCGGTACGGGTCAGGAAGTGGAATTTCCATGCTGCACAGCAAACATATACAAACATTCACACAATTATCCACTAGCCCGTGTAAAATTATACAGGTTTACGATTACAATGTGGAGCTGTTCATTAAAAAAAAAGGCAGTATAATGTAGTCTGTGTGTTCAAAATGGCAGAGCACATGTACTATTCATGCTAACCTCAGTAGACCCCAAAAGTAGTATTCAGTTTGCCAAAAATACCCAGAATACTCACTAAGTAGAAGGAAACCAGGTTTCTACTGTAGTATGGTTTCTTTTAAATGTTGCAAAAGAAATGACCTTATATAATAAACTGTCTATGTAAATAAGCTAATGCTTGCTAACGACTATTAGCAATGCTTAAACAGTCTGTTAATCTGGGTTTCTTTTCACTTGTGGTTCAGTTAGTTAACAAATTAATACACTTAATTTTAATATTTTTTTCTCAAAAGCTCTTCAATACTATACTGATATTGTGCTTAATGAGACAGAATACAGTTTATGCTAGTTAGCTCATTTTGCCATTATCATACACCTTTTCCCAAACAAAGGCAAAGTGGTTTTTGGCCGCCTTAAAGTCTTTCTCTGGTGCTTTAATGTATCACTTTGGCTTTAAGCAATAAAAGTTAAAATTTTTTGGGTCAGAAAAATTGTGAAAAGCAATCTAACAGCATTCTAAAGTAATTTCATGTACTAGTGAAGTTAACTGACAGGTAGTTACATGATCATGTGTTTACCAAATGATAATTGTCACATACTGCCTACTGTTACGAGGAATATTATGTAGTATACAGTATGTACTGGTGGAATTAACAGTATGCAATATACAAATATGTACTTTTTAAATATGTGCTTTTATTTTGCTTAGCTCGACAATCGTACAGTTAGTTTATTTTTTTAGATGTAAATTGTGATTTCTATATGGCTTATCTATTCTCAGGTTGTGGGACCAAAAAATTTGGTATAAAAAAATGGGATTAAAAAGTGATCAAACAGATAACTTACAAGAATCCAACCAGGATGAAATGCATATGTAAAGCCTCGCAATAGTCAGCATTTACCTTTCATCTGTGAGCTGGACAGGTGATGAGGGCTGGCTAAATTCTGACTGAAATGACAGGAAGAATATAATGAAAACAGTGTTATTTAACGTGGGAAATTGAAGTTTAAGAGTGTGTGAGTGTGCATGCAAAACCTGTTGATGTTCCAGCAGGGCCTCTTTTTTGTTCTGTGATTCAACAGGATCTTCAAAAGCCTGACCGTTTACATCAAAGGCATCAGGCTTCCAGCCGTCCAGAAAAACTGGAGTATACGGAGATGCCGATTTAGCATGCTGTGAACTGACACACACACACATATGTGTTTACTTTACGTTAGCCTGATATCTGTGATTGTTTGCATTACATAGCACAGTCAGAGACTCAGATATAATGTAGAACAGTCATAGTTTTAGTCAGGTTTAGCAGGCTTATTGAGGTTTCCTGGGTGTGACGTGCTTAGATTTGTTGTTTGACAAAATGTTCATTGTTTAATTGTCCCTTTTGCTTCAGGCATCAGAATCTGTACAGAGTCTGACACATACCCAAAAGAGCACCCACACACCATAATATTTTATATGGACATTAGACACTCTACAAGCCATACGTCATATAGCCATGCTCTCTGTGTGGGAGGGATGGCATACTCTCTCTCACCTGTCAATCACAGCAATTCCAGCCAATTGTGGGAGTCTATAAGCTCATGTATGTGGAAGAGGGCAGATAGCCCTGTGATGCAGCATGAGTAAATCAAAGAGTTGTGGTTGGCTGACTTTACATGGCTTGAAAGAAGCACATTTTAGCCTTCATCCTCCCTGGTTGGTAGCTGTTGCATGACAGGGGAGAGCTGGCTAGTGGGTGGGAATTGGCAGATGACCAAATTGGGGAGAAAATAAGAAGCATTTCTTCTCAGTTTCAAGTTCAAATTTTGTCTTATCTGCTCATGGTTCAAAACTTATTTTATCTGTTCACTGTGCTAATCTAAAGTGCCAATGCGAAACAAACCATTAATATTTGTAATAGTTGTAGATGGTAGGCTGGTTGATGACAGTCACGTCACAGGTTGTAGACCAGCCTATAGATGGTTTCTTTAATGTTTGCAGTATCTAAAGTGAACTATCCAAATAAATTGTTATCCAAAAGAGCCCTAAGCCTGGCACTCAGTGTCCAAAAGTGTGTCAGTACACACACAGGAAAACATACAGAAATGTGTCCCGCGGTTCTATTTAGATCACAAACATTCTTCAGTGCCATGTATTTTTGTTGAATGTGTATCTTTAAAAAGTTATATCTGTTTTGTGGTTTGAAACAGACTGAAAAGAGGGATCTGTGCAGTCCGGGGTAATTATAGTTTTAGTGGTCATGCTTAAAATTTCAGAAAGTGGAGCATGGTTTATGTGCTCTGAAATTAGTGAAAACCTGTAATACTGACTTTGCCTGGGTCCAGTTGGGGCCGAGAGAGCTCCACAACTCTCTTTCCTCCCGCGTGAGATTCTTCTGCAGAAGAGAAATGGCTCCACTGGTCAGTGCAGGACTGGACACACTGGCCGCCAACTCAGGACCACCTGTAGTTTTGACCATCTGGCCACACACACACACACACACACACACACACACATACACACAGTACAGTATTTATTTTTATATTCCTAAGATTATCATTTTTATATAAAGTCTTATTATTCTTCTTGAAGTACATCCCTTTTGCACATTCCTGTACATATATTTCATATTTCTTATTTCTTATTCATTTCTGATTTTTAAATTTTAACTTTAATTTAGTATTTAATGCACAGTCTAAAGAGGAGTAGGCCACGTTTCCATTTCACTGCAAGTTATATACTGTATATAATTGTGTATCTGACAAATAAAAAATCTTGAATCTTGAATCTTGAAGCATAATACTTACTAATTGCTATTATTTTGTTCAACTACAGTGAAACTAATCAGAAGATTGTGTAGTTACAAGCGTGAAGAATGTAAGTGTGGACCCACTGACAGGTTCTGGGGTGAGGAGTTCTGCAGTTTTCAATCTAATCATTATTCATCGCATCTGTAGCATATATGTGATTACCACAAACAGGAAAAAAGAATGGAAAACCTGTTTACTCAAAACTCTCAACAGGAGGCTAAGAGTAGCTGT
Source organism: Pangasianodon hypophthalmus (assembly GCF_027358585.1). NCBI lineage: Eukaryota > Metazoa > Chordata > Actinopteri > Siluriformes > Pangasiidae > Pangasianodon > Pangasianodon hypophthalmus. The sequence continues at coordinate 7,029,648 of NC_069722.1, read as the reverse complement.
TAGGGCATCAACAAATGTTTCTGCATAACATGTATTTTTGTAGAACGCTTAAATGAATTCTACAGTCAAAGGTATTTGTAAATGAAGGTCTAAATCTGTTTTTTTTTGTCCTTTTAGAGATAGAGCTAGGGAGATAGAAATATATCTACTTTTGTATCCAGTTATCCATAGTCAAAGTATAGGGATCAGGTGAATTGTCCATAGTTTCAGCAATAAAAATGAATTTAGTATTTGGGAAAATAGGCATAAATCGTTACTGTGATCGCTCGTGTAGTGATGGTAAACCTATGTTTAATGATTTAAAGCTTTAACATAGAGTACATGAAGTCACCACTGTGTTATGGATTTGGCAAATGTCTGGCGGTCTGGGAAAACCCACTGGATGTTGTTGCAAGAGTTCTGGCAAGCAGCCAAAAAAAAGATGTATTGACAATTTAAAAAAAAAAAACCTAATTTGATGTCTCATCTTTAAGAAACTATGAATGCATTTCACCAAATTTATTTGTAATCTTTATAATACAGCCTAGGTTGTGTTACTGTAAAGCTCATGTAGGGTAAGGAGCAAGTTAAACAAACGTGGTGGTAAAAAAAAAAAAAAAAACAGTCAGTCTAAATGTCTTTAGATGTCTAAAACCTTGCTAGTTAAGTGTGATTTCCACACAGTAAATGTCATGCTTTGATCAAGTTTTGGGATGGCTACGTAGGTTCGAAAGTGGACAGTGAGTGTATAATGTCATCATGTGAAAGGTTTTCCCAGGTCGGTGTAGGGAAGGTGATGTAAATGAACAATATTTGCTGTAGATATTTTCCGTCTGTATCTGTGTACACGAACCAGGTTGAGAGGAACAAACAGGTGATGCAGAAGCTCCTCTGAGTTTGGATCTGCTATGTCTGTCTTCAAACAATCCTGGAATATGAAGCAACATAGCTGTGCATAAAAACTAAAACAGGCATGGCTGCAAGAATAAGAAGAATATTAATAATAATAGCAATAACCACAGTTTAAAGAGAATGAGATAAGAGATTGCATTACCAGCAAACTGAATGAGTATTTAATCTTCTGGAAAATGTCCACAAACTCTTGTTCGGTTGGAGGGATTACTTCTGTCATCATGACATCATCTACAGCACACACACACACACACACACACACCACAGTCATTATATCAAAACTTTTACTGTAGTTTTTACTCATTTTGTAGATACCCCAAACCCTTTGTCTCACTCCTCTCTTACAGCCCTGCTTCTTCTTTTTGCTGTTCTTTTTTCTTTTCATGTTTTGCTGCAGAGTGCGCTGAGCATCAGCTGCCTGCTGCAGGTGGGCCATGAAGCGCTCCACATCAGAAATGCAGTGGTTTAACAGCTCCTGAGAGACAGACAGTATGCACTTTACTGTGTAATTTAATACACACCCACCTACCTCACTACAATCAGTGGCCATTTCATCAAATACACCTGTCATAGAAATGTACATTGTATGTGTACAATTACTGATTGTAAGCCCAGCATCCCCCTCCACCCCATCCATCAATGGAATTGTTCTCAGCAGCTGGGTTGAAAATCAAAAAACAAAATTTTCCAGCTAACATCGGTGCTGTGGTGAAACATTGGTACTGAAGAAGGCCAGAGGATGATAAATGCACATGGAAAAAATGAGCTGTAACTTACAAGGTGCACCGATAAGATATGTATGTCAAATAGATTTTTCAGAAATGGCACGAGTGCTATCAGCAACACACACACACTACCATGTCATTGTCACTGCTGAGTTAAGTGTGGATAGCCATCCAGCAATGGCTCTTTAGTGGCCCCTTTCCATTGATAGATGGGTTAAGGGAGGTTGACAACCTGTACATAGGAACTGACAGGCTACAATCAGTAATTGTACACAGGAATTTACAGAATGGTGAAACAAGTCCTAAAAAATATGCCACCAATAACCTTTCCCCCAAAGATCTAAATCTGTGTATGTGTGTACCGTAAATGCACTGACAACTTGTTCATACACACCACGTCATGTTTTGGTTGTCTAACTCTTTCCTTCCCATTCACTACAAAAAAAAGCATAAGAAAAACACAATGACTTAAGATCACATTTTATATTCATTTATATTATTTGTTCTCTCTATATCCCTATAACAAACACACACACACACACACATTTAAAAATATTGTATTAGGTTTTCCGGTGATGGTTGAAAATAACAAAACTGGAACAGAATAATAAAATGTCCCCTATCTTGTTCCACAGAAAGCCAGTAAAACAGAGGACACACCTCGTGTATGAGTGGGCTGGCCTTCTGCAGGAAAAGGTCTGAGTAAAGAATGTTTCCTGGGAACAACCTTTGGGGGATTCATCTGAGAGAGGAACAGACAGATATAGATTATTCAAACAATTTTCTCTGCAGTGCGTATTATGTCAGCTGTCTCTTTTATCCTGCCATACACAATGTTCCAGAAATATCATTTGGCCAGTCTATAGACATGACATTTATTTAATAGCAGTAACAATTTTTATACTTTCAGGCTCGGGGGTGTGGGAGGGGGCTGCACAATATTACTATTCATATTACTCATATTACTCCAGTGTTAGAATCCTTGCATTGAGTTGATTTTAAAATTATGATGCTTACTTTTAAAGCATTGCATGGCCTGGCTCCACATTACCTTACAGAATTGTTACATCCGTACACTCCTAATCGTAGATTGCGCTCCTCTCAGTCAAACTTGCTGGTTGTTCCTCAAACACGTCTAAGATCTATGGGTGATAGGGCTTTCTCTTTCTATGCTCCTGTCCTTTGGAATTCTCTGCCTCTTGAACTTAGTGAAGTTCAGAATTACGATATTTTTAAAGTTCAACTTAAGACATATTTTTTTAAACTTGCATTTGCTTGTTGATATTGTATTGTTTTTATTGTATTGTTTATATTGTGTTCAGCGCTTTGAGAAGCTGCTTTTAAAGGTGCTTTATAAATAAAGTTTATTATTATTATTATTATTATTATTATTATTATTATTATTACTATTAGTAGTAGTAGTAGTAGTAGAAGGATTAATAGTAAGAGTAGGAGGAAAAGTAACAGTTGTAGGAGGAGACGGAGGAGAAGCTGCAGTAGTAGTAGTAGTAGTAGCAGTAGAAGAAGAAGAAGAAGTAATAGGAGGAGGAGGAGCTGCAGTAGTAGTAGTAGGAGGAGGAGGAGGAGAAGGAGGAATAAGAGTAGCAATAAAAGTGGTAGGAGGAGGAGTAGAATTAGTAGCCGTATTAATAAGAGTACTAGGAGTAGTAAGAGTAGTAATAGTAGTAGTAGTAGTAGTAGTAGTAGTAGTAAAAGTAGGAGGAGGAGGAGGAGAAGGAAGAGTAAGAGTAGTAATAAACGTGGTAGGAGGAGGAGGAGTAGACGTATTAGCCGTATTAATAAGAGTACTAGGAGTAGTAAGAGTAGTAGTAGTATAAGTTATAGTAGTCATAAGAGTAAGAGGAGGAGGAGTATTAGTAGTAAGAGTAGTAGAAGTAGTAGGAGGAGTACTAGGAGTAGTAAGAGTAGGAGGAGGAGTATTAGTAGTAGTAAGAGTAGTATCAGTAGGAGGAGGAGGAGTATTAGTAGTAAGAGTAGTAGAAGTAGTAGGAGGAGTACTAGGAGTAGTAAGAGTAGTAGTAGTATGAGTTGTAGTAGTAGTAAGAGTAGTATCGGTAGCAGGAGGAGGAGTATTAGTAGTAAGAGTAGTAGAAGTAGTAGGAGGAGTACTAGGAGTAGTAAGAGTAGTAGTAGTATGAGTTGTAGTAGTAGTAAGAGTAGTATCGGTAGCAGGAGGAGGAGTATTAGTAGTAAGAGTAGTAGAAGTAGTAGGCGGAGTACTAGGAGTAGTAGGAGGAGGAGGAGTAGTGGTAGGAGTGGGATTGTCCCTGCCTCACTGCATACAAATTATTCCTGCAAAAGTGTTAACAGAACCTCTACACTGTTCTCTTCCTCCATCCTTCTGCACTATACAACAGACAGGACATTTTAGTGTAGTTTTTATTCATGTATTTGATTTGTGTTCAGGGACAACAGTCTGACTAAAAGCTTTTTGGCTAAACCTTAACTAGTAGGTTTAACTATTTTGTTAAATAAGTTATTGTGTTAGACATATTTTCTTATAAATGTAATATAAATTAGATAGATAGATAGATAGATAGATATACTTTATTGATCCTATGGGGGAAATTCTTGAAATTATTACACCATAGCAGTGTTGAATTCTCAAATCTGAGGTGAAGGTAATGATTAATTCTATATAACAGCAATTCTGACAGTACTGCTGACTTTAACAAATCAAAGAAATATAACTGTTGATATGGTGAACTTTTTCTGAGAGGAGACATTTATTTAACATATTTGGAAGGAGTTTCCAGTGTCCGCTCTACAGAGGTAAAGCTGTAACTTTAAGCTCTAACTTAAAGAGAGAGAAAAAAAGCGAGGCCGGTGACTGAACAACTGGTTATAGCTGCTATAATGTAAGTGATAACAGGAAACACAGATGTTTCACAACATTAATTGTCATTATACTAAATGGGGGAAATGAATGAGTAAAATAAATATTATAGCAAAATAATCAACGTCAGCGTTTTAACAGTATATTCGGCTGCATCCCATCACCCCATTGTTGATTATTTTCCTCTAACAGCATGCCATGACATGTTTTACTTCTTACTAAATGCATTATGCAGTATATACTTAGACATGTGGGTCTATCTTTGTCTATTTGCATTATACTTTATTATTATCCATTAAGTCTAAACAAGGGTTAACTAGAACATTAGCTATTTATTTGTTGACTAAATCCTTTGAGAATGGAGGTGGATGTGCTGAATCACTAACACTAGACTAGTAAACACTAAAGCCTACATTTCTGTCACTCCCCTGCAGTCTAAGTGATGTTATCTCAGCTTAGATTTCTGTAACCTTCCTTAAATAAAGAAACAGCAACATGATCTACACCAGATGTGAAAAAGAAAATCATAGGACAGAATCAGCTGTATTTATTCAGGTTATAGAACACAAACTGGTGCAGGGTTATGAAATTTGACCTGGTGTCAAGTGTCTGGTTTTGATTTACTGTGAAAATGTATTTTAATTATGTTGTAAGCAACAGATGAAAATCTAAACTACATGATCAAGGCTGTGATGACGGATTCTGAGGCTTGTAAAACAAAACTGTTTGTAATCTTGACACCATATACCGTATAAAAGGGGAGGTATTTTCCATGATGTGGTACCTTGAAGCTGCAAAAATGCCTGTCTTTTAGTAATCTTATACTATAAAGAACCTGTAAAATGGTAAGGTGTATCCTGTAAATATGTGCACTGTGATTGTTTTATGAGATATTTGAGAACCAGGAATGGCGTAAATCACATTCCACATATGGAAAAACTGTTTTAGTTTATAAACTACACTTAATTTGTTGTTTAGCGCCAACGTTAAAAGGTTTTCACTTCATAAAAATTGCACGGATTTTTAGTATCATTTTAAAATATTGCAAAGGAAATATGAAATAGGATCACAATTACAGTAACATGTATCAGCTCAAATAACATCAAACTGGAAAACATTTAATTTCATAACATGCATCCTATATACACCGATATGCATTATGTGTGTGTGTGTATATATATATATATATATATATATATATATATATATATATATATATATATATATATATAAAACATTGACACTATGTCTGTATACTACAAACAGTTATATACTATACAATATGTATTATTGTCAGAGCAAAACACAAGTATATAAAGGTATTTTTTCAGATACTGCAAAATATCTGGTGGTCATTCAACAACATAAAATTTCTTTTATATAATTTTATGGTTACAATAGATTCAGTAGATTACAATTCAGACATAGTGCACTAAAAAATACATCAGTGAAATGGATTAATATGTTAACATCTTACCGTATGAGTAGACATGCGACAGTCTCACATCTTCTGTTTACGCCTCATAGAGAAATGCAGAAACAAGAAAAACAAGAACACCTGTCAGGTGTCGGCCAACCTCTCTCTCTTTCTCCCTCTCTCTCCCTCCCTCTCTGTATCTAAGTCTCTCACCCTCAGTGTGTTTTGACTGTCTGATCAGTATTACAGGCACTTAACAGATTGAGTTCATAGATTAATTAAAACATGTGTGCTCTTTCTCAAATACATGAGTACTCACATTCCAGGAAGCAACTCTATCTGACTACATGCATGCACATACACACACGCCCACACCTAAATACGACTGTCAAGGACACTCTATGGCTGTCTCAGGTCAGTCTTTCAGCAGAGCCTGTCTAACCAGCTCTCGCTCGCTTTTTCTCTCAGAGGTATTAAAAGAATGTTATTACCTCAGTGCCTGCAGGTGTACCTGGTACCAAGAGCATTTTAGAGCTATTTTCATCTCCTAAGTGACCAGCTCAATACCATTCAAAACACCATAACATTTCCTAAAAATAGCCAACCATTTTGTAAACAATTGATTAACCCTTTAAACAGTTGGCTTAGTATCGTGCTATTTATTTTAAAGCATATCACTGAGTAGCGAACTACTATGAATTATTCAGTAACTACAGTGAAACAAGTAGAAAAGGTATGTAGGTACAAGAGTGAGGAATGTTGACATGGCCTTTAACACCTCTAACCCAGATTTAACTCATCAGTGATGATTAACTAATGAGGAATGAAAGTGTTACCTATGTTTGAATTCCTAGAAATCGACTCATGCTATTTTCTAGGCATAATGTGGATTTCTGACAGCCTAGTTAAATAAAAAAAAAATTAACAGAAAGCCTTTAATTACAGCAAGTTTGTTGCTACAAAAATAGTGTTTTGTTGCCAAATCTTTGCATCCACTCACATGACATGGTCACCTTTGAGCATGACCTTACTTTGGAAGATCAGTGCTTTATATTATGTCATGGTCCACATTGTGAGGCATTTTTTTTTTATCTAATAGCCTATTAACACCTGCTCACTTTTTAAAACATTCTTAAAATGCCTACAGATTTTAGGAGGTGTCAAACTCAGTTAGAACAATTAGAAAATGGTGCCTCTGACTGTTAAAATCTGTAAAGCCCAGCGTGGGTGTGTGTGTGGGTGTGTGTGTGTCTGTAAAGGAGGACTCGGGAGACAGGTAACTTTTGATGGACCTTTGTAATGCTTTTATTTTTCTTTTCGTTATTTTACCTGCAAGCTATGCTAAAGTTCAAGTTAAAAGCAAGTGTGTTGTGGGTCAGCTCTGTCAGCTCCATCTCTCTCTCTCTCTCTCTCTCTCTGACTCACAGCATTCCCTGAAAGGCCAAAAAACCCACATAAGTAGGCTGGTGGTAATAACACACAGGTGAGAATCATCACATGTTACCTGACCATTCAACCCTCAACCCTCCTCCTCTCTGTCTGCAGCTGACGCATGACCACGCCCCCACTGCAAAAAAATCATTTAGTACAGTTTTTGTTATTCTTCTTCTTCTACTTCTTTCGGCTGCTCCCATTAGGGGACACCACAGCGGATCATTGGTCCGCATATTTGATTTGGAACAGCCTTTACACCGGACGCCCTTCCTAATGCAACCCTCCCCAGTTTTATCCGGGCTTGGGACCGGCCCTGGGGGTGCACTGACGTGTGCAAACCCAGTGGCCGCGGCGGTGAGAGCGCCGTGGCCTAACCACTAGTCCTCCAGGGATTTAGTACATTTGGTGTAAAGTTCCTTTATTCAGTACCCCCTGTTCAGAATACATTCCCGTGGTTATGGTAGCACTTGCTCCACGCCCACAAGAGACAAACTACAAGAGACACAAACATGAACCTTTGCTTAGTCATGGTGAGTGAGAAAAGAAACTCTTGCTCTTTTGCTTTCAGGAGCTAAAAACTGTTATCCCTTATGTCAATGAGATTACTGTGGCTGGTACAACTCAAAAACCAGGAAGATGGCTTAGGACCGCAATTGATATGAGCAGTCTTGCTATGATGGCTTAAGACTACAATTGCTATGATAGCTTTAAGTCTGCAACTGCCACAAACAGTTTTGCACTCAAGTCTCCATCAGTGAACAGTTGATAACATCAAGAACATAGACTCCATGTGAAAACTATAATGAATTTCCTGTCTACACAATTGCACTTGTTGACCATGTAGTAAGGGAATTATTTATAATTGCACTATCCGGTGTCTCCAAAATAGAGTCAGGTTCCTCTTAAGGTTTCCTCCTCATGTTGTCTCAGGGAGTTTTTCCTTGCCACCGTCGCCTCTGGCTTGCTCATTAGTTTTATAAATTTATAAATTTATAAGTTTAAAATGTATATCTTCAATTTATATATTTCTGTAAAGCTGCTTTGTGACAATGGCCATCTTTAAAAGCGTTATATACAAATAAAACTGAATTGAATTGTTTGGGATTGTTGACATTTTCTTTCCTGTTGAGTGCCCCTGTGACGTCAGTGCGGCACACAACCGCTAACTTCTCGCGAGAATAACAAAAAATATAGCACCAACCAAAAACATTAACAGCAGAATTGCCAAGCACATCAGCGACAGTTCATCATAAACGTGTTTAATGTGTTTGAGAGTGAACTTTTCCTAAGAACACAATGAGCAGCAGTTTTTCAGCTGAGTTTTTCAGGTCAGTTCAGCTTTAGCGCCCTCGTGCGGTCGATGCGCGGCAGGTGCAGGCTAGTGACGTCATCCTTTGAGCTGAAGTGCGAGTCTCGCGAAGAAGTTTCTCATGTGCTACAACAGCTGCACGAGAGGCTTCTTCGGCTGCGCGTGCACGTGGACAGTCGGACTGCATGCTAAAGGGAAACGCATGCTGGGTTACTGCCACACACACATCCACGAAGCTCCATAAATGGGCATTTTTTACATTTTAAACCACATGACCTCATGTTTTCATTGCCCCTTCCGTGTACTTTTCCATACCGTTAATTTCCGTTTGTAAACTGTAAGCCTACAGTCAGGGTTGCCAGATCTGTGCGAGTATGCCGAGTAACAATCAAGACAGGAGAATGCATTGGAAACTTTCTGTTAGCACCCTGAACTATTAAGTGTTTTATTCCCCTTGTACCACAGGGATTTAGTGATTGTTCCTGTTTTTTTTTTTTTTTTTAATTAATGTACAACATGTTATATTTTTAACCATTTAGAGTTACATTTAATGTTGTGGAGTGTCCTATAGACAAATTCCTGTTGTCGCTTACATTATAGCAGCTATAAACAGTCGTTCCTTCACCAGAATCTGTTTTTTGTCTCTCTTTTGAAAAAAAAAAAAAAACACAGCTTGTCATGTTATGACAAAAACTAGAAAAAAGCCCAACGTTCTCTGTCCTAAAGACTCTCCCATAGTGGAAAACTTACTGACTGTTACAAAGCACTGACACTGGAGACTCCTTCCATGTATAAAGGTTAACTAAATGTCCCCTTACTGAAAGCTGAACCCTATCAACAATTATACTTTTAAATAACACAGTTTTTTAAAATTATGCTTAGATTATATGGTGTGTCCAATTTCTAATACAAATTGATAATGTATTAGAAATATGAATATAATCTTGTTATAAATATTAGCAGTGTTGGGTTCAAGACCAAGACCACAGCCAGTGGAGTCCAAGTTTGATATGGGGGCAAGACCGAGATGAGCCCAACACCACACATGGCCGAGTCCATGTCAAGACTGAGACCACACACTCAGATGGGTTCATTTGCCTGACATGAAACTTCTCTTAAAGTAACTAAAATAATGCATCTACTTTGTTATTATCATTCTGTACAAATAAGTACACAGGACATTTATAAGAGATGTTAAACATAGCCCATTCTTCTATCAAGCGCTGCAGTGTAATCTTGTTTTATATCATTGCATTATGGAGCAATTATGGTTATGGAGCATGTGTGAGGTAAATGAAATGACACAGAGTTTGATAATTATTCAAAAGATTAATTTTTTTCTAAAGAAATGCAACAACGTGTAAAGATTTGCAAATCAAGTCACATTTGCTTTGATTTCAGCACACAGCAGGTAAATAATATCCATTACAAACTGGAATTTGTTTTGGCTCATACACCTTTCTGAGACTACATGCAGCTGTGCATTACATGTACTTGTGCCACATTATTTTGAACATAAGAAAATGAAGTATTTTGAAACATCACTTGAAAAGTCCCTTGAAATGTATAGGTGCTATACATTATAACCCCACATGCAAAGATAGACATATACATTTCGTACTGTAACCGGAGCATTCTAAAATACTTGTTCATGGAAATGATCTTATGGTCTTTGGAAGCTGAGAAGGAGACAAGACAGAGTAAAATTTCACCTGAGTTTATCACAAGACCACGACCATTGATTTGTGGTCTCAAAACCAAGACTGGTCAAAAGTATCATAACACTAAATATTAGAATATAAACCTGTGATTTGTCCTGTAAATTTAACAGCACAGTGGCATTAACAGCGAATCAAAACCAGTCTGGAGTGTATCTTTTGTACCTTTAGTGCGTATCGGTTACCTGGGAAGGTGCATGTGGTGTATCGTTAATTAACTTTAAAGGTATATTGGGGGCGGATGGTGGCTTAGTGGTTAGCACACTTGCCTCACACCTCTGGGACTGGGGGTTCAATTCCCACCTCCACCCTGCATGCACAGCACCCCCATGTCCTTCCTGCACCCCAGGCCCCCCCCACCCCCACCCGGGGCACCCCAGCCTCCTCCCCAGCCCAAAGACCTGCATTGTAGGCTGATTGGCGTCTCAAAATTGTCTGTAGTGTGTTAATGGGTGTGCAAGTGGGTGTGAAATTGTGCCCGGCGATGGACTCGCACGCCATCCAGGTTGGCCCTCGGATAGGCTCCAGGCTCCCCAGCACAGAAAATGGCTGGATGGATGATATATTAGTGGTCCTTAAGGTCCTATTATGTACATTAAATCATTTTTTAGATACTATAGATGTACAAAAGATTACCGCCCCAGTGAGTACCTTTATTTCTGTGTATTATATGATATTACATGTATGACATGATATTACATGTGTATTACTGCCTTTGCATTTAATAGCTTACATGTTTGAGTTTCAGTATATTAATAGCTTATATAAATCCTTTAATGCATGGTAAATGCAAGGAAAAAATTGACGTGTCCAAATTTCGTGGGATATTCAAGGACCAGGCAACTCTGTGCACGGCGCGTGATGGAGGCGGGGCTTCGCACCGCACACACGCGCACGCGGTCCCGTTAGTGGAGCTCCAATGAGCGGTCAGTGAAGCGCACTAGGGCTTCGGTTTCACTACAGAACAGAGTTATTAGTGAGTTTGGGTAGAAACCCGGCAGAAACGTGGCGTGAGGATTGAACGTGTGGTCTGTTCAGAGCACGGTGACTTCTGCGTGTTCAGGCAACACAGAGAGAACCTGAGACAGCACGAAGAAAATAAAGCAAGCAAGTCAGAGGGACAGCTCCACCCCACCTCCTCCCCCAAAAAAAAAAAAAACTTCACAAGAGGTAATGCTACATTTCTACATTTCTGCTGTGCATGCACTACAAGCCTGCTGCTACAAGTCTGCGACGTGTAAAGGACGTGTAAAGATCAGATTCCGTTAGTGGTATACTTCTGAAAGATGAGAATGAGCCCGAGTAGTTTTCCACTTTTCCTTTCCCAGAGTGAACACGTTTCCACGTTTCAGCTGGAGCATGATCTTCTACAGGCAGTGCTGAAGTGCACACTCCACTTCTTCTACATTTCCTCATGTGTAAACTATTGATCTGCATGCACTCATTAATAAGCGCATTATTTCCACACTGGAAAAAGTTTTTCCCAACTTGAAAAAAGTTTACATGACTGCTCTTGTTGTGTTGCTTGAGCAAAAATCCATGAAAAAGTCAGTACAACTAGGTTTAATACTCTTATTCAACCTAACCTAAGATTATTTTTCCATAAACTTAAAAAAAATTAGTTAATTAATTTATTAATTTGAGTTAAGACTATCTCATTTAGGAACTGTCCTCCCATATCATTCTAAAAAGTGAACATGAGTGTGTGTTGCATTAATATAAGTTTTTGTGAGTCAGTTTAATTCTGGCTTTCTGCTTTCCGGATTTTAACTCAATATTGTACATTAAAAAAAATATTTTTTTTGTTCAGGCTTTAAATTTTGTTATAGTGCACTTATTCTTTAAAAAAAAAAAACCCTGAAGGAGGCTCTTTGGTTTGTCCCTCAGGGCAAACGTTTATAATATTTTAGAAATGTGTGGGTATTAAAGCAGAATTTAAATGATATTTTATTTATTGTTGCATAATTTTGTAGGGGAAAAATGCACCATTTTACAAAACGTTTCCATTTCCAAGATGTCCTTTGGTTTGTTCCTCAGAGGAAACTTCCCTTTTAGGACAGGTTCCTCAGGAACTCCTTTTATTTATTTATTCACTGGAATTTGATTAACTATAAGGCAGAATTTGATTAATTATAAAAGGAGTCAAGTCAAATTTGCAACTGAATGAATTCAGTGTGAGTAATTTAAACCAGAATTTCATTTATATATTTTTTTTATTTGCATCATTTTATGGGCAAAAAATGCACCATTTTACAGAATAATTCCAAATTGTTCTTTGGTTTGTTCCTCAGGGGAAACTTTTTATATCTTCTGTGTTGAACCTATAGAGCAGCGGGGTTCCCTTTCAGAACAAGTTCCTCAGGAACTCCTCTTTTGTTTTTTTGTTTTCTTTTGCTTTTTTCATTGGAATTTGATTAATTATAAAAGGAGTCAAGTCAAATTTGCAATTGAATGAATTTTGCGTCAATCATTTAAACCAGAATTTCATTTCTATTTTTTTTTTTTCTATTTGCATAATTTTGTGACAAAAATGCACCTTTTTACAGAATATGTCCAAGTCCAGATTGGTTTGTTCCTCAGGGGAAACCTTTTTATAGCTCTGTGTTGAACCTTAGAACAGCAGGGTTCCCTTTCAGAACAGGTTCCTCAGGAACTCCTTTATTCTTTGTTGTTGTTTTTTTTTTTTAATTTCACTGAAATTAAAACTAATAAAACTAGTCAAGTCAAATTAACACTTTAATTAATTTAATTAAAGCGGAATTTCATTTATATGTGCAGAATTTTGTGTAAAAAATGCACCAGAGCATTTTCAGAGCATTTCCAAATCCAAATTATTTTTTGTACATGGAAAGTTTTTTATAGCTTGTGTGTTGGACCTATAGAGCAGCGGGGTTCCCTTTCACAACAGATTCCTCAGGAACTCCCCTTTTTTGTTTCAGATGAACTTGGATAATTGTAGAAGTAGCCAAGTCACATTTGTAATTTAAGTAATTTAGAGGTGTCAGTCATTAAAGAAGAATTACAGTGATATTTTTATTATTTTTTGTTAAAGGCACCATTCTAGAGAAACTTTTCAAGTCAAAATTGTTTATAGGGGCATCAGTAATTTGGTTAAGCAGTTTGTATGACTCTTAGAGATGCAGCCTTTTGTGTGTGTGTATGTGTGGTGTGTGTAGAATGTTCCTTTTAGGCTAAAGGAGTGTATATCTAAAGCTTACCACCACCTGAATATTGCTCAAAGCTGAGTGATTGACATGTGACTGATTTTGTGCATATTGCATATACAGACCCAAAATCCGTAGTGTCCCTCAAAGCCGTCTAGCTGCATTACAATTAAAGAACGCTTCTATTTCTTGAATCTGAATCACTCCAACCTTTCCTTTGTTGACGTTTTAGATATTCCATGAAAAATAACATAAATTACTGACAATTACAAATCACATTCATGTCAGAAATTATAAATGGCCTTATATAGTTTTCTGTTTACTGGATGACCTTATATATTAAGATGAATAGTTTTCTATCATGTACATTACCAGTCGAAAGTTTGGAAATTATTATCTATTAAATATTGATATATATAATATTGAAAGGCTTGTTAATGAAATTTTAAGACAAATGTAAGAAGTGAAGTTAAAATCAATAGATAAGTTTTATTTCTGAGTGAAAATAAATTTTATAATCAGTTTGTAATAGTTTTTAGCTGAAACAAATATTTTAAATTAACTTGTTTCTCCAAACAAGAGAAGCAGAAGAAACTGTTCGAACTGTTCAAATTTTAAGATAAGTCTCCTCTTATTCCTAAATTCCTCATGAAGCGGATTGAGAAGATACCAAGAGTGTCCAAAGCTTCATCGGGAAAATTGTTAAAAATTTAATATAAATTAATTTTGTTTTGTTTGACACTTTTCTTTCTCACTGCACATTCATAGTGGTAATATCCTCCTTAAAATAAAATATTAAAAATAAAGAAAATTCCCTTCAAAAGCTGCTGTGTCCAAACTTTTGACTGGTTTTGTGTATAGCCATGTTGCAGTTTTGTGTACAATATCCCTTATCCTCGTTTTAAAATTGTCACAATATTCTATTTAAACAAGTATATGTTTAAAGATAAATGTTATTGTTCTAGCTAGCATATAAAACAATACATTTTTAGGACCATACATCGTAAATCAACCTTAAATAAATTCACAAATCAAATTAAGTAAGAAATCAACTGTAAATGAAAGTTCTCTGTACAAAGTCACCTCCTCTGTATGCGTCCACAATAGGTATGTAAGTTTAAGTCTATTATACATGCTTGTAAATAGCTTTTTGTTTTGTGCACTTTAGCACAGGTCTAATTTCTGAGCAGTGCAGCTGGCTTAAATTCCAGCCATATATCTAGGTGTTAACTATAGCATACGAGTTCAACTGCTGTAACCTCCGATTCCTGTTCTTGGCTGACAGGAGAGGAACCCGATGTAGTTTTCTGCTGTTGTAGCTTATCTGCCTAAAGGGTTGATGTGTTGTGCATTCTGAGATGCTTTTCTGCTCACCACGGTTGTAAAGAGTGGTTATTTGAGTTCCAGTAGCCTTCCTGTCAGCTTAAAATAGTCTGGCTGTTCTCCTCTGAGTCTTTCAGCTCACGTTTTGATGTTTAATGTGAACGTTAACTGAAGCTCTTGGCTTGTATATGCCTGATTTTATGCATTGTGCTGCTGATTAGCTGATTAGAAAAGTGTAGAAAAGTGAATGTGCAGGTGTACATGTGTTTCTAATAAAGTGTGTCTTACAGATTTAAAGTTCAATATTTTTTAACACATGAAACAAGTTCGAAAGCAGCTGTTTTTTATGCGTAGTAAGTGAAGTGGTTAGATGGAAATATTCGTTAAAATTCCAAAATTTAGGAAAATTGAAATTTTTTAAATTATATGACATTTCAGTGAAGTTTAAAAAAATGCTACTATCTGACATCTTTTGTATTCACAAGCTCACATAGGCTCCTGATTGGTTAATGCTACTCTGATTGACAGGGGATAGAGGAAGCCCATCTTTCCCATCCAGAGAGCATGGCCAGTTATGGTCTTGTGGATTCATGGCTGTGGCATCCTCAGCTGTAGGGTGAAACAAATTCAATTTGCATAATTCAAATGTGTACATCGGTTCCACATAAATGAACTGAGTTACCTTAACACAGTCTAACATGATTTGAACACTCCACACTCACCGGCACGCTAGATCAAACCCAGATCCCTGGCACTGTGAAGCACTTACCCACTGCGCCATCATGCCACACATGAGTTATTCCAGTTAATTTAATACTAAAGTCATTTCTTCCCATCAGTGCCAACATCCTCGTCAGATTTTATAACGTAATTGGATCAATACTACTTTAATTGATCAGTCACTCTACATACTTCAAACTTGTAGACAATATGTAAAATGTAAACAATATGTAAAACAATATGTAAAATGTTCTCTCTCAAATCTGACTGACCATATATTTCTTTTTTTTCTGTGTAGAAGGTTACATCATTAATGTGCCCTTCTTATTATTAATTGATTGACGTCATTCTGTACTAATAAAACATTGGTATGTGGATTCTAGGCCTAACACATGGAGTTTTTCACATTGGCAAAGGCAAACACGCCATGTACACATGTTTTTGTATGCAAACAGTGGATATAATCAGTATGTTTTAAATGGTAAATGAAGTGTCACTTGCCTTAGACGTTTTTAGTTTAGTAATGAGAACAATGCCTCAGTGTTCAGACAGACTCAATTTGGCAGTGCGAGTGTTCAGCCCCTGGGTTACTTGTATGTAATAAACAGCTAGCACTGATGATGAATTTAATCTGACCTGACAGAATGAATACACCAAGTTAGAAATATTACACGGAAAAAAAAAAAAAGAGTTGCACAGGCTGTCTCATGGACATCAGCCTCTACACATAACAAGTGAAAGATGTTAGATATATGTTTTTATTGGTTTTAGATATTTATTCAGAGTGTGTAGCTGCTCAGATGAATTTTTTATAGCATTAATAGAATTAACTGTAGCTCCTGGTGGCACAGTGGTACAGCACACCTCACAGGGTCTCCAGGTTGATCCTAAGCTCGGATGACTGTCTGTGCGAGGTTTCTGTGCATGTTCTCTCTGTGTCTGCATGGGTTTCTTCTGGGTTCTCCAGGTTCCTCGTACCTCTCATAAACATGTCAGTTGATGGATTGACAATATTAAATTGCCCTAGGTGTGAATGTGTGTGCATGGTGCTTTATGATGGACAGGCATCCCATCAAGGGTGTAGTCCCGTCTCACACTCACTACTCTGAAGATCCACCAAACCCTGATCATGATAAAGCTGTTACTGAAGATCCAGTTTAGTTCATTGCAATTTCCAGTTAAATGCTTATTGAAAACTCAGATCATTAATTCACAGGGTGAGTGTTTTTTTTTTCCCCAACAATGAATTTGGTCACATCTTATTTCAGTGGAAGTCAGCTTGAATTTTTTTGAGTGTTGTCATAGCAACAAATTTCTGCCATCCCTAAACCACGGATGTGACCGGTTCTGGAAATTTCTCAGACCTGGATCCAAATCATTTGCAGTGGAAACATTTTGGTGGGAACATGGTAACAGTGTCAGAAGAAGGCCTTTTTCACTTTGATGTCAGTTTTTATTTTTTAATTCCTTACTTGTACAAATAACCTTGAAAATATGTAGAGCATGATAAAAAATAATGGATGAAGCCGTGGCTTTAGCAAAAGTTTATTAAGTCACTGAGAAAACCCTTTTGGAAAATTGACTTGTGGATTGCTTGTGTTTGGATGCACCTCCTGTCAGTCATGTTATAGCCACTATATGAGTCACCTAAGATCCTGGGGGCGAATGCATCATGACTTGGGCGGACATCATTTAAAAACATCGAACCCACCTAACTGTTAGAGACCAAACCTTGGAGGCGGGGCTGAGCTTATCTAATGCACCATTAATAATTGGAAAGATGATGTGAAAGCTGAGAAAAGAAAGAGGAGCAAAGACGAAAGATTGTCAGATTGTCACTTTTAGATGTAGGACATTGCTTGCTTGGGTTCCGGAAAAAGAGGATAACACTGTCAGGATGGAAAGTCAGCTGAGTGATATAAGGAATGTTGCACTGAGTGTCACAATGTTCTCCAATAACTAGTGTGTATGCTCTTGAAAAATTTCTGTACACATTCCATGCTGACCGTTCTGAACACCGGTCACTTGACAGGGCCATATACAGGAATAGCGTACAAGGGCTGTTTAGGAATTTGTGGGATTGTGAAGCGAGGGAGGAAAGATAAGAACTGACTTGGTGTTTAATTACAAGAGACATGACCTTCTCCGCTCTAACACCATTCACGTGACGGTAAAAAAGTTCCTACCAGCATAGCTCGTACCATTGTACCCTCCTCGTTCCTTTCCTTCATTTCTGTTCTTTCCATTATTAGCTTTCTGTCTTTCAGCCAAGTTAGTGTGATGTAACCCTCATTCCCACCCCCCACCCCCCAGCGTGACGCAGCGACACACCCCCATCTCTCTGCCAGACCTTAGGTTTTTTCCACTCTTACACATGCCGGTGTGTAGGAAATGTAGGCAGTCTTGTTGGGCCTCCTGATTTAGTTTGATTTCAACTTTGCCATTGTGAATGATTTCTTTATGGATCTGAACTTTTAATTTATAGCCTACATTAAGTTTTTTCACACAGCGAGACCACTTTCTACTATTTAGAAATATTACATATTACATCAAGCCTAGCTTCACTAGGACTAGCACTATTTTTTTAATATATATATTATGTATGTATGTATATACACACACACACAATATGGCCAAAAGTTTGCAGACACCTGTCCATCACATTCATATTTGCTTTTTGAACATCCCATTTCAGATTTAGTCCCCCTTTGCTCTTGTAATAACCTCTACTCTTCTGGGAAGGCTTTCCACTAGATTTTGGAGCGTGGCTGTGGGGATTTGTGTCCATTCAGCCAGAAGAGCATTAGTGAGATCAGGCACTGATGTCAGGCAAGAAGGCCTGGGGTGCAGTCAGCATTCCAGTTCATCCCAAAGGTGTTCAGTGGGGTTGAGGTCAGGCCACTCGAGTTCCTCCATTTTACATTTACATTTACATTTACGGCATTTGGCAGACGCCCTTATCCAGAGCGACTTACAATAGTGCTTTGAAGTCTATCAAAAATACATTCTGATATTGGCTCGCTAGGTCACAAACTAGGAATACCATCAGTCCAAAACTCTGTTGGGAGGTTTTTTTTGTTTTGTTTTTTTTTTGTGAAAGTGCTAATTAGTATTTTATGAAGACGTAAGTCTTTAGACGTCGTTTGAAGACTGCCAGTGACTCAGCTGTTCGGACATCTAGGGGAAGTTCATTCCACCACCTTGGTGCCAGAACAGAGAAGAGTCTCGATGCATGCCTTCCTCCACACCAACCTTGGCAAACCATGTCTTCATGGAGCTCGGTTTGTGCACAGGGGCATTGTCATGCTGGAACACGTTTGGCCCTCTTAGTTCCAGTGAAGGTAAAATTGTAATGCTACAGCATACAGAGACATCTTATATAATTGTGTGCTTCTAACTTTGTGGCAACAGTTTGGGAAAGACCCACATATGGGTGTGATGGTCAGGTGTCCACAAACCTTTGACCATATAGTGTGTATATTGTATATATATAATGATCCTGACTGGACGTGAAATCTATTTCTCTTGCAAATTGTTTGATTTTTTTTTCTTTTTGTTTCTTGTTAAATGCTTTAACTTTTTTCCTTGAAGTGTTTCAGTTTGTACTTAATTCGTAAAGATACAGTAACGTAAAATGCTCTGGATAGGCATCTAACATGACTGAGTGGTGACAACAGTTAGCTTTTAATGCTTAACCATTAATAATGAGTTTATTAGTTTAAGACCATTTGTGGTGTGATTTTGGACTGGTGCTCATCTCTGAACATTCTGTTTCCATCACCTTTGTGTTTCCAACTTTTTTTTTTTTTTTTTTTTTCAAACAGTCCTTTGAAGACTCTCCCCTTTCTAATGTCTCTAGCGCTGTAGCTAGGCTCTGTCCGATGAGCTGCTTTCAGCTAAATAAAAAAAAAAAAAGCCCCTCTTTTTTCATGTTTAGAAAACTCGAGTAACTGAACTAAAACCAGTTATTGCTCATATGTTTATCAGCTCTTTTACTGTATTTTTTCAAATATTTAATTTGGTATGCTTCCAGACTGTGACCTTCAAGTTGACAATCCCTAACGTAGAGAAACCTTTTTTCTAAAAGTGCATAATTTCTGGAATTGCTGTGGTCTGCTAACAGGCAGCGGACACTTGCTGTAGCTGAGCTTCCACAGTGAGCATGTATTGGCGAAGCTCTGCTACACACCAGCGCTGAGCTTCAACTTTTGGTCTCAGTTCGCAGAGACCCTTAAAATGTTTTACGGGTGTGTGAAAACTAAAAGCAAATTCTGCACTGTCCATGATTGTGACTCTTTTACACTAAATACATTATTGAATATTTTTGCATTTGGTGTAGTTCATAGGATAAAGGTGATAGAGAGAGACCATATGAGATTCAACATTTAAAATCACGTTATTGAAAGTTATTTAAAGGGCAAAGTTCTTCATATGATCCTCTTTGGGAGGGAGAGAAGGAATGAAGGAGATGAAGTAAGAAAAGCCATTTAGGAAGAAATAGAGGACTGAAAGGATGAGGTGAGCAGGTTACTCTCAAAACGAGAGATCCAGGTATTTACTTAATGCTCCCTACGGCATATACGGGACTTTCAGCAGTGGAAATATTTGCACAAGGAGGCACCTTAAGGGCAGATCAGACCATTTGGGAATTTTATCACATGCACATATACAGTTTCACGTTACATAATCCATACTCACTGAATCAATACTTCACACTGCTCTTTACAGATAATTTATTTTTTCTTTTCCACACCCTTTTAGCTGCGCTGAAAATTGGCCCTTTCCACTTCCCATCTCTATAATCTCTGACGTATAACTGGATATACATTAACGATTTGCATTTAACAGCTCAGTGAACTTTAATTCTATGTAATAAATGCTGGGGTTCCCTGTCAGTTATTGTACACTTGTTCAAATATCTGATCATACATGGCTCCACTTATATAAAAGCCTCTCTTTTAGATGGAGAAGCCCCCACTGCCAAGCGATGAAGATGTTCCTGGGATGGCCGACAATCAATCAGCGATGACTCTGGTGTCAGATGAAGGGGCGGGGCCTGACGGAGGGGTGGGGCAGGGGGAGGATCGTCCTGCATGGGACAGTAAGCTACAGTACGTCCTTGCCCAGGTGGGCTTCAGCGTCGGGCTCGGCAACGTGTGGCGCTTCCCGTATCTCTGTCACCAAAACGGAGGAGGTACATATGGTTTGAGACAACATTCACAGTTAAAGAAGACAGTTACTTTAATGCCTTTATGTTTATTTTGTTCAGAAAAATCCGTCTGTCTCTCATTTCTCTTGTCTCTCTATTCACAGGAGCGTTCCTGTTGCTGTATGTGATGCTGCTGCTGCTGATTGGAGTTCCTCTCTTTTTCATGGAGCTGGCCGCGGGTCAGAATATTCGGCAGGGCAGCATCGGTGTCTGGAAACACATCTCGCCACGCCTCGCTGGCATCGGCTACTCCAGCTGTGTGGTAATACATAACACATATACACATCCACATGGGTACACACGTACAACAGAAATGAACGAATAGCTGAACTGAACATTCTGAAATGGCTGAATTTAAATTTGTTGGCGTTTGTGCTTTATGGAGACACTAGGATTACCCTTCCTAATGATAAAATGTTGCAGCAGTGTTCCTGAAACATTTACAATCATTAAACAAAAAGTTTTTATAAAACCACCTCACTGATGTTTGAACCAAAATGTACTAGAACAATAATGTTCACTAAATGTTTGCTAACCAGGGCTAGTGCAAGCCAAGCAACAAGATTTGATAAACAAGTAGAGATGCTTCCTTGTCCTGATTGGTAGGTAGAGACGCTTCCTTGTCCTGATTGGTTAGAGTTTTGGTGATCCACATAATTGTTTGTTCATCCACTTATAGAGCATTGGTGGTTTTTATTTTGAGTAGATCATTTTTTGAGCGTTGCCAGTATACTGTGCAATAACTTATTAACCCTACTTGTTAAAATATTTTTTTTAAAAAATCACTGACTGCACATTTTCATCATTAGGTTACAAATTGTTTTAACAGTTATGTTGGATTTTAATGACAATGTAGAAACTAATTTCTTTTGAGATGCTTTTGTGTTTTATTTGGAATATGAGCAGCTACATAGTTTTTGGATTTTCAATGTTGCAATATTTCAGTATCTTATGATATTGTTGGTTTTTTCAATGGCACATTTGTCTTATGAACTTGCTGATGAACTTGCTAAAATTAGGTGTGTGTGTGTGTGTGCGTGCCTCATCAGTAACTTGAGAGCAGCCAGTCATGCTTGCTGGTGGTATGTGTGTGTGAGAGTGAGTGTTTGGGGACTTGCTGGTGTATAGTTGTTTTTTAATATATAATAAAAACACCCAAATAACACTTTGTCATACTATTATGCAATTCCCTGCTGTTCTCTCTCTCTCTCTCTCTCTCTCTCTCTCAGGTTTGTTTCTTTATGGCTCTGTACTACAATGTGATTATTGCCTGGGCTCTGTTTTACTTGGGGAGTTCCTTCCAGTACCCATTGCCATGGCAACAGTGTCCTATAGAACCTGGCGGTAACCAGACAGGTACATTTAAGTACACATTTTAATCTAGAGATGTGTTTCTCAAGCAGGCTTTAGTTACACACACGTACACTTACACTCGTTCTGCTTGTTCAAGTCTGTACTGACATTATCTTGATTTGTTCCCTTGCTGCCTTTACGTGTTGGTGTTGAAACAACTATCACTCTATGCCTCACTGCAGGAATGCTATATTACGTGACCAATGGTGGCATTCGGCCATGTGTAAACATGACCGTAGTGGCTTTTTTTAGTCTCTTGAAATGGATGGTGGTGAAAGGAGAGCTCAGTTAAATGTTGCTCCTATAGCACATAGCTAACATGATGACAAGAAAAGAGTAAAATAATTTGACTTAAATCAACACAGATGATCACCTCAGATAATTGCCTTTTTTCCGTAGTTGGTGTCTGTTCGTTAAATAGCCTTACCAGTTATTAGCCCTGTATCAAAAACCTACACTCTATAGACCTACACTCTATTCTCTCCACTACAGCCAAGTGCATTATGGGTGCTCATCATCCTCTAAGCTTTACAGGGTGCTAACCTACTGCAGGGATTTCATTGTTAGGCTTTTAGAGCTTTACAGTCAATAGGGTGTTTTTTTTAATTGTATAATACTGGATGTGGGGTGACACAGTGATGCACCTGTTAGCATTATAGCATTGTAGCTCACAGCTCCAGGGTCCCAGGTTTGATCCTAAGCTCAGGTTATTGTCTAGGTAGAGTTTTGTGTGTTCTCGTCATGTTCACATTGGTTTCTTCCAGGTTCTCCGGTTGCCTCCCTCCTTCCAAAAACATGCCAGTAGGCAGATTAGCAACACTAAATTGCCCCTACATATGAATGTGTGTGTGCATTGTGCCCTGCAGTGGACTGGCATCCCATTCAGGGTGTATTCCAATCCAAAACCCAGTGTTTCCAGGATAGGCTCCAGATCCACCTCAACCGTGATAAGGATAAAACACTTGCTGAAGATGAATGAATGAATCACTGGATGACTTTCAAATGCAAAAAAAAAAAAAAAAAAAAATCAGGTCCCACTTTATTCCATTGCATGGCATGATGGAAAAATTTGTGAAAATTAAACTCTTGCGGGAATGTTCTAGTGGGAATTGTACAAACTACAAACAGAGAACGTCCCATCTAACATCATAAAGTAAATGCAGCACTGAGTAACAAAATTATGGAGAACAGTGTTCCCTTTAGAAAGCTGTTTGAATATCTAGTTGGTGACACTATGTCTCTTTCTTTCACTCTCTCTCTCTCTCTTTCAGTGAAGGAGTGTGCTGCCAGCTCTCCCACCTCATATTTCTGGTTCCGTAAGGCTCTTGATATCTCTGATTCAATTGATCAATCTGGAGAGTTTAATCCTGTCATAACCGGTTGCCTGCTTGCGGCTTGGGCTATAGTCTGTCTTGCCATGATCAAGGGCATCAAGTCCTCAGCCAAGGTACATACTGTTAACACGGCAACACAAGCACACACACAAACAAACTCATTTGTCCATGTTTGCAGTTGTCACATGTAAATTGTCACACCTGTGCCCTTGGGATATCTAGTGTCAATATTTCTAATGTGCTAATGGTCTAATGCAGATGTATGCACTCACACTGATTTATCATTGTTAGCAGTCAGAGACTGCCAAACCCTTAAACCAGTGCCCTTCGATTATACATGATGACAGCATTTCTAACTCAATATAGGACCGACAGCATATATTCAAAGGGAAATGAATGCTCAAACATTAATCATGCTCTCTTTTTGTATTTCCAGGTGATGTACTTCTCCTCTATTTTCCCATATGCTGTGCTTTTCTGTTTTCTCATCAGAGGTCTGATGCTGGATGGAGCCTTCGAAGGACTCACCTACATGTTCTTTCCAAAAGTGAGTAAAGATTGAACACCCAAGACTATTAACACTGTGTTTTGTAGAATCTAAGATGTGTTTTTGGCCTTAAACAGCTGCTGTGACTAGGGCTGGTATCATTATAGCATGATATAATATCAATATACAGTCAGGTCCATAAATGTTTGTGCATTGACAAATTTATTGTTATTTTAGCTATATACAACAGTGAACTTAAATTAATAATATAATAAATAATATATGTGGGCTCACCTTAAGACCTTAAGCTTTAATTTGAGGGTATATACATCCAAATCAGGTGAACAGTATAGGAATTACAGCACCTTTTCTTATATGTGATCCCCCTTTTTAAGGGACCAAATGTAATTGGACAGTTGGTTGCTCAGCTGTTCCATGGCCAGGTGTGTGTTTTTATCTGATTATTTCACTTACATTTAAGCCGATAGAAGGTTTAGAGTCGATTTCAAGTGTGACATTTGCATTTGTCATCTGTTAACTCTCAATATGAAATCCAAGGAGCTGTCACTGCCAGTGAAGCAAGCCATCATTAGGCTGAAAAATCAAAACAAAGCCATCAGAGAGATGTGTGGCCAGATCAACTATTTGGTACATTCTTAGAAAGAAAAAACACACTAGTGAGCTCAGGAGCACCAAAAGTCCCGGAAGACCATGGTAAACAAATGTGGTGAACAGAAGAATTCTTTCACTGATGAAGAAAAAACCCCTTCACAACAGTTGGCCAGATCAAGAACACCCTCCAGGAGGTAGGTGTATCTGTGTCAAAGTCAACAATCAAGAGAAGACTTCACCAGAGTAAATACAGAGAGTTTACCATAAGATATAAACCATTGGTAAGACTCAAAAACAGGAAGACCAGATTATAATTTGTCTATCTAAAAAAGCCTTCTAATAGACAGATAAGACAAACAGCAACTTGTACTAGAATGATGGGAAGAGAAGTGTATGGAGAAGGGAAGGAATTGCTCATGAACTGAAGCGTACCACCTCATCTTATGGCATGGGAATGTATGGCTGCCAGTGGAACTGGTTCACTTGCATTTACTGATGATGTGACTGCTAATAAAAGCAGCAGGGTGAACTCTGAAGTGTATAGGCCTATATTATCTGCGAAGATTCAGCCAAATGCTTCAAAACTCCTTGGACAGCACTTTCCAGTACAGATGGACAATAACCCGAAGCATACTTCAAAAGTAACCCAAGACTTTTTAAGGCAAAAAAGTGGAATTTAGTGCAATGGCCAAGTGAGTCACATGACCTGATTCCAACTGAGCATGCCATTTCACTTGCTGAAGGCAAAACTGAAGGCAAAGTGCCCCAAGAACAAGCAGGAACTGAAGACAGCTGCAGTAAAGGCCTGGCAGAACATCAGCAGGGAAAAAAACCCAGCATCTGATGATGTCGGTGGGTTCCAGATTTCAGGCTGTCATTGACTGCAAAGGATTTACCACGGAGTAATAAAAATGACAATTTAATGTATGGTTGTCAATTTGTCCAATTACTTTTTGTCCATTAAAAACATATAAACATATAAAACGTGCTGTAATTCCTACAACATTTATCAGATATTGATGTAAATACCCTGAAATTAAAGCTGAAAGTTGAAATCATTCTTTTAATTTCATGTCCAGTATCCTGTGGTGAACAAGTAAAATAACAATAAATTCCTCAATATCCAAATTTTTATGGATGTGAACATATATATATATATATATATATATATATATATATATATATATAGATATAGATATATATAGATAGATAGATAGATAGATGTAGATATATATGTGTGTGTGTGTGTGTGTGTGTCTTTCTTTTTAATAGCAATTTTAAAAAAAAAACGGACAGGAATACTCCCAGGATGGAACAAATTAATTTCAATATTGTGATATAATATTTTCGTCATAGTGCCCACCCATGGCTGTAACCTGTAGAGTATATCAGATACAGTTTGCAATGTACACTTTTACAGTAGGCTAATATTATCGTCTCCTGGCTTAGAATTCATGTGTACTTTTCCATTCAGGTGAACTGGCTTTTTTAGGCAAATTATATTTACATTCAATCTGACCACTCCTGGCTTTAAATAGCCGAAATGAGTACCTTAAATGCTGCAATTGAGAGTAATTTTTTTTCCTTGGGTTTGTTCAAATGAAAAGCTTGCTTGCAGTGTGTAATTGACTCCTTTATTTATATGTGGAGGCATTGGGCCATGTTCATTTGAACATCAAAAATAAGACAGGAGATTTATTGAAAAATGTAATTGTGAGAGTGAACAGGCATGGAATTAAGCACAACTCTATTTCTTAAACCTCATAATCAGTATAAATTCATCATAATATAGTCAGTTTTATACCATGTGATAGTCCATCCCACATTGAAACTGCATTCTCTGGTAATTCTCAGATCGTATTTTTTTAATAACAAGATTTGTCCTTCTTGTATGATATTTTAACAGCCACAGCTAATTCTCTGTGTTTGTCTCAGTTAGAGATCTGGGGTGAGGTGCAGGTGTGGCGGCAAGCTGCCACTCAGGTGTTCTTTGCTCTCGGTTTGGGCTACGGATCTGTGATTGCGTACTCCTCCTACAACCCAATCAACAACAACTGCCACCGGGACGCCCTCATGGTTTCCGCCATCAACTTCATGACCTCAGTCCTGGCCTCGCTCGTTGTCTTCACGGTCCTCGGCTTCCGAGCCAAGAACATTGCCCTGGAGTGTGTTGTAGAGTAAGTGTGTGAGCAGTGTGTATTTATTTTGATTCTGTCAATCCCTACTCAGCCTTAATTTGTGTCCTACAGATTGAAACCAAAACATTGATTTCTTATCCTGCAGGAATGTGAGTAAAATGTCAGAGATAGCAGCTTTAGGAAAAGCTCAGCACTGGTGGCCGTGGTTCAATATGTCCGACCCCAGATCCGTGGAACTAAAGGATTACCGGGAGTGGTACAACCATTATGGGAGCATACTAGGCTCAAACATCACCGATTGTGACCTGGAGAGAGAAATGAACAAGGTTTGTGTATGCATGAGTGAGATTTCCAAGATTCTAGAGAGTGCTGAATCTGACCTCGACACTCATCGCTCACTTAACATCCTAGCGTCCTATTCTTCACTTAGTTTCACCTCACACAAGGCTTTCATGAATTCCAAATTTCAGCTTTTCACACAATACTACGGTATAAATCCTGCTGTAATTGATCTATTATTATTCTAATATTATTATTATATTTATTTATTTATAATAAGGATTAGTTTATGGACCAAAACACAATGTTGTATGTTGTGGTTACCAACCCAAAGTTGATACTTTTCCAATCACAGCATATCCCATAGTGTTTTATTCCTTTTATACCACAGCAATTTGCCAACACTGACAAACTCATTTATTAAAGAATGACACATCGTACATTTTATCCATTTATAATTACATTTAATGTTGTCAACCAAGTTAGTTCCTGTCATCACTTACATTACAGCGACTATAAAAGGTTATTCCCTCACCACTCTTTTTTTCTCTCTCTTGATGTTAAGACAAAAATAATGCAGCTAATCATTTTACCAAGGAACTGCAAAGAAAACTTAAAAGTTATAGCTTTACCTCTGATGGTTACAAAGCACTGGAACTGGAGACTCCTTCTAAAAATGTGAAATAAACATCTCAGAGAAACCTTCACCATGCCGACAAGTACAAATGTTTTCCACCCTGATTATGTGGCACATGCACCATACAAGTCCTTGTGTAATTTGTTGTAGCTAGTACTACTCTCTGCTCTCTGATGCTCTAATAGGAAATTAGTCAATATCTTCTGACCAATCAGAATCGAGAATGTAACAACGCTGTGGTATAATAGCACATATAGCACATAATAGCTGACTTTCACCATGAATGTTTTAGTAGGTTGCACTAAACGCTGCACCGATCTTTGTCTTGCTCAGGGAGTGGAAGGGACTGGTTTGGCGTTTATAGCATTCACCGAGGCCATGGCGCTGTTCCCGGCCAGTCCGTTCTGGTCGGCGTTGTTTTTCCTCATGCTCCTGAATCTGGGTCTGTCCACCATGTTCGGCACCATGCAGGGCATCCTCACGCCACTCATGGACAACTTTAAACTGCTGGGCCGCCACAAGA
The DNA here is from genome assembly GCF_027358585.1 of Pangasianodon hypophthalmus. Taxonomy (NCBI): domain Eukaryota; kingdom Metazoa; phylum Chordata; class Actinopteri; order Siluriformes; family Pangasiidae; genus Pangasianodon; species Pangasianodon hypophthalmus. The sequence goes on along the minus strand of NC_069722.1, from coordinate 7,001,518 downwards.
CACTGCTCACTGGTACACACACACACACACACATATGCACTGACCATGACAGGCATTCGAATATTTCTGTGTTGCGCAGACATGATATTGATGACATTTCTGAATTTCAGTGATAAGCTGTATCCTGGGCTTCCTGATTGGTCTGCTCTTCACTCAGCGCAGCGGGAACTACTTTGTGACCATGTTCGATGATTATTCTGCCACTTTGCCGCTGATGATCGTTGTCATTTTTGAGACGATCAGTGTGGCATGGATCTACGGTGCTGATCGGTAAGACTAGTGCTAAACTGGATGCTTAAAAGGATACTTCATTGCTTTTTAACCTTATTTTTGTCCGCCATGTCAGTAGCTTATGCCTGATTACCACAGATAAGGAATTTCCCTGTACTGAGAAAAGAGGAAACCTGTTTTGACAAAAAAAAAACTCTCAGAGAGAGTTTCTCAGAGAGAAAATCTCAATAAGGGTTTAAAATACATTTAAATTTAAATTAACACAAATTCAACACTACAGCTGTTACACTGACATAAGATGCGACAGACATGAAAGTAAGCCTTACCTAAGTGATTATTATAAATACTTTTCAGGCTTTATGGTCTTCAGATGTGCAATCAGACTCCCAAATAATCACATATCCTTTCCTCTGAAAAAGAAGTCTCATCAGTAACGGAGGAAATTTTTTACAGATTTAGAGATTAATTTACAAAAACATTTACTGACGACCCAACAACTGTTCTTAGACTTCCATTTTAAGTGAGTTTTGTATAATAAGTTTGTTTGTCTGAATTCTTGCCATAGTAATCACATATACACATATAGAGATGCAGTAGATAGAGATTATATATTAATCCAGCATGGATGATATGTTTATTTGTAGTGTTCATTACTTTATTCTGCTCTCCTGTCAGGTTTCTGGATGATATAGAGGTGATGTTGAAATGGCGCCCTCCAGCGATCTATAAGTACATGTGGAAGTATGTGTGTCTGCTGGCTATGGTGGGTCTGCTGACTGCTAGCCTGCTGCGCATGTTCTTCAAGTGGCCCACTTACACAGCATGGGACCACACCACGGTAAAACACACAGCAGCTTCACGTAATGACCATCATTCTGCAGAATGACCTAATCAGGGCTAAATAGATCAATGCAACGACTTTTGCTATACGATTTGTATATAAGAACCACTTTTGACCTAATAGGCATGCAGTGTTATGTGTAGTTTATTAAATCTCACCAAAATTGAGTTTAGAGTGGTAGTACTTAAAAACTGAGACACAGAGACCCTGTTTGTATCTGGTCTTTTTATGTGAATTAAGGATCAGGATTATATTTGGATAGATCGTCCACATGAAATTGCATTTATAAACGCACTCAGTATATTTAGTCTGTTTAAATCCGATTGCTCAATCCACTTCAGGATATCTAAGATGCCTTTTAGTCACATGCATAAGCCACATTTGAAAACCCCTCATTAACACACATGGCCTGTGACTGCCAAAGTTAGTGCCTTTAAGCACATTGGTACACCCTGTAAACTCCTAAGGTCTATATTTTGTGTTGATCTATTTTGGTATAACTGCATATTTGGTCAGAATTTCCATCTGAAGTGTTGAGAACTTGAAGATTCACTTTGTGTGCCATCAGATGGTACCCTTGCACAAAATTGGGAGCTTTCTTTTATGTTTTCAAGTAATTAAGTGATTCATTTTTTCACTTTCTCTCTGGCAGGGGTCTGAGAGCAGCCTGGGATACCCGGGTTGGGCCTTGGTGATGCTCGCGTTGCTCATCACCGTCGCCTCTCTTCCAGTGCCTGCGGGCTATGTACATTCCCTTCTCACCCATAAAAGTGGCCAATCACAGGCAGAGGGAGCGGCTGAGCATCACAGAGAACGATACTCCAAATGTAGTACCACCGAGCCAGAACTCAACAACCATCACGCTCCTCTGGATGAGGACAGCAGCCGACCCCGGACCACCTTCCTGCCCGTGGCTGCAGATCACTACAGGCTTCTCTCACAACAGGAAGATGGAGATGAGGAGGAGGATGACACAGAATTGTGATAAAGGCAGACAAGAAAAAAACAGACAGTTGAAATAGTGTACTGGAGAAGCGATTGGACAAGAAATGACTGAACGGGATGCTGGAGTGTCTACCAGACAGTTGCCAAGGCGACTGCGCTTACAGTGTAATTTTAAAGATTAGGTATACAGAGCTAGTAAATGATAAACTAGACTCTGTGAATTAGAACAAAATCTCAAAGCTTGAAAAGAATCAACACAATCCACGTTATCATGAGTTAGAAACCGAACTGGAGTTGGATGTAGTGATGGCACCCTTGATACTGAAGCACTGAGGCGAGTGTCAAAACAGCAATAACTTAAACACTATATCCGTTCCTGGTTCGTTCTGCTATAAACACATCACCAGTGATGATCGATGCTTCGTTCTGGCACAAGCACATGACTGCTTTGGAAACTGATTCAAAAGAAAAGCAAACTCTGGCACGCGTTTTGAGTGTTGTTCAAGGAAGTAGTGTATTTGAGTGAATTAGTGATATATTTTGTAGTTATGGAACCAACAAAGAAACAAGGGTGTTCTGAATTTTTTGGGAAAAACTCGTAGCAGTAAATCTCGTATCAGGTAATCTCTCACGTTTCACAGTTCAGTTAATCCTACATGAGGCTTGTCTATGAACTAATAGGTGAGGAACTTGGGCTGGGTTCAATGTAAATGAATAAGTATGTTTGTGTTTCTCAACAAGGTTTATTGTAAATAGATGTAATCTAACATAGAAGTATGCTATAAGCACATTTATTTTCTTTATACAGGATTATTATTAGTGTTATCAGTTGCCTTTATTATTTATAAAAATAATATTGCAATACTTTTTTCAAAGCACTGGAATGCACCGATTTGTTAGCTGGAAGCCCAAAACCTAGCACCTAGTAGATTACTGTCTGTACTGGTAGTCCTGCTTTTGATCCCAAGATGCCACTAGCGTGCATTGTGCTGAAAAGCTTCAAGTAATGAGCTCTTTAACAAAACAGTTAGGAGGAAGGCTTCATTTTGCCATCGCTAGCTGGATGTATTGTTTTTGTGTACGCTTATGTAGTTTACGTTGTTCACCATTCGCTGTGATGACTAGATCTTCTGCTAGACACCACATGCAACTTACATTAGCCAGGGTTCCTCTGCAGGTCATAAATATCTGAAACACTATGACATTTAAAGGCGATATTGGAGCTGAAAAAATGTGGAAATTGAACAGTCTTAGAAAAGGCAAATACGTATATTGTTGTCAAATGCATGTAGATTCAAGACACTAAGGTTCAAAATCCATTGTCTTTAGACTTTCACTTCTGCATCAATACAGCCTTCCTAAAGCATATTCAGTGTTATTATTATAGTATTATTATACCCTTTATGATACAGTTATCTTTTAGAAATAGCAAGAAACAGATCAGAGAAAAATAAAATTCCTAACAAAATCAAAAGGGTCCTTTGGTGCTTGGACCCCTAAAAATCAATCTGGAAAAAGTCTTTTTTTTTTTAATATGAATCAAGGGTCAAGACTCCTTTTATAAGCAAAAGCATCGGTGTTAAGTTACGCTGTGGGTGCATCCCCACCACTTTTTGAGATTATAGTCTGTTAAATCTTTTATAAGAGCTTGTGGCAGAACCTGATCCAAATGTTTTTTTAAAAATACTGCATAAGTCTAATGGTGTTAGTTTCTGAAAGTGGCTTCTGTAATAAAACTTGAACAGGAACCAGTGCCGCAAACTCCACCCCCATGTGCGTTTGTGTCTTGGTGGTGTTATGCAGGTACCAAAAACCATACTGTATCAGTACTCTGTGATCAGTACTGGGTACTCTATACGTACTGTGCCAATGGACAAAGCAGTTTTAGCTTTGTGTTGCCAAAGGTAACTGTCATTTTTACAGTTGTAAAAGGCTTTTAAGGTTTAACGTGCGAATGCAATACTAGAGACGCATGAACTGCAAGAGAAAATCACCCTTAAACAATTTTATCCTACTCGTTTTTGATTGAAATGTTGCAGGTTATGCAAGTCAGCTCGTGCCTAATACAATCACCAAGGGCGAATCCAAGGATGAATCCCAGAAAGCACTGTAGCAAAAATTTCTGCATGTTGTTTAACCCCTGTTTGTACAAATCCTGATAAAAATATCCAACTCTACACCAGCTGAGTTAAAACTGGTAGCTGCTAAGCACAGGATTGAGAATAGAGCCAAGAAGTGTGCTCAGTGTGTATGATCATTGTGAACACACACCACACTCACATTCCTGTATGATGAGCACACACAACCTGAAACAGCAAGAGGGATACCGTATCACTAGCAGTGGGTCTAATGTGTGGTTTAACGTACATCAGTAAATGACTGTGAAGCTACTTTTCTAATATAAAATAAAATTTTAAATAAATCAAGGATACATTTTATTATAGCTTTAATAAAAATCCATCAGAGAAAAGTGCAGGCACACTAACATCCACATAGGAAAATGGGAACTGGTTATGTAATGACTCCTGGATGCCACGTCATATCCATGAAGCTGTCTCAAAAGTGAAAAAGTTGTGGTTTATTTGTGGGATTTTTTTTTTTTTTTGGGTTGTTGAAAGTCACACATAGACTCTTATCTTGTATATGACAAATAAAATGTACATAGAAGTTGCCCATGAAGTCTTTCATCTCTTTTTTCCACTCTTTTTTTTTTTAATCTGTGAAACTTAAAAGTAGATCCAGGAGCTTCTGGTGTCAGCTTACAAAAATACAAAATAATGGCCTAATAAACACATTAGGTGTATGAATTATATCCTCCATGTTCATGAGATATATATGAATACGTGCAAAGTGTTAAAACTGTATGCATCATCATACATGCACAACTATATGGCCAAAAGTTTGTGGACATCTGACCATCACATTCATATGTGATTTTTGAACGTTCCAGATTTATTCTCACTTTGCTGTTATAATAAGCTCCACTCTTCTGGGAAGGCTTTCCGCTAGATTTTGGAGCGTGGCTGTGGGGATTTGTGATCATTCAGCTCCAAGAGCATTAGTGAAGTCAGGCTCTGATGTTGGGTGAGGAGGTCTGGGGTTCAGTCGGCGTTCCAGTTCATCCCAAAGGTGTTCAGTGGGGTTGAGGTCAGGGCTCTGTGCAGGCCACTCGAGTTCTCCTACACCATCTCTTCATGGATCTCGTTTCGTACCCAGAGGCATTGTGATGCTGGAACACGTTTGGGCCTCTTAGTTCCAGTGAATGCTACAATTGTGTGCTTCCAAATTTGTGGCAACAGTTTGGTCAAGAACCATATGTGTGTGTGTAATGGTTACGTTTCTATAAACGTGGCCATATCATGTATATAAGGTTATAACTTGTATGTACTTTGTAAAAATATATGAAAAATAGTTAAAGAAACATGAAGGACAAGTTGCTGTCTCACTGTACTGATGAATGCAATATAAACATAAACGGAAATGTGGGAGCCGCGCTATTTCAAAACGGAAATGCGTCATAGCACTGAACGCAGCACTGCCCTGCTGAAAAAAAACAAACAAAAAAAACAATAGAGACCAGAAATTCTAATGGTTTCCATTACAAATACCATTACAGCTAACCATTACAGCTAACCATTATCAGCTAACCATTAAAGCCATTACCTTCACCATTATTGGTCCTTAATGGTATCCACTAGACATAACATGCCACTAATAGAAGACCAATAGAGACCCATAGGGACTATTAGAGTTTCCATTAAAACCAATACAATTCCCATTATAACCATTAAAACTTATATAAATTCTATGAGGGTTTCTATTGTTTTTCAGCAGAGTGGGTGCAATATGGACCAGCTTGGGTGACACTGACCCACGTGACCCAACAAGCTAAACCTAGCAACTGTGTTGTAAAAATAAGCCAGCATTTTTAGAGTGTATAAAACATGTTAAAGTTAAATACTCCCCCTTTCGCCTCTTTTTTTTTCTGCAACGTTTGCAGGTGTGTTAGCACTGGGACTTCACTGGAGGGTTAAGCACACGTTGTTACTCAGTCTGGACACTAGAGGGCAGTAAAATGCCGTCAGAAATAAGTAAAAGCATGAACCTCCAATAACACACTAAATACCTGAGAGGGAAACCCCGGGTTTTCTACAGCATGCTGTTTTCTTGATCTTGTGTAACGCAACATTAAAAAAAAAAAAAAAAAAAAAAAAAAAAAAACAGGTGACTAACTGCATGACTGAAATGTTATTTTAAATATTAGGATTTAGTTTAGGTAAGCCTGTTAGTATACTCATACAGAAAAGTCACATGATGCACATGTGGGCTTACATTTAAACTTTACACTCTTTTTTTAATGTGTTTTTATTCTCATGTGTGTGTTTTCACACATGAACGATTCATTTCTTCTCACGTTCATTTTCACATGTGGGTTCATTTTTATTGCATGTGAGCTCGCATGATGTCACGTGTTTATCTGAGTTCACATGTGCAATTTCATGGCATAACGTGTGATCACACAATCACATGAGAAAAGTGTGTGATTTTTCCGTGTTCACATTTATCCGGATTCGAATTCATATGCATTTAAAAATAAATAAATAAATAAATAAATAAATAAATATCTAAAACCTCAAACATATATATATATGTAAAGGAATATATATACATATGTGTGTGTGTTTGAGGTTTTACGTTTTTATTTATTTATTTGTGTGTGTGATTTTACATTTTTATTTATTTTATTTATTTATTTATTTATGGAATTCATATGTATATATATTTGAATTGAATGTTCATAGGCTATATATGAACATATGAATTTTAAAAAATAAATAAATATATATATATATATATATATATATATATATATATATATATAGAGAGAGAGAGAGAGAGAGAGAGAGAGAGAGAGAGACAGAGACAGAGAGAAAGAGATTTATTTATTTATTTATTTGTTTGTTTATTTATTTATGAAATTCATATGAACCTCAGTGTGCCTGGATTATGTCTGATTTTTATACGAGTCATTTCATACAAAGTGAGTCGAATTGTTCCGAATCTCTGGACAGAGCCAGTGTCGTTTAATTAATCAGTTTACACAAAAAAGGCCAGATTGAATCCGTTCGCATAATAATTCACAGTCGCGCGCGCACAAGCACAAAGAGTGTAAAAGTCAATTTATACCTATATGAAGAGAGTGACTGAATTTAAAAAGTGTCATTTCCTGTGAATAAAGCTCAGCCCATTTCAGGACCATGCACACAGAGAGAGAGAGAGAGAGAGAGAGTGAGAGAGAGAGGGAGAGGCGCACTTGAAGAACGGGAGTGTGCGCGCGCGAGGCGAGTCGGGACACCGGGAGTCGCGAGCATGGAGATCCGCCCGGAGCGCTTTAAGGCTGTGGCAGCAAAAACCCTGGGAAAGATACACAGGTTAGTGATCAACTCTGTATATCAGGTTAAATAGCGTGGAGAACTTCAGCACTTTGGCTCTGCACACTTTTTTCCCTTTTTTTCACACACATAGGGCATATAACACTAATAATAATAATTCATCTACTGAGCCATAGCAACACTGAGTTCATTCAACACTATAGATTTTACTGTGAACAGTGATCTGCTGTATATCATGGTCATCATGAGACACCTACATTCACTTGTACAGTAAATAGTCCAGACTGTGAGGCTATTAACTGTAACAGTTACAGTAGCCAAGTAAACTGACTGCTCTGTTAATTCGACTAAAATTATTTTAAGTAGTCAGTGCCTATTTCTATCTATCTATCTATCTATCTATCTATCTATCTATCTATCTATCTATCTATCTATCGAGGAGTTAAACTGGGGGAGGGATTGTACCAGACAGATCTGATGTAATTTGATGGAAATTGAATATGAATAGGAATATGAATTTCAATTCAATTCAATTTTATTTGTCTACAGACATTGTCACAAAGCAGCTTTACAGAAATGTATAAATTCAGGATATAAATTTTAAATTTAAGAATTTATCCCTATGAATTTATCCATAATGAGAAAGACAGAGGTGACGGTGGCATGGAAAACTCCCTGAAACAATATGAGGAGGAAACCCTGTAAGGAACCAGACAGAAAAATGAATCCATCCTGATCTAGGTGACACCAGATAGTGCGATTATAAATCAATCCCTTCTATAACTGTGTACTACATGGTCAGAAATTACAATTGTAACCAGTGTAAATGTAACTAGGAAAATTCATGATAGCTTAAATCCCTTTAGTAAATATTCCGTTAAATATTCCTCTGGTGAATCCTAAAAGGTTCTATGTAGAACCGTACAGCAGTGCTTCCCTATGAGAAGGAGTTCCCAGTAAAGACTAAGAACTTTTTTCTAAGTGTGTGTTTTATAATGTTTATAATTATAGTATGCTATAATAGTTTTATTACTGTGTATACACTCTCCAGCCACTTTAGTAAGAACACCTGCCCATTCATGTAGGAATCTGAGGCTACACTGGGCATAGACTTTGAAACTGGACAGTTGAAGCGTGTTAAAAAGACCAGGCAATGCTTTTCCAATCCTGAACTGTCAAGTTTCGCTGCCCACTATAGTCTCAGATTCCTGTTCTTGACTGACAGGAGTGGAACCCAATGTTGTCTTGGGGTGTTGTAGCTCATCCGCCTCAACGTTGAACATGTTGTGTATTCTGAGATGCTTTTCTGCTCACCATGATTGTAAAGAGTGGTTATGTGAGTAACTGTAGTCTTCGTGTCAGCTCAAACCAGTCTGACTGTTCTCCTTTGAACACTCTCATCAACATGGCATTTCCATCCTCAGAACTGCTGCTCACTGGATGTTTTTTGTTTATCGCACCATTCAATGCAAACTCTACAGAATCATGTGTGTGGAAATCCCAGAAGATCGGCAGTTCTGAAATACTCAACCCTGCCTGATCTGGCACCAAAAACCTTGCCATGGTCAAAGTCACTGAGATCATCCCTGAGATTTTCCCCCATTCTGATGTTGAACACTAACTGAAGCTCTTGACTTGTATCTGCATAATTTTAAGGCTTTACTGTATGGTGTATCTTTTCCAGAAAGGAATCAGAACATAATTTGTTTTCATTTTGATGCCAACCTGACAAATTAGAAATATTGAAAACTTAAGGTCTAGCCAGCAGTTAGCTAAATTGTAGTTAATTGTGGTCCTTAATGAAGAAACAAATACATGGAAAACATGGTTTTATTCACATTTAAATGGCATCAGGGTCAAAACATCATTATAATAACACATTATTTGATCTGTAGTGTTCCCACTTTGTTGCTACCAGTAATCGTCCGCATCCTAAATAGCCATTTAACTCCAGTCTCCATCCACCCATCCATCTAGCCATCCATCCTTCCACCCATCCATCCACCCATCCATCTAGCCACCCATCCATCCAGCCATCCTTCCACCCATCCATCCATCCATCCATCCATCCATCCATCCACCCATCCATGTATGTGTGTGTAGGTGAATGTTGGGTAAAAGCTTTATTGCGTGATCAATGGAGTTTCAGACAGAACTGTTGTTACGTAATCCTCCAGGATTGTCCAGGTGGATACGATTAAGCCCACGCTTGAACTGGTGTCACCCAAGTGTCTGTCTCTCTCCACATTCTGCTCAGCCTGTTGTAAGAGTTAATAGCATTAGTGCCTGTTGTTGATACTTTGGACACTATTGATAAAGCACCTCTGAACTTGATTGTAAAGGTGTTGGAGCTGCTACTACAGTTAGATTTATATAGCACAGTTGTCAGTTTACTAAAGACACAGTACTGCATTGCTGGTTTTACTGTTAAAATCTAAATTTGTTCGTATACTGACTAACCATTTAGAAAACAAAGTGAAAGAAGTTACGAAGCATGATAACTTTTAACCCACCTTCAAGGCAAAAATGTTAACATCACCAAATATTTGCCTGTATAAAGGAAAGAACAAAATAATTCTGGTGCTCGAAACGTATACAATAAAACTACTTAGAATGCTTCATTAGTATGCAATTTTGGTGCATGTTTATACAATTAAATTGTAAATGTATGTATAAATTACTTTTTGTGTAGGCTAATCCAGAGAATACAACTAAAATACCCAAGGTGTTAGGCATTTTAAATCTAATTTTGAACCTAATTCTCCCTAATGTTTGCAAGAATTTGTATGAATTTTAGTTTTGTTCTTTGGATATCAGTGATTTAATCATTTCATGGATTCATTTATATGTGTTCAGTTTATAGTTGCCTCAGTTACATGATTGTCCTTAGATTTGTCCTTAGATACAGGTCAAATAATAATGTGGATAGTGAGTTTGCTAACATTATGGGATGGAATATGACTATTTTTGAAAAGGCATGTAATGTAGCGTGCAAAATTGTTTACATTAATTATGAATTGTGTTTCCTATAATGGTGTTCTATGTAGTCTCATAATCCTGCTCTACCAGCATCTGGAATATCGCATCCAGGAAGTCATATGATTCAATATTACATGACTTTTACTGTCCTAAAAAGTGCTACATTAATGTGTTTGATAAAAACTTACAAGAACTTACAAAAACTTTCTGCAAGTTAAATGTTTAGGTTGCAACAAGTCAGAAATATTATTATTTATTGTTATTAAATATTATTAACAGGAAATTATTCCCCCGAACTTTGTTTCTGTCTGTAGAATAATTTAACTTGTGATTAATTAAATAAATTCTTAATGCTGCAAATTGTATATGTCGTGAGGAGACATACAAACTATGAAACATTAAGGTATAACTTAAATTTTTTTTCCGTTGCCCTGTAGCGAGATTTCTGATAGCAACTACATATTTAAATCCCATCCAAAAATAGCTCACCATTAATACACACGAGTCCAGATGTTGGACACGCAAATCCCTCATCCTCGCCATCACATCACCGTCACTTCCTCTCACTGTAGCGCACATGCTCTGTGTTCCACACACACACATCACACTTGCCAACTCTGTAATCCTGCAAGACCTGGGATTAGACGGACCTGTTTTCACTGTAGCACACGTAACACACTTGGAAGCCCTTTAAATCTATCTTAAGTGAATTTTTTTACTCTAGAGTGTTCTCTCTGGGAAAAATATCATTTCAGTTTGATTACAGTGATAAAAATGTCATTTCACTAGAGTTTGATCTAGACTTGTGATTTTCACATTTGTGATTACTCAAGAAAATGAATAATCATGTTGATCATAAGCATCATCCGTATCAGACCTTCTAGTCTCATCTCCTGAGGGAAAATTCAGTCACGGCATTTGACAAACAGGAGCCTCATCATCATCCTGTGCAGGACGGATCGATGTCCCATCTTCCATTAGTGCTGAAGTATTCATTGGGTTTTATTCTGTTGGCTAAATTTATTTATTTTTATTAACATTCACCAGTACAGTTTTGTTCATCACTATCTTTACAGCACAAGCAACAATGTGCTTTGTGGATAATTTGACAGCTACTGTTTATACAGTTTACAAACTGAATGTATTTCAGTTATGTCAATTTTGCTGAAGAAATTAACCAACAACTTGCTCAAAATATGGCTACAATTTTGGCTGTTTGCTAGAATTCAGACGCAGCAATATCCACCAGGTTTTCCCAGACTGTTACATATTTACAGTGCATTCAGAAAGTATTCAGACCCCTTCATTGTTTTCACATTTTATTACGTTGCAGCGTTATACTAAAATGCTTTAATTTTTTTTCACATCAGTCTACACTCCATACCCCGTAATGGCAAAGCAAAACAGGTTTGTGATAACTTTGTAAATTTATTACGAAGAAATAACTGAAATATCACACTGACATAAGTATTCAGACCCTTTGTTATGACTCTAGAAATTTAGCTCAGGTGCATTCCATTTCTCTGGATCATCTTTGAGATGTTTCTGCACTTTGATTGGAGTCCACCTGTGGCAAATTCAGTTGATTGGACATGATTTGGACATGATTTGGACATGATTTGGTCTCCCGGCCAAACTGATCAACTTGCTTTTATTTGGTGTCATGTGGACCCTGAATTTGACCCTTTTGGCTTCCTACATGCTGTGCAACCCAATTTTAATGCAATTAAAAAAATAAATAAATAAGAAAACAATTTAAAAAAAAACAATTAGTGTACAATTCAAATAAGTGAGTGCAATGTGGTTGGATTTTAAAGAATGGAGTTGTACGAAAAGGTATAAACTCCCATAATCCCACTCTTAACCTTGACTACACTCCATTTAAAAAGTTTCATTCCAATTGTTGTGAATGTGCAAGCTGTAGAGTAGACCATGTTTTTCAGCTTCTTGTGAAGCTGTGTGTGTGTGTGTGTGTGTGTTTACTGCTGTGGTATTTCTACCGGTTTTATTGCTGTTTTTTTCCTAGGTTATTTAGTATTCAGGTTCTTTGAATATTGCTTTTTGGGTTAGGATAAGAAAAAAATTCAATAAATATTATTTTTAGAGTTGTCTAAAAAAGTGGAGAATTGGGGAGAAATGTAAACACTAAAAAGTGTGTTTTGGCTTTTAGGTCATTAGGCTAATAGCAGATAGCAAACAAAATACTTTCCAACTGCTTTTTAAATTGTAAATTAAAATGGCTGTATGTATCCCAAACTGAATTTATAAGCTATTAATAAACTAAAGAATTTTATGAAAAATGTAACCAAACAATGTCTGAGTTTAAACAAAAGTAAATTTCTGTTACTGGTGTATTTTCCCAAAAAAGTTTTAGACGTGAGTCAAGGACTGTAACCTTATTTTTAAAAAGGGGTGGGGCTTATTTAATTGGCACTCTTTCAAACCGTATGGTTGTACTCATCTGTCTGCAAACAAATACACTTCATGCTTCACCTGTACAAATAAAGCGTGACCGTTGTATTTTGTAGTGTTTCTAGCTAGAAATCTGCTGTGCTAAATAGATCGTTCTCTGGCGAGTCCCTAAATGCACAGCACTACCATACCTTGGCAAGTAAGTGCTCTATCGTACAGAGACAATCTGTGGTGGTGATGACGTCAGGGTGTCCCGTGGCCGGTGACACAAAAGGAGTTTGAAGAGGAGGGGACGTGACAACAGGAATTCATTCCACTGGAGTCGCTCCAGTGTGTGGATGTTTGCAGTGTAGCACTGATAAATCAAAGTGTGTAAAGGAACACACATGCTTCTGCATGTTTACAGATTTGGAGCTGTGATTACATACTGTGTAACACACACACACACACACACAAATGCATGCACTGCGTCTTGCTTTGCTGTATAATCTGACCCATGCTGAGGTGCTGATTGTTATGGTTGTTTCTATACATCTGAATGGCACTACTCTTCAAAAATCTAACAAATGACAACAGATATAAGACCATAAACCTTATTTGTATAAATTAGTAAAAACTGTACTAATATTCAGTATATTATTGATATGTTAGGCATGGCACCTGGCAAACAGGGACGATATGCAATTAAGACAATGTATTCAGGCGGCATGGTGGTGCAGCAGGTAGCGTCGCCGCCTCACAGCTTCACGTTCCCGGTTCCAACTGAGCTTGAATTATTGTCTGTGTGGAGTTTGTATGTATGTCCTTCCTGTCTCTGTGTGGAATTCCTCTGGGTTCTCTGGTGTTCTCCCATCTCTGAAAAGTGGATTGGCTATGTGTGTGTGTGTGTGTGTGTGTGTGTGCATGGTGCCTACCTCTTGTCCTGACTTCCTGGGCTAGGCTTCATGACCCTGACCAGGATAAAGTGGTTACTGAAGATGCAGGACTTGTTATATTTTAGATTTATATAATTTTAGAATAAGGATTATTAGCTCCATTTGCTTTATTTGAAATAATTTTACTTTAAGATATTTTTTTGCTTTTTTTGTTGTTGTTGTTTTTATGGTGTCGTGCATGTATATGTGAGACACAGAAAGTGCGTGTATGGGTGTAGCTGAAGGAAGAAAGTGCTGAGAGAGAGAGAGAGAGAGAGAGAGTGTGTGTGTGTGTGTGTGTGTGTGTGTGTATATGTGTGTGTGTTCAGGATGAAGCTGTATTATGAACAGTAGAATAGTCAGCAGCTGATTAATCATTTAAAGGCACTCCTGCTCCTACTGTTACAGCCTCCCAGTCCCTCAGTCCTGCACACTCTCAGATTCAGCAACCGTAAACCCTCACACCTGCATTTATCCACTGTCTCTGTCTCTTTTTAACTCATCCCTCCATCACATACACAAACACACCCACACATAGTGTCTCTCCATCTCTCACATTGGTCTCATCTGCTTTGACTACAAACTACTTTGAATACTTCCACATTATTATTACTATTTATTTATTTATTGTTTTTAGCACCTCTAAAGAGACTGTGGTTGACATATTGCGAAGGAGTTACTTTAGTTTACTTTTGCTTTTTACTTTTTTCCAGATTTTTTTTTGTTGCAGTTTGGTACCTGGAATTTCTACTGTATGTCATTTAACCAGAATATTTATGGGCACATGATGAATTCTTATTTGGAGATTTTGCATGTTGGGTACCGTACTTATCTGATGCTTATGAAGGTCATGTTGTTTGTTTGTGTGGGTGTGTATGTGTGTGTGTGTGTGTGTGTGTGTGTGTGTGTGTGTGTGTGTGTCTTAGGATGGGAGAGATTCTCCCTGGGTGACACAGTCCCACTGAGACACAATCTGTTCACTGGAGGCAGGGGTGGGAGTTTAAAAAATACATAGAGTTCTAAGCATAGAGAGAGAGAGAGAGAGAGAGAGAGACTGGGGGGGGATTTGTGGATTTGCACTGGTTTAATCTGTCACCTTTTTGAATATCGTCACAAATGACCACAATGTTCCAATCACAGGCAAAAGGAGGAGGTCGTCTGTAGACTACAGTATAATAATAAAATGGATGGATGGATGGATGGATGGATAGGATGGATAGAATGGATGGATGGATTGGTCAGAGAAAGAGAGAGAATATTTTGGGATTATGTAATTTCACCGCTCAGGCCTCATCCTCTTACTGAGATTAAGATAAAGCAGGAGAAGAAAACTACAGTGTGTGTGTGTGTGTGTGTGAGAGAGAGAGAGAGAGAGAGAGAGAGAGAACCTTTTGGTAATATGTAGCAGTATGTCAATATCAGTAGCAATGTATGTATTGGCTCCAGGCTAGAATGCTGGCATTGGAATATCACAGAGAGAGAGAGAGAGAGAGAGAGAGAGAGAGTGTGTGTGTATGTGTGTGTGTGTGTGTGTGTGTGTGTGTGTGATACTTCTATCTAATGCTTTCTACTGTCTTAACATTAGAGCCGTGCATTTAAAGTCTTACAGAAGTGCTTTGTTATCCAGACAATACCAGAAACAGACACCGGTGTTTATGCATAAATAAAGTATACATATTATAAATGCATGATTAGTTCCTTTAAGAGCTTCTAATGTATAAATAACTGATGACTTTAAAATGTTTACATGTACTACGCCTTAATTTATCACCTTTACTGTAGAAGTGGGCGGGGCTAATCTTGGGTAAAGCTTGTGTAAAATTCACTCACCTATCCTTAACACATAACTTTTATCGAAATTACACACTTAAACACTCTTCAAACCAGAGAAGCCTAGAGAAAAAAGCTAGTGAGTGAAACTAACTAATTTCATTAATTTATTTTTCCAGAGAATATCAGTGAAGCTCTAGATGAAGCTGTGTGCCATTTTCTGCATTAAAGGAAATAAAATCTCTAGTATAAACATAGAGTAACATTTAGATATCCAGTCACACAGATGCACAGGCTCAAATACGACCTCAAATACGACACACACCACATATATATACACACACACACACAATATGTTGTTTAGCTATTAGTACTAATTGCAGCTAGCGGCCATTCCTATTAGCAGGGCATATGTGCTGTGTTTCTTTAACAATCTGTCTTTAGCTAGGTTTAGTCTTAATTAACACTTTCTTCCATGATTCATTCACTCAGTGGTAAAGCAAGTAAATAATTTTTTTAACGACAAAAACAGGATCAGGATCTCGGTGATCCTTCCACTCATTTCCGGAAGTGAGGAATTTCAATAATCCTAATCTGAGTTACAGATTATCTGCTGCCGAGATGGGGGAAGTGGGCTGAAGTGGTGGGCGAGAGAGGTTTTAAGCCTTATATCCTTCACTTAAACACATGATCAACAAGGATGTGTTTTCTTCCTCTTACTGTTACAAAGCACAAATATATGCAACTGTGTGCAATTGGTGATGTAAATCTGTTGGAAATAGACACACACATACACACAGATGTCTCCATGACTGTGTGTGTTGTTATGATTATGTCAGAGCGAGAGAGGTAGGGAGACAGAAAGAGTGGCAGAGAGACTGCGAGTGAGAGTAAGGGATGAATAATGTGTACATTTGTCTAAGTATCTTTATATGGTGCCATATCATGACTGCAAAATGTAATGACTTTGTGCCATGTAACTCAGAAATACTTTCACAGTCATCTTCTGTATACCTAAATTACCCGTGCATTGGCTGTGTGTGTGTGTGTGTGTGTGTGTAGTAGGGCAGGTTGCAGTACCCAGATGGTCTCTCTTCAGGCCTCTGCTTAACGCCCATGTTCTGATATCCACTGAGACGCCCCCTTTATGTTCTCCTCCTCTCTCTCACCTGCAGGTGTGTTAACGCCTGGCTAATGTGGTGTGAGGGTTTAATTATGGCGCTTACTAACACACAGTTATTGAAATAGCAGAACACTGGTGTGATGTATGTTTGAAGAAACGTATATTGATCTTATAAGCATATATTAATCCACGTTCTTTACTTTTAAAGCTCCAGTCCGAAACTGTAGCACTGGCCATACTCATATCTGAACTTCAGCCTACAGTTTCAAGCTTGTAGATGAAGAATGATGTCCAAATGTTTATATCCTGATATGGCTTTTAAGAAATTTTAATGGTACATGACAAATTGCGGAAAAGGTACTATACAGGTGTACTGTTGTTGTTCCCCAGTACAAAGTCCAAAGCTGGATACAAATTTATTCTGGCATGAGTTACTACAATTTTAGATAGAAATTGTATTGCAGCTTATTTATATAAAATAGCTTATATATATTATATATATATATATATATATATATATATATATATATATATATATATATATATATTTATTTATTTATTTTAAATAGCTTATTTATTTCAATTGCACACACACACACACACACACACACACACACATATATATATATATATATATATATATATATATATATATATATATATATATATATTAAATAGCTTATTTATTTCAATTGCACACATTAATGAAAATTGTGTTAAACTCAGTCATTTCATATTAATGACTTGAAAGAAAGAAATCCAAAACATATCCATAGTAATGGCACCCTATAAGTAAGTTAGTCAGTGGTAGTTGTTAGTGTCTGTCTGTAGTAGCTGATGCAGTGGAAGATTTTCCGCATGTCAAGCTCAGAGAGCGTTGTTTCTGCATTTAGTTGTCATTTTGTTGTTTTCAGCTCTGTGAACTCTGCCTTTTATGGAGTTTTTTGGGCGTTTCTAAATGTAGATCAGCTTTGCAGTGATTGGCTTTTGTCAACATATCATCAGCATGTGTACAAAGAAGAACAAAATAAAGTTGAACAAACTTTTACAAATCTGTCATCACTCTTTAGTTGTAAAACTGTGGTGTAAAAAAGTAATATACAGTTCTCATTCTACCTCCAGGATCCTCGAGAAGCGTCAAGAGAATGGCGAGACTATCGAGCTCTCAGCAGAGGGAAGGCCGGAGATGGTGGAGGAGAAGGAGCTGCCCATCGTGGACTGCACATGCTTCGGGTTGCCACGCCGCTACATTATCGCCATTCTCTCAGGTCTCGGTTTTTGCATCTCCTTCGGCATCCGCTGCAATCTCGGCGTGGCCATCGTCAGCATGGTCAATGACCACACCGTTTATTACGGAAAGAAACCCGTCATAATGGTGAGCATCCTTATAGGAATCAGATACTAAACCAGCATAAAGGGTTACACCAGTGTCCTTAACAATAGCTTCTGGTTTCACCGAATACTTATTAAGCTCTAGGGTGAAATCAACACCACTTGTTGTGGACAGACTTAGTGTGGGCTGACTTAGCAATACTTCTGTTTCATCAGAATTCAGGGAACTTGTAACACAGCTGACACAGCTGACACAGTTTTCTAGTTTGCATAGCTGTGCTGCTGAATCAGGCCCAAATGATAAACACGATTGTGTATCATTAGCTTAGAAAGGATTGGAAATACTTGCATACTTAGCCTAGCATACTAGCAAACTAGCATACTTGCATACTTATATATTTGCATACTTACATACTTGCACATATACATGCTTACATAGTAGCATACTGAATAGTTACATAGTAGCAAAGATGTAAATGTATGTAAATAAGCAAAGTAGCATATTTACATACTTAAATACTAGGATAAACAAAGTCACTAAGCTACTTACATGCATAAATTCATACATGCTACTATGCTTGCATACTTACATACACATTTCATACATACCTAAAGCGTTTATTAAACAGCTTACATAGTTAAGTACTTACACACTTCCATACTTAGATTCTTACTTACTAGTATACTACTATTCTTGCATAATTACTTGCTAGCATTCTAGCAAACTTATATAATTGCATAATATCATACTTTCATACTTACATACCAGCATACTAACATACTTGCATTCTTGCATACTTATATACCTAAAGAGAACTACATATTGACTTAAATTCATACTTCATACTTGCATACTTGAATACATGCATGCTACCACACTTAAATACCTAAAGAGACTTGGCAAGCTTCTTATATACCTAAATATTACATGCTAGCATACTTACATACTACTTGAATAGGTGCATATTAGCATAGTTACATGCTAGCATAATAGCACACTAGTATACATTCATACTTTCATGCTTATGCACTAGCATCTTAGCATACTTGCATACTGGAATGTTTAAATACATACCTAAAGCAATTACCAAACTACTCACATAGTTAAATGCATACATATTTGTATACTTACTTAGTAGTAAACTATTAAATTTGCATACTTATGTGCTAGCATTCTAGCAAACATACTGTATATTCTTGCAAACTAGCATACTTACATAATAAGTTTATGAGCCACCAGGCATACAGCACTCAGAGGTGTAGTGTTGCATTACGTCTCTATGCATGGCTGCTTCAGTGTGTGTCTCTTTGAGAGAATGTTTCCAGTCCTGTGGTGCATGGTGAATGGGAGCCCAGCCATGGACAGCACATGGCACCACTGAGACTCAAGCCGAACCACAGAGCACACTTCTGTTTACTGCAGTGTTGAGCACTCAGGACTGGCAGTGCCTCAGGCACTGGTTAAAAGTGATAAACTACGTGTACTGCTGCTGTTGCTTTTTAAAGAAGATGAGTCAATAAACAAGGTTTGGGAAACATTGCTTTACTGCTTGCGTATTTACACCAAAATCAGGTTTGTAGTCCGGTGTTTACTGTGGTGAGATCTTCTTTGGGGTCAAGAAGACAAAGTACTGTTGGTTCTTGGTTCCCCAGCCTAGCCTTTCCGTCATGGGAGAACAAGTGGAGAAGTTGGCCTGGACCCCATACACATAACAACACAGAACACTTGTGCCCAAAAGCTACTATTTCATGTTTTCCCCACATAGCAACAGGTGTTGTAAAATATCAGCATGGCTTGAATAGGCTAACTAGACACAAGCATGAACTCCAAGAAATCTGCTTGCACAGCTAACAAAGAATTTTGTTCGAAACCTTCTGTTTCACTAGAAATTTTGTGTACTATATTGAACTTTAACCACCTCTACCACTATGTACTAGGGGTTTAACAATGTATTGTAAAACGATGCATCGTGATCCAAAAATTTGGCAGTGTGCATGGTGGGAACGTGTGATTCACATTTTGGGAATCAGATATATTTAATGCAGTTATACTATTTGAACACCAGAGGTCCCAATCTGTGCAACCCACAGGTTTAAAATATATAGACATCCGATAGCTCTGGACCAAAGCAACAGATAAACATTATAGGTTATATGGTTACATAACCATAACCATGTTATAACAGTTAAAAAGTGCTCTTCAGTAGCTTTCTAATGATAACAGCCCCACACCGCTGTGAACTAGGGTGCCTGAGAAATAGGTTGTGGTACCCGACATTTTAGCCGACTTTGGAGCTTTATTTCCAGTTAAAATGATGCCTCAGGCATTGCTATGGAGCTTGTTATGTTTCAATCGATCATTTTCCCCAAGTCAGAGCCTTTGTTTATTCAATCAAATTTTGGGAGTATTTATAAATTTATTTATTTATTTTTAAGATATGGTGAACTTGTAGTACATTTTGTTTACATTCTTAAACCTCTGTTCATAGGAATGTTTGATTTTAGTTTTATACAGACAAAAATGCACATTGTCTTTTCAGTCAAATTTTGTTCAAAATATTCTGAATATTTCAAATCGAATGACCGGAGTGTATTGTTACATCCCTCCTAGGTACATGTACATAGATACATAGATACAAGGTACATAGATATACGTATGTCCTTAAAACCACATATAAATGTCCTGTGTTAAATGCATCTACAATTATTACTTTTATTGCATGGATTTCTGGAATATTTCTTCTGAATGAGCCTTTGAGTCATGCCTCTGACCTTGAAACAAGTTTTGGAATGACATTTTAGTGTATAACAGCTTACAGTGCAGTTATATAATACAACATCCCAATGCATGATTGGATTTCAAAGCAATATTACACCATATGAGCTGGGAGAACCTTTGCACCACATGCATTTGAATGGATCTGAATCTCCATAACAATTTCACATCTGGTCATAAGTTATATATGACCATGTGTAAAAAAAAAAAAAAAAAAAAGTTACGGTGCATTTCAAAATTGCACATGTGATATATCAATTTGACATGTAGAAATGGAAAAAATAAGATGTGAAAATAAATTAATCATTTTTAAAAATCAGATTGAAAATAATTAATCACAAGGGGGAAAATCACATGTGAAAATGAATCGTGAAAATAAATGACATTTTTAATAAATGAATGAAATAAATGTATCCTTTGTAATAATGTTGTAATCATTGTTTGATAAATAATAATATGTAATAATGTATAATGTAATAAACACTTTTGTAATAATCACACCTGACAATAAATGAATCATCTGGAGGGGGGAATCACGTATTTAAATAAATGTATCATGAGGAAAATATCACATGGTAATAAATGAATCATGTGAAGAAATTACATCTGAAAGGAAATGAATCATGGGAAAACATCACGAAATTAAAAACACATGCACTACATGTGAGTCCTAAATGAAAAATGTGTGAAACATAATATGCCAAGTGTTGAAATATTACATAAAACATGAAAAATATCACATGTGAAGGTCACATGACTCTTCTGCAAGGGAATAAAATCATTAATCCAGCCTGAATTTAGTGAAATCCTATTTTGTTTGTATAAAATATTTCATGTTGCATGTAAGGATTGACATCCTAGTGCCTGAATGAAACATTATTTAACAACACATTTCTCTGTCTCTCCCTCTCTCAATCTCTCTCTCTCTCTCTCTCCCTCTCTCTCTCTGTCTCCCTCTGTCTGTCTGTCTGTCTCTCTCTGTCTCTCTCTCTGTTTCGCTGTCTGTCTGTCTCTCTCACTGTCTCTGTCTCTTTCTCTCTGTCTGTCTCTCTCGCTGTCTGTCTCTCTCTGTCTATCTCTCTGTTTCTCCGTCTGTCTCTCTCTCTCTGTCTCTCTCTCTCACTGTCTGTCTGTCTCTCTCTCTCTGTCTCTCTCTCTCACTGTCTGTCTGTCTCTCTCTCTCTGTCTCTCTCTCTCGCTGTCTGTCTGTCTCTCTCTCTCTGTCTCTCTCTCTCACTGTCTGTCTGTCTCATTCTCTGTCTCTTTATCTCTGTCTGTCTCTCTCTCTGTCTGTCTCTCTCGCTGTCTGTCTCTCTCTCTGTCTATCTCTCTCTAGGCTGCTCAGTTCACATGGGACCCAGAGACAGTGGGGATGATCCACGGTTCATTTTTCTGGGGTTACATCGTTACGCAGATTCCCGGAGGATTCATCTGTCAGAAATTTGCTGCCAACAGGTGATTTTCCCCAGTGGCACTTTTTTTTAAACTCACTGCTTAGAAACAGGGGATGTATTTTTCATTTTCAGGCATTGCCGCATGTGCACGTGTTCTGAGGTACGCACGTTTCTTATTTTTGCAGAGTGTTTGGCTTTGCGATCGTGGCCACGTCCACTCTGAACATGCTGATTCCGGCTGCAGCGCGGATCCACTATGGATGTGTCATCATGGTCAGGATATGCCAGGGTCTTGTGGAGGTACACCATCTGGGTTTGTTTCTCAGTGCATTAGTAAAGTCCAGCTCAGAAATCTAGACTTTAAACTCATTCCATTCCAAAGCTACAAACACAAATTATACCTTATTTGTTAATAAAATAATAGAATACAAGGGTTTTTTCCTTGTATACGATGTTACATATTGAGCACTACTCAAAATACTTTAAAGATAACCTGAAATCTAACCTGACCTTTTTTATGCTGTTGTAATGTGTTTCCTCAATAATGTGTTCCGAAATTGTGCACAATATGTTAGTATCAAACACTTAAAAGAGAACATTCTTGATTTTCTCTACTGCATTCTGCTTTTTGCCCACACCACGTACATATGGGCAGAAAAAATAATGTTATATAATATGTAAGGAATAAAACACTTGGAGGCATGCTATTATAGGAAAATAATCAACAACAGGGTGGTGTGATGCTAACTGACTCGAAGCGGAGATACTGTTACCACCCTGAAGTTGATTATTTTCCTATAACAGCATGTCCCAAAGTGTTTTTATATCAATTATACCACAGCAATTTGCCAGCAAATAATTGTTTATTAACACATTGAGCTTTTTTATAGCAGTTTATAGTTATGTTTAAAGTTATTATGTTATCGAGAAACTGCAGAGAGCAAAGTCCTCTGTCCTGAAGACTTTCCAGTGTCGGAAAACTTGACACTGGAGACTCCTTAATTCACCATAGCAAAGATTGTATGTTATTCTTCATTAAATAACACATTCTTAACCTGTTTATTATTAGTCTTAGATTATGTAAAGCATTCACCGTGTAGGCCCTGTGTAGGCTGTTACTATAGAAACGATAATGTATCAGAACGAAAGCATTACTATAAACCTGTGACTTTGCCTTGCACCAGTCAGAATTGAGAAATCAACATCACTGTGGTATTAAAAAAATAAATAAATAAAAAATAATAATAATAACTTGTCATGTTTCATCTCCCCTCCCCTCACACTCAGTAATCACTTCTGCTGAGGATGGCCCTACATGGATATCCTATAGTTTGCCGTGAGGTTGCTATGGATACCCTAAAGATGATGGATGTTCTCACTTGGACAGTCTAATGATTGCACTTGCTAAAAACTATGCTCAAGTCTCATTATACAGTGGATAACTTCACCTGGATATTATAGACTTAAATCTAAAACTCTATTGAAATCAACAAAGACCCTAATGCTTATACTGAAGATCTTTTCAACATATAGTATACAGCTGTACAAGAGTAATGATTTGAATGATCACCCAGATGAAGATGGGTTCCCTTTAGAGTCTGGTTCCTCTCAAGGTTTCTTCCTCATGTTGTCTCAGGGAGATTTTTCTTGCCACCGTTGCCGCTGGCTTGCTCATTAGAGATAAATCTAAATCTATATCCAGATTTCTGTAAAGCTGCTTCAAGACAATGCCCATTGTTAAAAGTACTATGTAAATAAAATTGAATTGAATTGAATTCATGATTTAACAAAAACAGTGAACCTGTTTTACTCTGTTTCATGTTGAGTTTAAATTTCAGCTTGCGTCGGTTCTTCTTTTCGCTCTTCCCACAGGGTGTGTCATATCCTGCATGCCATGGGATCTGGGCCAAATGGGCTCCGCCTCTTGAGAGAAGCCGATTGGCCACGACAGCATTCTGTGGTGAGAGTGGCAGCACATAGATGATCACTTTCAGACATGTAATAAAAATCGAGTAATTTGCCTCTAATTACATTACAGTTTTTTGAATCCTTCACTCACTCTTTCCAATACTGTAGAATTGAAATTAGCCCAAACATTTATGTGTGCTTGGAAACAGACATTTTTTTTAACAACCTATAATTAAGTCTTAATTTTTCCATTACTAGTCTTGTGATTTATATTGCATATAGGCTTGTATATTATTGACATTGTGGTTATATGCAATTAAAAGCTTTATTTTGTATCTGAATCAGGGTCTTATGCAGGGGCTGTAGTGGCGATGCCCCTGGCTGGTGTGTTAGTACAGTATAGTGGATGGTCGTCTGTTTTTTATGTGTATGGTAAGTAATAACCACACACACACACGCACACACAAACATACACACATACAAATGCAGAATTTTTTTTGATCCTGCCTCTCTCACTAACTACACATATCCTAGGCAAACCTTTATACTTAATTAAGCTATACGGAGATATACATATAGCTACATAATATAACACAGATATGTGCTTCAGTGAACTAATGTAATGTTTACAGTCTACTGATTCGCTAGGTAAGTTAACCAGCTACTGTAGTCTGGACCCACTGATGGTTTCTGGGAATTAAAAGGTTAGCTGATGTTGCGTTTGTCTTTAATGAATATCAATCACAGTTTCCTGTTTCTTCTTATTTCCTGCTCTTCTCTTTCTCTTCATTTGTCCTATTTCTCTCTCAGGTAGCGTCGGGATACTGTGGTATCTCTTCTGGATCTTGGTGTCCTATGAGAGTCCAGCTGTTCATCCTACAATCACTCCAGAGGAGAGGAAATACATCGAGGATGCCATTGGAGAGACAGCAGGGTTGGTCAACCCCCTTCAGGTGTGCGTCTTTAAAAATTCCCTTACAGTGTATCCATGTCGCAACACTAGTGACTCCAGTATGTCTATATGTGATTGAAGTGTAATTTTATCAGTCATCTCCATTCTGTGGCCACAGTCATCTACGCTGGATTGATTTCTCATTCATTTTAAAATACAAGTTGCCACAAGTTAAGTATTTTGTGACCACAAAAGAGATCTTGAGAAACCTAACTCATGGCCTCAGTATATTAATTTGTGGCCACACCTCATTAAACAATTACCACCATTTCACCTCAGCAGCTTCATACTTATTCACTGCGGGGCTTCAAAATCACGTACTGGTTTGCCAAACACCTAAGCCTACACTAGCATGCCTAAAATGGCAGCACCAACACATATTTTTTTCCCACTTTAAGCCCTGCATCAACTCATCTCCCTCCCAACTTTCCTCTTTTATTTGGCTGCATTTATTTGCTTGTACCATGCAGTATGTGTGTCAGGGAGAGTGAGTGACTTCGGCTTTTGTGCTCACTGCAGAAATTCAAAACACCTTGGCGTCATTTCTTCACCTCCATGCCAGTATATGCCATCATCGTGGCCAACTTCTGCAGAAGCTGGACCTTCTACCTGCTCCTCATCAGCCAGCCTGCATACTTCGAGGAGGTTTTTGGTTTCGAGATCAGCAAGGTGAAACACAAACTTGCATCCACACGCCTACACAGAACAAAATAGCAAAATACAACAAAATACCAAATGTGTAGGCAGTGTTAAGCGTGCATTTGTACATAACCGCCTCCTCAACATGTGTGCACATTTTCTCAGATTGTAGCTGAAATGGAGAACTTCTGAGTCATAGGCATGTTTGGGTTTCAATCTCAGTTTTCTGTGAGGAGACATTTAGATATCTAGGATTTTTAAACGGCCACAGACAGATTTAGTGAAACAGAATGTAAAAATAATGTAAAATTGTGCTAATCTTCTCTGTCTTCTCAGGTGGGGTTGGTATCTGCCCTCCCTCACCTGGTGATGACTATCATAGTGCCGCTGGGGGGGCAGCTGGCCGACTACCTGAGATCCCACAACATAATGAGCACCACTAATGTCCGCAAGCTCATGAACTGCGGAGGTGAGAGAGAGAACGATAGACAAAGTCAGAGAGAACGAGAGAGAGAGAGTGATCTAGATAGTATGTGTGTTTATGTCTGTGTGTGAGAGAGAGAGTGTGTGTGTGTCTGAAGTTTTAATCTGGTTTAGCAGCTGGGATTAGAATCAATGAGGCATAATTTCATAGAGCAGTGAACATGTACACTGTGGCCATAACCTATAAAAAAAAAACACTCTCTACTCTCGTACTCACAGTATTCAGCAATTTATAGTCACTTGGATTTACAAGAAGTATTATAAATTGAGCACTTAGAACCCTCAAGTAATTAATTATACTTAAGAATACTCTTACTGAACATCTTTTTAACACACCTAGTACTCTTTGACTTTACAGTTGCAGAAGTGTAATGAATGTAATGAATGTATCATGTTTTTTTTTTTCTTGTTATTGTGACCTCAGCCACTATTTAGCTGTAAATGGCTACCCCAAGATCACAGGATCTACTTCTTGAGAAGCAGCAGTGCTCTAAATACAATTGTTTGCTGGTGGGATGGCTGTGCAATGGTGATAAATTGGCTATAATACAAACAACAAACATACATACAAGACACTTTCCAAAACCCATTTTTATTTCATATCATTCGCTTTCATTCTGATGCAAAATAAAAGCAATATGGCCTGAGATACTATGACCATGGAGATCATCATGCTTTTAAATGGAATTGGCTAATTAATGCTTATACCATATATAGTGCTGTTGGATTCTCATTTCTGAGAAATCTCATTTCTGTTGATTCATTTTCTATAACAGCAGCTCTGACGTTTCTGGCTGCAAAGCAAATCACAGGTTTATATTAATGCGTTCATTCTAATACATTATCGTTCCTATAGTAACACATTCTTTGGGACTTGTACAGCAGATGCTCTACATAAACAGATTTTAAAAATGTGTCATTGTAGATATGTATTTGTTAGCCTTTGTGGAAGGAGATTCCAGTGTTAGTGCTTTTTTGCAGTCAGAGGTAAAACTGTAACTGTAGCTTTGCATTAGGCTGCATCATGCCACCACTTTGATGATTATTTTATTCTTTACTTATAACTTGTCATAATGTGATATTGGTGTGGTCCAGCATGATGATGCAGTGTGTTTTGCAGGATTCGGAATGGAGGCCACGCTGCTGTTGGTGGTGGGGTTCTCTCACTCTAAAGGAATGGCCATATCATTCCTCGTACTGGCTGTTGGCTTCAGTGGGTTTGCTATCTCAGGTTAGAAAGTGTTACATAAAGGATATATTACGCATAGCACACAAGCCCAGCACATAATAAACAATAAGGATAACAGAAGAAAAATCTTTCTCTCCCTCTCTGTCTCTCTTTCTCTGGCAGGCTTTAATGTGAATCATTTGGACATAGCACCACGTTATGCCAGCATCCTGATGGGTATTTCTAATGGAGTGGGCACCTTATCGGGCATGGTGTGCCCTCTTATAGTGGGAGCCATGACCAAACATAAGGTATATGCTAATAATAAAATACTCTTGTTACACACACACACACACATACTTACATCCCTGCATTCATGCTCTGTTGCCTGGTTTTGTGAAGCATTTGGAAATATTATAAGGTTCTTACAGTATATACTTATATACAGGTTCATAGAAGTTTAATCTACAGAATAAGTTCATAAAAATTGCACAGTCATCGTAAATATGCCACTGTCTGTCATAGCTACCATCAATTTCGCATTGATATGATCAACATATACTGTACAACTGCATAAATATTATAATATCTGTATTACTGTATGTTTTTTTCACAGACACGTGAAGAGTGGCAGTATGTCTTCCTCATCGCATCATTAGTGCATTATGGGGGTGTAATCTTTTATGGTATGCCTCTTTTTTGTAATTAATGTTAAAGCATAATGTCTTTTTAATAGAGACAAATCTGAACACCCCTCAAAATTAATTATGAAATAATAAAAAAACATACAAACTACATATTTCAAAAATGTAAAAAAAAAAAATAAAATAAAAAAAAGTCGTGAGTGGCACAGCAGAGAATTGTTTGCCCTATCGTCTGGAGATAGCAAGCTTAAATCCCAACGATGTGACAGCCATCCATGGCCAGGAGCCAAGCAAAATTTGTCATGGGATGAAATGTAACTGTCAATCACAATGACGCTAGAAAGCCAATCATGGGTTTCTGTGAGCTCATGTATGTGGAAGAGGGCAGATAGTGCTTTCCTCCGAGTGTGTTATTGCTGCCCTGTGATGCAGCATGAGCAGTCATTTGAGAAGTCGCTGTTGGCTGGTTTCACGTGTCTCCGAGGAATCACAGCCTTCATCCTCGCCAGCTGGTAGGATAGGGAGAGCTGAAAGAAAAAGAAATAAAAGAAAGTTAAAAAAAAAGACTTTATAAATCGTCTTAGGCAGCACTGATGTCGAACCATGTATTTTTGTTGTTGTATGAAGTGTGTTACTTTCTAAATTTGCTGCTTTATTAAAAGTAAGTCTCAAATAATTGCACATGGAGTGAATGCAGCAGACAGTGAGGATAAAGGACACGCTATAATCTGACAATTCATATAATATTTAGAAAATGGAAAAATTCTGAGAACTGTCCCAGAATATGTGCAAAAATGTTCCAGCTGTACAAAAAGTACAGCTAAGTGTAGGAGTAAGGTGAGGATAGGCCTGAATAATTACTTTATATTCTGAAAAGCTGTCAGGAAAGGAAACAGCAACCTTTAAATTAATGTCATATAATCGGCTAGGCAAAGAATAATTTGGAGCTCATTTATAGAATGACTTTTCTTTATTACATATAACAATGGTGAACAAATGATTAACTAGAACAGTACTGAAAAAGTACATGAGAATTTATTACAAGGCAAAACATAATGAAACATAAATAACTAGTGGAAAATCTATGCACGCTGAGACATCGAATCACACAACAGAACTCACTATCTGACACGACTTGGCCTCTGGATATAAATTTTTTAATATATATATAACTTTTTAAATATAAATATAACAATCGATACATTTATTGACAAATTCACCTTTATAATTAAATGTATTTATTTATTTTAGTATTTAATTTTATAATTCATTTATATTTCCAAATTCCTTTACTCCTCTTTTCTCAGGGATATTTGCATCGGGAGAGAAGCAGCCATGGGCCGACGCTGAGAACACCAGTGAGGAGAAATGTGGCATCCTGGATGAAGATGAGCTGGCCAATGAGACTGAAGAGCTTTACAGAACGGGCGGACAGTATGGTGCCATTAACCAGCCAAACGCCGCTGGCCCAAATGGGAGTGGAGGTGGGGGCGGAGCTGGATGGGTCTCAGACTGGGACAAAACAGAAGAATATGTACAACCAGTTGGGAGAAATAGTTATCTTTATGGAGGAGAGGGTGAAAGGGAGCTCACATAATGGGAGTGGTCCACATTTCCAGTCCCGGAGAGTTGGAATCTAGCACAATTTCCCTGCTCATAGACACAGAGTGATAGTTGGACCCTCAATAGCAAGCCCCATGCTGGACAAAGCTTTTGCTTAGCTGGACAGGGACACCAATAGGAATTTTGAGTCTCTATACAGGTTAATGCACTAGTCAATTTTAGTTCTCCAGTTTACCCTTGGGCCTTCTTTCTACTCTCTTAGTAAGAGGGTTTCTGGATAGTTCTTAATTCCTAGTTCTACCCTTTACTCCCTCAAAGGGACAAATCAAGGAACCCATTTTTGTCTCTAACCAGACCCCTGAAATCAGGCCCATTTCCTTGTAGGTGGTTGTGGGAGAATGGAGAAAGTATGCAAATGATTTACTGGCCTTTTGGTTAATGCGAGCTGGCTAATATTAGATAAGTAACCAGCTGACTAAAGTGTTGGTGAGGTAGCTAACAATAAATGTAGGTGAAAGTTTGTTAGTGAAAGTAAATTGTGTGAATTCAGAACGTAATTATATTCCAAATTCACTTTTTCAGTGTGTGTAGTTGGATTTGCGCCCATGTTTTTTGGCTATGTATTGGAGCCATAGAGCTTGTTATTCCTGAATTTTCCACCAACACAACACAAATCACAGCCAAGTTGACAGTATTTATAGGCCTACGTGTTTTTGAATTAATGAGACGTGAATAAAACCCATCATTTCAAGTGACCAGTGAAAGCAGCTAAGAACGCAATAATAATGCTGCATTTGAGGTGAAGTTGCAACTTGTAATTCCTACCTACATCCTGTAAAAGCCACTGAAAATGCCCAATCAACTTGAAATTTCAACTCATCAACTTAGGGTAGTCTTTCCAACTACCAGGTCCTTCCTTGTTTAAGGTGTGACATCAAATCAACATGGCCACTCATGCTGTGAACAGTGTAAAGTCCCCCTTTTTCCACTTTTAAATTAGTTTATTGCAGTACAGTATTGGGTAAATCTATAACACTGACCATACTAATCACTGTTTTGAGAAGGTAATTCCCAATATTAGAGTTATCTAATATTAGCCAGCTAGCCAGCTTGTTGCTAATGCTACTTGATATCGTTCGCTGGCTAGCTCATTGCTAATGCTACTTGCTATTGCCTGCTCTTGTTATTGTGCTGCAATTTCAGTTCATAATGGTGCATGAAAGTATGAAGTTCACTATACTAGAACAGTACCAATTGCTACTTAGGCCTGTAACTGTGCGGTTAAAATAGCTTTTTATTAGCTTTACGTGCTCTGAAAGAGCAAACAAACGCTTTCGTATAAGTGTCCATGTTTTTTTTGTTTTTGTTTTTTTTCATTTCGCACATCGAAAAATGACGTTATTACAACTAGCAAATTACTACTTACAGGGAACCATGAGCTCAGAATAAACATAAATTTAATAATTGTTGGGTGGGATTTCCACCACTGTAATAATTTTAAAAAAAAAAATCACAGACTCCCTGGATATGCTTCACAGACCCCTGGGGGTCTCTGGATGACACTTTTGGAACCACTTGTAGATCTTGACGTCCAGAAACTACTGGTGAAGATGTCTATTTCATGCTAATTAAACTTCTTCGTGCTCACTAGGATGGTTGAGATTGGCTGGCTAATCAAAGGCTTTGTCCGTCCAAGCTCAGGTTTCTGCTGTCCAGCCTCAGGCTTCACATAATCAGCCTGGGGGACTGCAGCTAAATACTACAGCCTAAACCTGGAATTATATTCGGTTAAATCAGGTGTCTTTGAGCAGGGAAAACTGGATCACTAGACTGGATTTCTGATGGATTTCAGCTCTCCATGGCTGGACTTGAGTTAACCATGGTTAACCTGGTAAAGCAAATACGAGAGAGAATTCATATGAAAGTGAAATACTGAACACAGTGACAACTTTATTGTGAAACAAACTCAAATTTAACATAGTGGATGGGAAGTAAGAGGAGAACACTGCAATGAGTAAATGAATATGCTGTTAGGAAAAAGGGTTCTTTAAGGGTTCATTGGATAATTGGGTTCTACTTGGTACCGCCTGTTCTAGGGTTCTACATTGAAGCCCTTAAGGGTTCCCCTGAAGAAGTGTAGGTTTTTAATGATGTTTATTGTATATGATACTGGAAAGTGTGTCAGGCTGAAAGACACTGTTGTATGTGAATTTGTATTTGAATTTGTGTGTGTGTGTGTGTGTGTGTGTGTGTCAGTGTGGATTTTGACGGTGCTGTGTTCTAACTCCAGTATTTTAGGCTTTCTGCCAAAATCACTGTAATGCACTTAATATGAGGATAAATACCAGATGTGTACCTTTGGTGTAAATGTGTATGTGTGGGAATGTGTGTGTGTGTGTGTGTGTGTGTGTGCAAGCACTTTGTTTTTTTTTTCTGTGCACAATTCCTTGTGTTTGTCCATGGTTCCATGGTCAGCACACAGATCACCCTCTCTGCCTCATGTCATAAACATATATTTCCCTATTAAACATCAAATATCGAATTCCACAGCAGTACATGATGATATAACTGACATTAGTGGTATATGTGTGTGTGTGTGTGTGTGTCCCCGCACATGTGTGTGCTTATTTGTTGCCCTCCAGAATTATTGGCACCCTTCATAAAGTGAGCACAAATTATATTTTTAAAAATTGCACACAACTTTTAAATAAATGCAAACAACTTTCTTTCTTTCTTTCTTTCCTTCTTTATTTATTTATTTATTTATTTATTTATTTATTTATCAAGCATTTTAAAACTACACAGTTCCTACATGTTTGAACTCAAAATATCACTTAGTGCATGTTTTATTCTTAACATCTACATTTTTATTAATTTTCATGAAGGGTGTCAATAATTGTAGTGGGCACTGTATGTGTGTGTGTGTGTGTGTGTGTGTTTTGCAGCACTGAATTGTAGTGTGAAGTACAGCAATGGGTAGAAACCTGCTAGACAACCTTCTAAATATCTCCTTTATTTATCCTATTATTTACAGTAACACACAGGTCTTCACACACCATGTTGTGAAATCCTGATTACATGTCTGTTAATTTCACACCTTTAGAAACACTATCTAGGGTTCAGTTGAAGCAGACATTCCGGCCAGAGAACAGAAATTATGCGTAGAAGTAAAGATGGAAACAATTCTGACTTTGTCTTTTAAAATGTGATGTTTCTACTTTTTGTTGATTTTTTTGAGTTCCTCTCTTTATCATTGTTTTCCCGCAATGCCGTGATGACGTGTGAAGAATGAATAAAGTGTTAGATAATGTTGATTTTTTTTTTTTTTTTTGGAAAACAAACATATATGAACAGAAGTGAATAAAATCTACATGTGAAATTTCCCTATGTACAATAAAACTGATGAATCAGTCACAGATTAATTGTATTATTCCTATTGTGTATTGGATTTGATTATTTATTGGCTGTTAATTAAAGTAATTACAGGTGAGAATAATATTAATAGTATCCTAACATAATAGTGCTGATAAATGCATCAGTACTCAATATTTTCCATCTGATGATATTTACATTTCACTGACTTATTTTCCTCCATCGTACTTCTCACTTCTCTTTTTCCATCTCTCATTCTCTCTGTCTCTCTGTCTCTCTCTCTCTTTCGCTCTTTCTCTCTCTCTCTCTCTCTCTCTCTCCCTGTCCCACTGAGGGCATCTGGTCCACTCTAATCTTTGCCTAAAATCACCAAGATAATCCCTCTATCCATCTGTCATGGGGATGGGACATAGGAAAAGTACTACAGTCATCTGTATTGGCCTGTTGTGTTGCTGCTGACATCTTCTGGTAAAAGACTATAAATATCTAGGCGGCTAATCAGGGCTAATTCAATGTTCAGGAGCAAGCAGGAATCACAGTTATTATGTTTACATGAAAGCAGAAAGATGAGATACAGGCATGAGACACACTCTTAAAACCTATTTATTTAATACTACATCCAGTTTACATATGCAGGCAGTAGTGAGTCATTTTACCCAGTGAGTCATGACACCCAGTGATAAAATGAATAATACTGTGTATTAATGACGAAACTGTGCTAATTATTACTCTGAATGGAAAATTGTTTAAAGCAAATGATGAATTTTAAGTTCACCCAAGACACAAAATCCAGGCAATACACCGAAGACAATAAAATCCAGGATTTATTTATTTATTTATTTATTTATTTATTTATTTAAATTGCACAGTTTTTCTGAATTTGGTATTTTTAATTTGTACAAACCAAACTTGTCCTACATGCACAACGCATATGTATTACATGCCCATGCAAACATTTTAACATTGATACCATTAGCTATCAGGGCATATTCATTTATTCATCTTCGATAACTGCTTTATCCCGATCACTCACACCTAGCGTGTGTGCAGTTTCAAGTGGAAGGAAACCAGAGATCCAAGAGAAAACCCACACAGAGCCGGGAAGAACATGTGAAACACCACACAGACTAGAACCCGAGCTCAGGATTCAACCTGGGAGCCTGGAGCTGTGAAGTGGCCCCATATGACACATGGTAACTCGGGGGCATGCTTTTTCAGGAAAATAATCAAAGACAGGACGATGTGATGAGGCCCAACTCAAAGTGCAGGGCTGTTACCACCCTGAAGTTGATTCTCACTGATATTGATAAAGCAATTTTACTTAGTCGTTTGGAAAAAATTCCATATTCATAAAGCCAGAGTTCTTAACGTTAAGTCTACTTGTAGGCATTTTTGTTTTGATATAAAGCTCCTGTACGCATCTATAGAATGTGACTAACAAAGCTCATAAAATACATTACATACTTAATATTCTTAATAAGAGAGTTTAAGCAATATTTCATAAATATGTTGTAGTGTTTTACGATAACATACAGTTTCTTTGAGATAATTTTGTATTAAAATGTTTTTTTTTTACTTCATGCTTTCATAGAGTCTCATAATTAAACTTGACTGACAGTAAAACCACTTGTATACTCATAAACCCTGTGGATTGTTATATATTAGTTTTGTTGCTTGTTTATTAAATATATCATTTCACCAAGTAGCTATATGGACAATTTCTGAATCCCACATTACTTCCTACTTCCCTCTATATAGGGGTACAACTCTTACATCATATACAGTATACAGTACAGTGCACTATATGTCCAATAGGAAGCCATTTCTAATTTAGCTCTATGATCTCTATGACTCTCAGGTAGTGTGTATATAGAAATTAGGAATGCGAGACACAACTTATTATCTTTTTCGATCCAATATCAAGTAAATAGCAAGGCCAAAGTCATCCATTTGTCAGATTTTGCCTCATTATTGTTGTAAACGCCAAAAATGGTTCTTTTTCTTTCTGCCATAGAAGAGCACAACTTCACACACACCCACTCTTAATTGTTGTGTGTGAAAGTGTGTGTGTGTGTGTGTGTGTGTGTGTGTGTGTGTGAGTGACTGCACTGGTTTTTCAGCATTGTTGTGTGAGTGAGGGAGAAGGTAGAGGGAGAAGTAAGTCCTACCATTATTTACATCATTTCTTTTTTTCATCTATCTATCTATCTATCTATCTATCTAAATAAACATATGATATTGATTTTTGTTTAATATCAATATATTAATATATTTCATTTCATAAAAAGAAATGCCAGGATCAGAAGTGCTGATAGTTCAGCGTCGCTCCATCCATCCCTAATAGAAATCAATCTAAACATGACACATTTTGTATTTGGCCAATACAGCTAGACAAATTCTATGACTGTTAAGTAGTATGTATACAGAAATCAATGTGTGATTAGTTTTTTAGTTCAGCGTGGATTATGTTTTTTTCTTTCTAAACATGTCACTTGTTTTGTTTTTTTTTCTTTTTGCCCCCAGGATGACTGAGTACAAGTTGGTGGTAGTGGGAGCAGGAGGCGTTGGGAAAAGTGCACTCACTATCCAGTTTATTCAGAACTATTTTGTGGATGAATATGACCCCACTATTGAGGTACAGTTCACTTCACTTTAATAGGAGATACACAAAACGTTGTGTGATTTTAATGGAGTTTACGCTTCACTTATGCACTCTGGGAAGAAGCAGAGGGTGATGCAAGGGCAGTCCGATGTGCAGGCATGAGTTTTTCGTGCCTCACACTTCTATTACAGCTGATGTGGACTAAACTGCTTGTTAAGATGGAAACGTTGCATGTTTCATGCATGTTATATGTGCCAAAAATGCTTCAGAAATACTTTCTGTCTGAATTGGCTTTTTGTATTAGTGTAACTTGGGATGTAGTCTTTAGTTTTGAACAGTACCCATGTTATTTTTTGCCACACCTCAACCTATACCTCACTCTATACCATAATCCACTGTTTAATCCATAACAAAGATCCTTATTGCTGCTAGAGACCTACCAGGCTGTAGAGTTCAGGTCCTAGCTCTGACCTAACACACCCAGCTCTGACATTCAGCCATGTCACATTAGAGTAATGGCTAAACTCTCCACTTGCCAACAGTATGCTCCTGATGGATGTAAAACAAAATCATTTTGATGGATATCAGTCTCAGATGCTGTACTCTCTTTGCTCTGTATAGGACTCGTACAGGAAGCAGGTGGTGATCGATGGTGAGACGTGTCTCCTGGACATCCTGGACACTGCAGGTCAAGAGGAGTACAGTGCTATGAGGGACCAGTACATGAGGACTGGAGAGGGCTTCCTCTGTGTGTTCGCCATCAATAATATAAAGTCTTTCGAGGACGTGCATCTCTACAGGTATTGTCCTCAACTGTTAAGTCTTTACAATGGCAAAATCATCTCAGACAGTAGCAGTATTTTTAAGAAGCTGACAGTGAGTCTAGAACCACGTTTTTTTGTATGTCTGTGACTTTTTTCCTTCTTGTGGAGATTATTATCATTGACTATCATAGTTTTTAGATGTTATAGTTTAGTTATAATAGTTATAAGCCTTATTGTCCACTCACTAGAATTGAACGGTTTAAAATGTTTCAATAAAAGCTTACAGTGTAGTTATGTTTCTCCTAAAGAAGCAACTATCAATTCTTTGAGTGTTTTTTTTGTTTTTTTTGAGAAACCCCTAACAGCAAAGTTAATGAGCATTTCTGCCTTTCTACATTCTTAAGTGTTTCACTTTGCATACTCTGCCACTATTTTGTGTGTGCATGTAGGGAGCAGATAAACCGGGTGAAGGACAGTGACAATGTTCCGATGGTGTTGGTGGGGAATAAAAGTGATCTGAGCTCTCGCTCAGTGGAGACACGTCAAGCACAAGAGCTGGCTCGGGGATATGGCATCCCATTTGTCGAGACGTCCGCCAAAACGCGACAGGTGAGTGAACACCACTAATGCACTTGGGGGAAAAAAAAACATGTTGAAGTTATATTACAAGTTAGTAATGGTTTTCTGAATTAAAACAGCAGTAGAATAAGAACAGTAGCTTATTGTTGCTGTTCCTGGCTGATGTCTGTGCATTTTTACTGTAAGCTAGAAGAGATTTGCCATCCTTTTGGACATTGACAGCTCCTAATTCTCATTATGTTATCAAAAATAACAGCACTGTTACAAATTTACATCAATCCTATGCAGGGACAGATGACAAATCAAAGGAAAAAACTCACAGCTTGGCTTTGCTGTGGGGTGCATTTATTTATTTGGCTGGTATGGTTTGGCTCCACTTGTCAGCTTAGAGCTGAATTATTCAACCTTGTCAAATTATTGCCTATAATTAATTTGAAAAAAATTTAAATAAAATAAAATCACATGAAAATAAGTCATACACTATAGCAGAAGGGGGTGGAAAGTGAACAATAACATAATAACAATAACAGTTATTTTTTAATATAATCCTTTTAAAAAATCACGTCTACTGTCCCTCGTTAGGCCATGAATGGTTTCTGACCATCGCAGAGAGCAGAGCAAACCAACAGCGTTTTAAATCACTCTCTAATTATTATTACCACTAAAAATGATCTGTAAATAAGAATTTAGAGCACCTTTGGCATATTTTTTGCATTCCATTGTCAAAATGTGGAGCTCCTATGCAAGATTTTGCAAATTTGTATTAATTGTAGTATATATTAACATTGAGTTCTATTCTGTGTAGTCCTAATCTTGGATTCAGTTTCACAAGAATGTATTAGATGATTTAATGATGTTCATTCCTTCCTCTGCAGGGTGTGGAGGAGGCTTTCTACTCACTGGTTCGAGAGATCAGGAGATACAAGGAGATGAACTGCAGTTGATTACCACCCCAAAGTTAATTATTTTCAATAACAGCATGTCTGAAGTGTTTTATTCCTTTTATACCATGGCAATTTGCCAACAGTAACAATTTTGTATTTATTAAAGGTATTCACATTGTACTTTGTTATCCACATATAGTTACATTTAATGTTGTTGAACATCTGCAAAACAAGTTAGTTCCCATTATGACTTTTGTTTAAGGCAGCTATAAACAGGCGTTCCCTCACTATCCTCTTTTTACCCTCTCTTGGAGTTAATAAGACAAAAAAAAAATTACAGCTTGTCATGTTATTAAGAAACAGCAAAGCCCTCTGTCCTGAAGACTTTCTTATAGAGGAAAACTTAAAGTTACAGCTTTGCCTCTGACTGTTACAAAGCACTGACACTGGAGACTCCTTCCATAAAAGCTAAATAAACATCTCTTTATAGAAGTCTTCACAGTGTCACCAATTATGTGTGTGTTTTTTAATCCTTTTATGTGGCTCTGCGTAAGGTTTTACAAGCATGTAAGTATAAACCTGTTATTTGAATTGCAGCCAGCAATAGAGCCACGCTGTTATAGAAAATTAATGATCACACACTGACAAATCAGAATTGAGAATTGAACAGTGCTGTGGTATAATTTAAATGAATATTACATCTAATAATAATCTATTGCATGCAGCAGACAATAAAATCCGATTTGTTTTTTTTTTCTACTGTGCCAAAAAAAAAATGCAAAAATGTATTAAACCCACCTACACTTAATTTAATTTATGTTTATATGATGTCACAGTATTATATTTTATATTATAAAGCAATAAGCCACAAGAAGCAATGCATTTCAATGTTTTCATTGGGTGTTATTAGACACTGGTGTTATTGGGTGTTATTAGGCACTGGTGTTATTGGGTGTTATTAGGCACTGGTGTTATTGGGTGTTATTAGACACTGGTGTTATTGGGTGTTCTTAGACACTGGTGTTATTGGGTGTTCTTAGACACTGGTGTTATTGGGTGTTATTAGGCACTGGTGTTATTGGGTGTTATTAGGCACTGGTGTTATTGGGTGTTATTAGACACTGGTGTTATTGGGTGTTATTAGGCACTGGTGTTATTGGGTGTTATTAGGCACTGGTGTTATTGGGTGTTATTAGACACTGGTGTTATTGGGTGTTCTTAGACACTGGTGTTATTGGGTGTTATTAGGCACTGGTGTTATTGGGTGTTATTAGGCACTGGTGTTATTGGGTGTTATTAGGCACTGGTGTTATTGGGTGTTATTAGGCACTGGTGTTATTGGGTGTTATTAGACACTGGTGTTATTGGGTGTTCTTAGACACTGGTGTTATTGGGTGTTATTAGACACTGGTGTTATTGGGTGTTATTAGGCACTGGTGTTATTGGGTGTTATTAGGCACTGGTGTTATTGGGTGTTTTTAGACACTGGTGTTATTGGGTGTTCTTAGACACTGGTGTTATTGGGTGTTATTAGGCACTGGTGTTATTGGGTGTTATTAGGCACTGGTGTTATTGGGTGTTATTAGACACTGGTGTTATTGGGTGTTATTAGGCACTGGTGTTATTGGGTGTTATTAGACACTGGTGTTATTGGGTGTTATTAGGCACTGGTGTTATTGGGTGTTATTAGGCACTGGTGTTATTGGGTGTTATTAGACACTGGTGTTATTGGGTGTTATTAGGCACTGGTGTTATTGGGTGTTATTAGACACTGGTGTTATTGGGTGTTATTAGACACTGGTGCTATTGGGTGTTATTAGACACTGGTGTTATTGGGTGTTATTAGACACTGGTGTTACAGGGTGTTATTAGGCACTGGTGTTATTGGGTGTTATTAGACACTGGTGCTATTGGGTGTTATTAGACACTGGTGTTATTGGGTGTTATTAGACACTGGTGTTATTGGGTGTTATTAGACACTGGTGTTATTGAGTGTTATTAGGCACTGGTGTTATTGAGTGTTATTAGGCAATGG
Organism: Pangasianodon hypophthalmus; assembly: GCF_027358585.1. Taxonomy (NCBI): domain Eukaryota; kingdom Metazoa; phylum Chordata; class Actinopteri; order Siluriformes; family Pangasiidae; genus Pangasianodon; species Pangasianodon hypophthalmus. The sequence goes on along the minus strand of NC_069722.1, from coordinate 6,961,815 downwards.
TGTTATTGGGTGTTATTAGACACTGGTGTTATTGGGTGTTATTAGACACTGGTGTTATTGAGTGTTATTAGGCACTGGTGTTATTGGGTGTTATTAGACACTGGTGTTATTGAGTGTTATTAGGCACTGGTGCTATTGGGTGTTATTAGGCACTGGTGTTATTGGGTGTTATTAGGCACTGGTGTTATTGGGTGTTATTAGACACTGGTGTTATTGGGTGTTATTAGGCACTGGTGTTATTGGGTGTTATTAGGCACTGGTGTTATTGGGTGTTCTTAGACACTGGAGTTATTGGGCGTTCTTAAGCATTGGTATTATTGGGTGTTCTTTGGCTTACTGCAGAAACAATATGATAAACTACACCAGTGTTCAGTAATTAATTTAATTTATTAACAATATTTGCAATAAACAAGTCTTACGCCATGTAATGTAGCCCATTAACAATAATCTTTTGTTGCTAAGCAACATATTGGGCAAAGATTAGATTAGATTAGATTAGATATCCATAATATGGTGACAAAAAAAAGGCATATGGAGCCAATCAGATTTTAGAAAAGAAAATATGTTTTATAATACACTTTTTGGGTTTATATTATGTAACAGTAGCAGCAGGGAGATGACTCTGAAGACTTTCGACTCCCTATTCTCACTTTGGAGGGCGTAGGATACAGTTATGAAGACTTCAGTCGTCAGGACACTCGCCATGTCCTTTTAACGTAACACTCTATGCTGATTGGTCCACACTGACGCTGGAATATAAGGAAAGACAAGCCGCTCTTTAATTGGCTAGGCTTTGTTTCCTATTACCTATCAACCAATAGTTGAGCAGGTTGTAACAAATAGCGGGCTTCTATTGGCTGGTTATGTTTATAGTCCCGCCCCTCCTCGCCCACAATGAAGTAGGGAGAGTCTTAGCCAAGAAGAGCTAAATGTATGAAGATTTATTTGGGATTTACTCTCTAATTTCAGGACAAAACCGGAATACATTACTATTAAATTGAAATACGAATAGTTTTTCTTCTCTACACTCGTCACGCACTGTTTTGGAGTGAACAGCAAGTAGTTTTTGTTAATGCGAGTAGTTTTACTGTCGTTAAAGCGACCGTAATGCGGCTCAGCGGCTAATCCCTGCTTTTCATTTAAACTAACTGGTTTCTACACGTTTGTTTTAGAGAACGCGGGGTTGAAGTTATAAATATTTCCAAGGTAAAAAAATTTTTTTTTACTAATATGCCCAGTCAATACGTTTGTACTATTTGCTTTTTGTTTATAAGCCTAAGTTTAGTTGAAATGTTGAAAAAAAGAGCTAACTACTTAGCCTGATTAGCTAACGGTAGATGAATTACGGGTTTGATGACTTGTAACTTTTGACAGTCATGAATTTCTCATATGATGTCATAACAGATCATATTAATTCATTTATTTCATTTTAAAATGCTTTTCTCACTAACTTTTGTCGTGGTACTCAAATTCCGAGGTTTCTGTCTTTCTGAAACACCAAGTAACTCTGAATCCCAATTTACTTCCTACTCCCTGTATTGGTGCACTACGTAGGGAATTAATTTGCGGTTCTTACGTCATATATAGGGCACTTTATATACTGTAGGAAGCCATTTTGTATTTAACCAATACAGCTAGACAAACTGTATTCTATGACTGTTAAGTAGTATGTATATAGAAATCAGTGTGTAATTATTATCATTATTATTTTTTTTTTTTAGTTCAGTGTGACTTGTGGTTTTTCTTTCTAAACATGACACTTGTGTTTGTTTTTCTTTTTGCTCCCAGGATGACTGAGTACAAGTTGGTGGTGGTAGGAGCAGGAGGCGTTGGGAAAAGTGCACTCACTATCCAGCTCATTCAGAACCACTTTGTGGATGAATATGACCCCACCATTGAGGTACAGTTCACTTCACTTTAATACAGGATACTGAATGAATAAATAAGTAAATAAAATAACAAATACTAAGCCAGGTTGCCAAAGTCGATCGATTGTTTTGAAACTGCGTCTTGTTTTCGAACCCACACAGTTTCATGTAAAGGAGCCCAAATGGTGACTTTCTAAATGGAAGTTCAAATATGAATCAATAAAAGTAGCACAAAATACATCTGGCAGCCCAATGCAATTTTTCAAGGCTAATGATAATTAAAACTAACCAATCCACTTGCGCGGGAAACCACCCAGGCTGCCAGTGACGGTGCTGAGTCATACTGTGTAGCTTTCTGACTCTTACCTTATTCTAGAGACCATAACGGAGGATGATGTTGGGTTTATATTCAGCACTGGGGTGAATTGTGCCGACTCAATTTCCAAGAAACATTCAAACATATACTCGCGGTTTCATATTTAAACTAAACTGTAATGTTAGCTTAAACCTTACTTGTTTCGCTCCAGTCTGTATAATCAAAATAAGCCATACATGTTCCCACACAGCTAAATTGACATTTTTACATTTAAAATGTTGACTTGCCTTGTCCACACTAATGTTAATACAAATGGTGTATGGATGGTTCTCAGTCTCCCGTCCAATCTCTGTTTTTGACTACTTCTTTTTAAAAAAAAAAAAAAAATTCATGGCTGACTAAATTAGAAAATTTTCACGTTGTAGTGCGAGTATCTGAAAAGCTGACGTTTGTCATCCTGTGAATGGTGCGATTGTCACGTGATCCCAGTTCCAACACCTCCAAAATAGAGATTGTTTAACTCAGGGGTTCCCAAACTAGGGACAAACTGTTTCATTCATTTATTTTACCTATAAATATTAGAAATATCTTTCTAACCATGAAAATTGTGTGTGCTACTGTTTTGAAATGTTACTGGGAGTCAATTAATAGTGTACATGCTGTTTTAGTCTTTTTCACTAGCGTAGGAGTTCAGCAATAAAAATGGACAAATTTCTCCATCCATCTAATTTTGTTAGGTTCTCAATGATATGGAGTGAGTCTGGCTCAGTGGAACAACAGAGGTCTGCTGAAACAAAAATCTGCTGAAACGCATACTAACTATGGATTTACAGGCGTGATGGTAAATAACAAGGAGAACCTAAAATGCCAGGGCTCGGGGTCAAAGAACATTCATGTCCATTTGGCGTCGTTTGCCCAAACAAAAAGTTTGGGAACCCCTGATTTAACCGGTGGTCCTATTTGTTTTATTTATTAATTTTTTTACTATTGTGTTTGTTGTATATTATATAAACTCAGCAATCTCTGCACACAGGAAATTTCTTTCTAGCTAAACCTGACCCTCACTGCTGGATGGAATATATATATATTATAATTGTGAATTGATATGATGTATATGTACTAGCGTAGTCAAGGCATTAGTGCTTCTAATTCACAGACAGTTACACATGACCCAATGCGACATACGTCCAGCACTGAAAAGATAACATGGTACCTTTCAGCTACACATCCTGTGAGCTAAACAGGCTGATCATGCTGAGCAGAAAATGGCCGTTGTGGTTTATTTTGACAGTTTTTGGCTACTACTTCTACCATAGACCACTGACAATGACAATACAATGCAAGTGTCTTCTCTTTATGGAAATCCAGCTCTGTGTGTATAATGTGTCCTCTCACCTTTTTAGCTCAGTGTATGATTGCATAATAGTGTGAGCAGGGTAGTAGGGCAGTGGATTTGCGTATGTCACATCCATGCTGCTTTTTTGTTTTGTGTGTTTTTTTTTAAATAACAAGGGTGAAGGTGTAGAAATACAATAGACCTAGGCCATTTTCAGTACTTTTCTGGTAATTTATTGCAATTTGTTATTCTACATAGATTTGTAGAATTATTTAAAATAATGCCTTCAGATATAATTATTGATTTTTGGTCGACCGAAAAGCTGAAGTTTGGTCCGGTGGAATTGCTCAATGAAACAGTGATGTGAGGCAGTGCGACAGTGAATAAGCACATGTCCTTAATTTCTGGCTGTCTAAAAATATCATTACTGTACAAACAGTTTTCTAAGAAACTACAGGTTAGACATTCTTGGTGTTTTAGTAGATTATGGTTTAAATAAAGTACGCAGTGTATAGAAAGTTTGATTGTGTGATTGTCTATTGACCTTCACTCAAGGGGAGAAAAGTAGAGATAAGCGTGCACTTTTATGTGCCTCACACCACTGATGCATTTAGTGTGGATTAAGCTGTGTTAAGATGGAAGCACCGCATGTTACATGCGTCAGAAAAAAAATTCAGCGTAAATTGCCTTTTGTGTTAGTGTAACTTGGAATGTAGTCGTAAGTTTTGAACAGTACCCATGTTATTGTTTGCCACACCTCAATCTATACTTCACTCTATACCATAATCCACTGTTTAATCCATAACAAAGATCCTTATTGCTGCTAGAGACCTACCAGGCTGTAGAGTTCAGGTCCTAGCTCTGACCTAACACACCCAGCTCTGACATTCAGCCATGTCACATTAGAGTAATGGCTAAACTCTCCACTTGCCAACAGTATGCTCCTGATGGATGCAAAACAAAATCATTTTGATGGATATCAGTCTCAGATGCTGTACTCTCTTTGCTCTGTATAGGACTCGTACAGGAAGCAGGTGGTGATCGATGGTGAGACGTGTCTCCTGGACATCCTGGACACTGCAGGTCAAGAGGAGTACAGTGCTATGAGGGACCAGTACATGAGGACTGGCGAGGGCTTCCTCTGTGTGTTCGCCATCAATAATATAAAGTCTTTCGAGGACGTGCATCTCTACAGGTATAATTTCCAGTTGGGCTGTGAAGACCTGCGCGGACTTCCCCTTCACGTAAAGGGAAAGCTTCTTACGGGTTTTATCAACATAGGTTTAAGCCTCATCTTCAAATATTAAGGCAAAATCATCTTGGATTAAAGTAATATTGTTAAGAAGGTAACAGTAAGTCTAGAACCACGGTTTTCTTTACATTTACGGATTCAACTCAGCAGTGTAGTGATATTTTGTACAATGTTTCACAACTTCCTGTTTTCTGAGAAGCAAAGTTGATGAGCAAGGACTTTATTTCTGAGTTCACATTATTAAATGTTTCACTTTGCATACTCTGCCCTTATCCATTTATTAAATAGCCATTGTCTTATGCATGTAGGGAGCAGATAAACCGGGTGAAGGACAGTGACAATGTTCCGATGGTGTTGGTGGGGAATAAAAGTGATCTGAGCTCTCGCTCAGTGGAGACACGTCAAGCACAAGAGCTGGCTCGGGGATATGGCATCCCATTTGTCGAGACGTCCGCCAAAACGCGACAGGTGAGTGAACACCACTAATGCACATGGAGATTAAAAAAACATGTTGAAGTTGCACTACAAATTATTAATGGTTTCCTAATAGTAGTGGTTCACAAAACTCCCTTTTGGAAATCCGTGAGATATTTTGAAGGAGAAATCTGAACCTGCTGAGTGCTGAGTACTGATCTGCTGAGTACTGGCCACTGTCTTGCACATTGTTTATGGTCGGCTGCATCCCATCCATTTCAGCTCACAGCTTTGTCGGATCAGAGCGTTCATGAGCGGTCGAAACCTGGCTGACTGGAACTTTATGCAAATGAATATTTTCACTACATCATGTTTAGCCAGTCAGACGAGATCATGTGCGTTTGTTCACGTCTGATGACGTTTTTGCTGTGAGCAAGAAGTGCTTTTACCTGGACAGTTAAAAGCCCCTAATAGCATTATTACAAAATTTAAGTCCTATGTGCAGACGGGTGACAAAATCAATGAAAAAAGGTTGCTTGGCTTTGCTGATGGGGGGTGGGGGTACATAAAATGGTAAAAATATGTGTAACTGTTGAAATGGTGAAGTTTAATATGAGGAGATGTTGATTTAGCATTTTTGTCTCCAGTGACAGTTCTTTGGATCAATCACAGTTTGTTTCACAGACTTTCCACAACATTAATTGTAACTAAAAGAATAAAAGATACGATGTCATTCTTTAATAGAAAATTGTAATTGTTGGTAAATTGCTGTGTTTCAAGGGGAATAAAATGTTTTGGGGCATGCTGTTTTTGGAAAATAATCAACTTTGGACAAACATTTGTTTTATAATATTACGTTCATTATAAATATTTCTCTATCAGCTTTGCTAGTTGGTTGTAGTGTTTGTGGGGGAAAAACTTTACTAAGCAAAGTTAAGCAAACCAGTCAGATGGAGCTCTTACAGCATCAAATCCAGATGTTCTGAACTGAATTGGCGTAATCTCAGTCGCAGAAGCATGATAGCATGAAACTGAAATTTGGACAGTTTTGTATGTAAATATTAACTCAGAGTTAGATTCTGTGTAGTCGTACGCTTGGATTCAGTTTCACAGGAATGTATTTGATGATTTAATGACTTTCTCTCTTTCCTCTGCAGGGTGTGGAGGAGGCTTTCTACTCTCTGGTTCGGGAGATCAGGAGATACAAGGAGACAAACCGCAGCAACAAGAAGAGCAAGAAACACCCACAGAGACGTTGCACTCTTTTATAGCAATACTTCTGCCCTCTCTTGCACTACATTCCTGGAATAGCACTGTGCACACACACACACACACACCTGCACACTCTGCTGTAGCATTTCAACCCTTCTCCCTCCACTTAGAGCCAACTTAGGGTGAGGTCCCAATCAGGAAGCTCAGAAACAGTGCCATGGCTGCTATATGCTGTTTTTTTTTCTTCTTTGCAGTGGGTATATATGGCTCGCCAAATGCAGAGGTTCCTGCTTGGGGCTTTAAATATTGTAAAACTTTAGCAAGATTCATGAGTCATTGGACTTGTTTGGATAACTGTTATCCCGCCATGTCTGTGCTCTGACTATGGCCACTGATTTCTGAAATTGTGACTTTTTGTAGCATTCACGTACTTCAAAATCTCCAGCTCACCTCAACTTTTAAACACCGTGACTCTCAGTACAAGTGTTAATGTTCTCAGCTGAGCTAGTGCCCTACCTGTAACCACTATGAATTTGTGCTTGAAAGGTAGCTATGCAGTGTCATACGCCACCCCCCACCACCACCACCACCACCACCGAGTCAAGTTCAAGCTGCTCTCTCTCTCTCTCTCTCTCTCTCTCTCTCTCCCTCCCTCTTTCTCCCTACACAAGCACTGCTCTCTCCTGTGTTCGTACACCACTGCCGTCTCTGCCTCATTCACAGGTCTTCTATACTGCGAACAAGGCTAGAGAAATGATTGTATTCCCTCACTTTCATTGTTATAAAGGAAGAAATAATGCAGGATACATTTTATTTTTAAGCAGGCCCACATTGGGGTCTGAACACCTCTGATACATTCCTGTTGTCATAGCGATGAGACAGCCTTAGGAGTTTAATGGGATTTTGTTAATTAAAAGGATTTTGGCTAAAACAGAGTCCTGTGTTTCTGTCCCACTTGTTTTATTCTCAGGATTGTTGGTAAGTTACTATAGTCATGTTATAATAAAGAATAGGGCATGCTGTTGTAGGGCGGGGTATGATATGGCCCAATGCAAAACAGTTACTGTTGGTACACCAAAGATGATTATTTTCCTATAACAGCACAGCCTGAAATGTTTTAGTCCTCTTATACCACAGTAGTTTGCACACTCTCAAAAAGGCACACTCTTAAATAGTGAGCTGAAAATCTCCAATAATCTTTATATACCTTTTCATTTTCAGTTCAGTTCAGTGCTTAGGATTAAAGCGTATGTGTGAGGATTAAAGCTTCCCTTCTTATCGGCTTCATTGTTTAAATTTGCTTTGCTTGGACGATTCCCGGTAATGTGTGTAGATCTACGATGTTTTCTGAGCTGAGAGTGATAAAACATACGAGCCAATCATGTTCTGATATGAGAATGTAGCGCACACAGCTCTGGTTGACCCAGACAAAGGGGCAGGTGCGTTTCCAGTTTTCATACTCGCAGCATCTAGATTTCTTGACGAAGGTAAAGCTGTAGATGCTCCTGTGCTGTTTTTGTGTCATTCATCAACAGTCCCATCAACAATATAATTAAGAAGTGGTGTGGTCCACTTTATTAGGAACACCTGTACATCTCTACATTCATGCAGTTATCTAATCAGCAGTATCTGAAAAACTCAAACCAGCCCATCTGGCACCAAAATCTCTGCCACGGTTAAAGTCACAGATCACATTTTTTCCCCATTCTGATGTTTGATGTGAACATTAACCGAAGCTTTTGACCTGTTTCTGCATGGATTTATGATACATGATTGACTGATTGGATAACAGCATGAATGTACAGGTGTTCCTATTTGGCTGAATCCTACAAATATCTATATATTAAAATTGAACTCAAATAATGGATCTTTTAGACATCTTCAGTGTTCAATGTTAACAGCAAAACAGCTCAGGGGAAAAAAAAAAAAAAGACAAAAATCCAGCATTTTACAAAAAAGAAAATTTTATTTTCTACTGTATTGATTGTGTACAAAAAGGTAAATATGGCTCTTTACAAATAGAGAGTAACAAAACAAACCCACTCTGATAACAATGCATGATGGGAGGGAGGTAATGATGCAATTCCTGAGATCCTCTCACCAGCCGAAACGTGAAACAAGCTTCTCTTGATCACCGAGATCTTTCTGAACCTTTTTCCTCATGTAGAAGATAGGACAGTCTCGACTAGAGAGAGAGAGAGAGAGCGAGAGAGAGAATTTATTGAGAAAGCTAGAGCATGAACATTATTTATAATCATGCATCACATTGGTCAGATAGTGTTGATTAATTTTCCGTAACAGCAGCTCTGACAATATTAGTAGAGAGAGCGAAAAAGAGAAAGAGATGCTGATGAGGAAACAACCGTTTATAGCCGTTATAACAGGAAATTAAGTTACAATAGGAACTAACTTGTTCCATGGACATTCTACAACATTAAACTTCACTATAAACAGGGGGAAAAATATTTAAATAAATAATAATCGACATGTTGTTCTTTAATAAATAAAAACAGGCAAACATTGGCAAATTGTTGTGGTATAAGAGGATGTGCGGTTGTAGGAAAATAATCCACTTCCGGAAGGTTTATTGGGGTTTGTTGATTATTTTTCTATAACAGCTCGCCCCGAATGCTTACCAACAAACACCCTAGCTTCAAGTAAAACCACAACTCCTTGCACAAGTATCCATAAATGACTCTAAACACACCTATATTTTCATAATGTCATAATTCACAACAGATGTGTTGTGTACAGAAACAAGGGTGGAACCATTACATAAAGCACTAAAAAAAAGAGGAAGTTTCCAGAATGTGAAGAGTTTAAAACGGTGTTACTAGATAAAATGTTGCAACTACGCTAGTCAGAGGCAATTGTGCCATCATGAATCATTTGTGTACTCATCTGGCAAAAGCTTTTGTCTCAGTTGACTTACAACTAAGTACTATATTTCCCAGTGATAATATTTCAGATGCTGGATCTGATTCCAAACACAATTCCTACCCTCTGGAATCAGAAACGGTGTTTAAACTAGTCATAGTCTTGAGCCAACTTAAAAAAAAAAAAAAAAAAAATCAAACAAACAAAAAATCTCAATCTGATAGTGTTTTAAAAGCACCAAAATGTTCAAAACTAATTCAACACTATAAAGCACTATATTGGGAAAGTGATGAGGAATTCCTCCAGGTGTTGATTAACTCTGAATACTGACTCTCGAGTAATTAACTCATAAGTGTTCTACTGCATCCATGATGATGAATCAGGTGAGAAGCCGATTTTGAAATGTATTTCTGTCCATGACTTAGCCACCGGAGTCACTCAATTGTGTACGATCTAGTTAAAGTGGTGGTGGTGTTCTTTCAGCAGATTGTTGGTCTGCAGAATTGATTTGGCACAGTTTTTACACCGGATGCTCATACTGATGCAACCTTCCCCCATTTCATCCGGGCTTGGGAGTGGCAGTGGGAGGGCACTGACATGTGCAGCCCCGGTGGCTGGGGTTGGTTCCCTGGTTGGGACACGAACCCGGGCCACAGCGGTGAGAGCGCCGAGGTCTAACCACGAGTCCTCCAGGGACCTGCTCTAGTTAAAGTGTAAAGTGGTATAAAAGGTCCAGAGTGTGCATGACTGCATGCACATCTCCCTGTGAAGCTCACTTTAAATCACAATGCAAGTGTGGAAAATAACGTTGAGGCTTGTAGTGTGCCTGTTTATAAATGTGTGGACAATGTGTCACTTGTACACACTAGACATTAGTATGCGGACACACACACACCTGGTACACAGCACGTCTTCATGAAGGGACCCTTGGCAGCGCTGACACTGAGTCCACAGACGAGAGAACTTCTCCTCCAGTGAGGACAGGTGAGCAATCTGAACAGCACACACAACCGATTTAGAGCCACATGTTAACTACATCAACGTTTAACAAAACAAACAAGACTTTCAGACAATTCTCCAGTTCCTCATGGCATTAATCAGCTGTGCTCTGCAGCGATGATGCCCTTCATGCCTGGAATGATCAGCCCCTGAGCTAACCACTGTTACCCCACCACCCGTGTACACAGGGCTGGTTACACACCTCTTTCTGATAGAGCTCGGACTCCTTCTTCTTGCAGAAATCACACACAGCAGCTGCAGGAAGGGAGGAAATGATCAGCTTCAGAAATCATATTCACTGTACAGCAGCAGTCTCCGACCTTTAACCATTATTCACGCCAGCACACACACACACACACTCGCTCACGCACGCGCCCGCTCTCGCTCACGCACACGCACGCTCCCTCTCGCTCACACACGCGCGCCCGCTCTCGCTCACACACGCGCCCTCTCTCTCACACACACGCGCCCTCTCTCGCTCACACACGCGCCCTCTCTCGCTCACACACGCGCCCTCTCTCGCTCACACACGCGCCCTCTCTCGCTCACACACGCGCCCTCTCTCTCACACACACGCGCCCTCTCTCTCACACACACGCGCCCTCTCTCTCACACACACGCGCCCTCTCTCTCACACACACGCGCCCTCTCTCGCTCACACACGCGCCCTCTCTCGCTCACACACGCGCCCTCTCTCTCACACACACGCGCCCTCTCTCTCACACACACGCGCCCGCTCTCTCACACACACGCGCCCTCTCTCTCACACACACGCGCCCTCTCTCTCACACACACGCGCCCTCTCTCGCTCACACACGCGCCCTCTCTCTCACACACACGCGCCCTCTCTCGCTCACACACGCGCCCTCTCTCGCTCACACACGCGCCCTCTCTCGCACACACACGCGCCCTCTCTCGCTCACACACGCGTCCTCTCTCGCACACACACGCGCCCTCTCTCGCACACACTATGGCAACGTACTGTCTGTTTTGAGAACCGCTTTGCAGCCAATGCACGTGCTACGTTTCTGCGCAAAGGCCATGAGGCCGCCCACTCTGGAGGTCAGAACGGTCTTACAGCGTGTGTGATCTCCCTCTGAAAATATAAACACACACACGTTACACAATGACACATGCTTCAGAACTTATTGCCATTCACCACTGTAACTATCCATGTTTTCCTTATATAGACCATTTCAAATGAATATTCATGAGCACAGGAAGTGATATTTCTGCTCTGCTTTCAGCGCTTCTCTGCTGTAAACACACTCCGTACCAACAAAGTACTGACACACATCGGTTTAAGTCACTTCAGGCTTTAAGTGTGTGGAAAGAAAACACATTGTTCTCACATTGTTTAAATGTTAGATTGTTTATTGTGTACTGTTTATTTCTGTGCATATCTTGTTTGTTCACTTCTCAGGAGATTCCGAGAAAATTCCAAGCTAATCATTTTGTTTTGACAGCTTTACGTTTAAAAATGGCACAACCGGAAACGTTTTAGGAACGGACATGCACAGTAACCGCCGTAAATATGACAATATAATATCGATATCGTGATAAACATCACAATACACTTTTCTGAGATAGCACAGATATTGTGATATTTTTTATAATTAAAAAAATTACTGACTGATAGGAGGCAGCTGATTTGAGGTAAAATTTGATTTTGTACTGAAACGTAAATGATTCACAGAATCTCTTTTTTGTTCAGTATTAAGTACTTTCATTAATGTCTACAAAAATCTCTCATCTTTTTTATTTTAAAACTTTTCCCTACAGTTTTTGTTTAAACGCATCGGTACTTTTTTGTGGGACGCTCAGCATATCGTGATACTTGCGTCATATCTCCCACTCCTGCGACAGAGGTTTCTCAAAAGCGGGTTAACTGAGTAGGACACATCTGTCAACATCTGTAACATTAAAGCCACATTTTGACACAATAACCTTTAAATATATCCAAAATCTGGCCAGAATTTCAAATCATATGTATATATACCCTCAGCAGCCATTTTATTAGGTACCCCTGCCTTAGACCTACTCATTAGTAAGACAGTGCCAGTGATAATACATTACACATTTATGCACACATATGTATATAGCTGTGTATACACACCCACACACACACACGTTTACTCACTGAGTAATACACTCTCAGCCTTGGTTTCTCCAAGTATAGGCTCAAAGATGCGCAGTAGAGGTTTAGACAGCTGCTGCTCGAGGTAGTATTCTGTGTCGATAGGGATGTTGTTCTCCAGCACATAAATAGGGTCCTAAACACACACATATGATTTTAGTCAATAGCAAAAATGTTAAGTTTTTGAAACAGCATCTGAAACTCAGCACCACCATCTATATCACACACACACACCCTTTACTGACCTCTGATTTCATGTACGCTGCTACTCCTTTAGCTGCCTTGATGATAACATATGGAACTCGATCGCCGAGATTAGGAGCGCTGCCTGCATCTCGCTTTCGCATCCTACACGCAAACACACACAACACTGTTAAAGCATATGTTCTATTCAACACAACTTTAGCTATATAATACTTTTTTTTTTTTTTTTAAAAGACAGTCTTACATAATATAAAACAGTAGAAATCATTAGTCAAAAGAATGGGAGTGCAACAGTTAGGAAATTATATAAACATGCATATAAAAGAAAACTCCTAAGAAGTCTTGAGTGCATAAAAGAATAATAAATCATCAAATAATCAAAATACAGATACAAAATTCCTAACAGGGCTTTATTAACTATAAGCCTTAGAAAATGGTTATACTTTTTTTTTCCCTTTCATATTAATCTTTGCTATCATACAACAGCTACCAGCCAGGGAGTGTGAAGACTAACACATGCTTCCTCTGAGACATGTGAAACCAAACAGCTGCTGCTCAAGTTGCATCACAGGGCAGCATAACACACCCTCGGAGAAAAACGCTATCTACCCTCTTCCACATACATGAGCTCATAGACTCTCGCAATTGGTTAGCGTCTCTGTAATTGGACAGTAGGGCAAAGCTTTTCTGTTGTTGCCACTCAGGAGCCCAGTTGTTGTACTTCTGAAGAATTTCAGACACTAATTAATAGTTTTTTTTGTCTTGCCAAAATCGTTTTTATATAAATTCACACACACACACAATATATATATATATATACATATGTATATGTATGTATATATTTCATGAAACAGCAATTGACACACTCGGATACATAATTATACTTGTATGCTATTTCAATACAATGTCTCCAACATAATGCTGAAAAATGCTTAAAAAATGCTTAACACAAAAAGAAATGTATGTACACAAACACGCACACGCACACACCTTTCTGCGAGTTCCACATGGGCCTGTTTTCCTGCGTACTCCTGCGCTGTGCGCGTCAACTCCTTGGTGATCACCAGTTGGCTGATGTCAATGCGGTTACACAGAAGGTCTGAGATCACCTCTTTAGCATGGGCTACAGCTCCATCAGGATCTCTACCATACACACACACACACACACACACACACACACACACACACACACACACACACACACCTGATTAGTTCAAGTGAGGAACTGGGGAACTCTTGATCAGCACTCTGTAGTTCACATGTGTGTACCTGTCTATGAGGATTTTTTGAAGGCACATGTTGATGAGGTTGGCCACTAGGGGGCAGTTGTCTCGCCTCACAGTCTCTATTCCCTTACAGTCCATCTTATCATGATGCTCTGAACTGGAGGAGAAATACAGGCCTGCGTACCTCTTCTTATTGATCAGTAAATACGGATAGTACACCTGAGAGACAGAGAGAGAGAGAGAGAGAGAGAGAGAAGAAAGAGGGGGTGAGTCAGATGGGAGAGAGTGAGAAAGACAGAAAGCATGAGAGAGAGGGGGGGGGGGGGGGGGGAGAGAGACACACACAAAGTGAGAGAAACAGAGACAGAGAGAGGGGAGAGAGAGAGGAGAGACATAGTGACATGGTGAGAGAGACAGAGAGAAACAGACAGACAAACAGAGAAAGAAAAGAGAGGTAAGTCAAAGAGAGAGAGAGACAGAATGAAGGAGAAAGAGACAGACAGACAGAATGAAGGAGAAAGAGACAGACAGACAGAATGAAGGAGAAAGAGACAGAGACAGACAGTGAGAGAGAGAGAGACAGGGAGGAGAAACAGATTTGTTTATATGACTTATGCATTTGAGTGCAAAAGTTTGCACACCCTTAGGACAAAAAGTATAAGCTCATTCCCACAAGTAGCAAAATGGTTGAATAAATATTGCCTTGATGGTTTGCTTACTGAATGTAATAAATATTCTTTAATAACACCAATGGACAATATAACTGCTTAATTATACTGTTAACATAGGTCTCCAAAAAAAAAAAAAAAAAAAACCACAAACCACAAGTACACTGTTTTATATTTAAGTGTGCCAATAATTATGTTAGAGGAACAGAAAGTAAGGTACATTCTCCAAATTGCAGCACATCTGCAGGGTCATACAGATTTTCTAGAGAAAGAGGATGTCACATCAGATGTGCGTGTAAAGTGCTTCTGAGGCTGTAAGAGGTGAAACTTAATGAGGGTTTCATAATGATTTAAATCTTTTACTCACAGCTGATGATGCACTTTACATGCACAGCTGTATGTGCAGCTAGAAGACAGAGGACCTTTAAACATCCTGCTTCTTTGGAAACCTGAACTACAGTGTAATTTATTAAGTAACCTTCAGTTATGAGTGCTACCATCACATGTACCTTCTCAAACTCCAGTTTGATTGGGGGGACAAAGTGTGAGGACACCCACTCAGCTGCCTCCTTTCCTGCGTTCATCGCCTCCTGCACTGTGTCCACTCCCAGTTTCACCATAACAGAGTCTGTGTCTCCATAGATGACCTAAATACACACAGTCAACACACACCACTCTCAGTCCACATTTATGGACAGTTCAGCTCTCAGTCAAAGACTAGATGTGTGACCGGGTGTGTTACCTTGGCATCAGCTGGATATCCATTAGAGATGGTGTATTTGGATTCCACAAGCTGCTTAGTCTGTTCAATCATCTGCCTGCCGAAGCCTGTGACACTCTACACACACACACACATACACGGTAAGTTTCAAGCAGTCCAAGGTTTGTACTTTTGAGGTTCCTGATCATGTGAAAAGAGCGAGACAGACCTGCGAGATCTCCAGACAGGGCAGTTTGCCCACCTGTGCACCAGTGAAACCGTACACAGAGTTGGCGCTGATCTTTAAAGCCAGCTGCCTGCCATCCAACACCTGCTTCCTGAACGGGTCGGTCTCCTTCTTCAGATCAGCCTTCGCCCTGAACACACAATCCAAACAGTGAACATTTGTGAACACTACTGACTCCGCCTGAGTCCTGGAGATGTCAAGGCACATTAAACACACCTGGTTTAACAAGTGAGGATAAAACAGTGGGTTATATTCTTATATATTCTTATCTATAGCTGCAGTCATCCTTAGGCATGAGACATAATTTCGTTGTCTCTTATATCGTGACACAAATACTGGCAAGACAAATTTTGCTACTCTGAGGTGTATCGCAATGTTTAGGTTTAGTATTCATTATGAGCTCTAACTCTTCTTACACACTAGGTGGCAGCACCAGAGGTAGTAGCGTATAGAGCACAAAGTTTGCAAGTAGGAACCTAACTTCATGGAAGTATGCTTACTTAATAGTCCAAAAAGTTAAGCTAATCACACGTGTCACATTACGCAGAATTCACAACAAATCCATAGCGTAGTTATGCAAAGGGGAGTTAACTGCCATATATACACACACCCCGGTTTCTACTGATGCCAGTGTGACTGCAGTCTGAAACGTGGGCTGAAATCAATGCCTGTCTGCTGTGCTTGATGTACATCACACTCGCGTCTAAAACTATTCAGAAGCGCATCATGTGGTGTGCTGGCAGTGGCGTAACCAGAAATTCATTTCTGAGGGAGGAGGAAATATACAACATAAAATCATGATTGTTTTCCTGATCTGTACAATTAAATTGGTAAATGTGACATGCTCGTGCATATCAGGTGGATCTCAGACAGCAGTAGGAGCGGTGATGATACAAATTTGTTATTTAGCCTAATCATTTAAGGTGCAATCTACTGTCAAACGATCTCTTCCATATTAATAACGGTGCCATGAAATAGGGGAAATTACACCTTATATTATGATCTACTTTTTCTTACAATACAGTGTATTGATACTGCAATGATTTGATTTGTCCTCATTACAAAATCTATGTATATATTAGGTGTACTATGTAAATCTATATAATCTATGTATTAAAACGTATATGTATTTTATTTTCGTCAATATCGTCTTGTGATCTCTGTATAATGACATGTCTCATATTGTGGCTGTATTATCATCTCATGCCTAGTCATCCTAAATCCCACTAGGAATTCTCTTAACAGTAACAGAATTATCTTATTCAGGTAACCATGTGGTTTACCTGAAAATGGTTAAACTAGGCAGTAGAGGGAGGTAGGTAGGTGAGGTTATTAATAATAATAATAATAATAACAATAATAATAATAGTAATAAGTTGCTATCAAAAGAGATGGAAAACACTTGTTGGAAAAAAGTGCATTTTCACTTTAACTTTAATTAGATTCACTTTTCATTCAACACACAACTTGCTAGAACACTAAGAAAATAAAGATTATAAATGACTTATTTTACTTCAGACCTTGGCTTTTTTACTAACTTGCAATAACACCGTTAACCATCACAGGTCACAGGCCTAAATTGAGTCATTTTGTAGTTGAGTATTCAGACACAAAACACTTGTAACTGATCACTTGATTAAATAAAACCAAACACCTGCAAAATTATAAATTATTTTGCTTTGCAATAAAACATTGTTAAGACAAACTGCAAAACACTAAGCAGATGAGGAATAAATTAAAATCACCGAACAAGCACACTTCAGGTATTATTAAAGAGGACAACAAAACAAAAAAAAAATTCATGGGGCTTTAAAAAGCCTTACTTAAGTTAGCATTCCCTAATAATAATAGATTTTTATGACTTTTAATGTATTATAATTTTCATGCTCTCTGGTAAGAGACAATAATATATGTGGTACAGATGTGAACTGTAGCGGTGAGTAGTGTTTTAGAAATCAACTTTATGGGTATATTTGATGGCATGACTATTAATATGCAACCCTCTGCAGCTGCATGATAAACACGCAGCATCAGCAAAGTGACATCACAGCTCACAACGAATTAGTCCAGTTCTTATTCGCTCTTCTACGACAATGTGTATGTGAGTGTAAATTTGTTCTCACCTCTTGCGGGCACTCAGCAGGTTCTCCAGGATCTCGGGAAGGAGGCCCTTCCTCACCGAGCTTTTGACAAACAGATCTCCTGTAGGCGTCTTAATGAAGTCATCTGATGAGAGACTGAGCACACACACACACAATACAGAGATTATTTAATACTACAACATGCAAACACAAGAAATTATGACATCAAAAAAGTGACACCTGGTGGATGAATACGAGCACACACACACACACACACACACACACACACACACACACACACACGCACACACAAATGTGTCTCTCACCCCAGTCTCTCCGCTTGGCCTTTCTGCAGCAGTGTAGTGTAACACAGGTTATGAGCCATCATAATGGATGGGTACAGCGAGGAAAAATCCAGAGTGGCAATCGGCACGCTGTAGTACCTGTTCACACACACAAAACACAATTAACAAAGAGAATTTGAATATATAATTGCTTTTTATTAATAGTCATTCACATTAGAGATATTATGAACAAAAATTTAAACAAAAAATGTTTGCAAAAGGAAATTAATACTAAAATAGTACTAAATTTAAAAAAATAAATAAAAAATATTGGCACAGATAATATTAATATTAAAAGCTGACTAATGAAATTATGTTTTGGTTTTTCCATTTTCATCACAGAAGCATGTAGTTACGTAAGGTATGTAAACACTTGGAGTGTGCTGTTATAGGAAAATGATCAACCAGGTTGTGTGATGCAGCCCGTCCCAAAGGAATGTTACCCAAATTTGAATAATTTCCTTTAACAGTATGTCTTCATTTGCTTTAAACCACTTACACCACAATAATTCACCAATGATTTTTTTTATCTGTTTATAGCCACACTTAATGTTGTGGAACGTCCATGAGAACGTCCTTGAGTTATTTCCTGTTATCAGCTATCCCCAGTTGTTCCCTAACCATGTTAGCAAAGCCACATCAAACTGAATTTCAAAAGGCTAAAATTAGTTTTGATTGTTTGACACAATAAAAAGGATACCACTAATTCACACATCGGTGTGTATTTCAAAAGTCTATGAATAAATAAATGGATTAAATCAGCATGTAAACAGGATACTCACCCCTTCTCTGGCTCAATGACTGTAGCACCTGTATAATCCTCCCCACCTTCAGTCTTTACTACCGGCATCACCAAGTCCTGCTTCATGGCCTACAAACAGGGACAAACACTGCTGAATGCTGAACAGCTGTCTAAGCCATTGACTTGGGTATGTGGGGATGCGACTGTGTGCGTGTGTACTTTCACACACCTGTCGAAGTAACTGGGACACGACTTTAATCTGCTGGCCTCGAGACAGGAGGTAGGTCAGGGGCACGCCCGTCACTCTGGCCATCTCCATGTAGTTAATCACACACATCAGCTTCTGCAGCAAGCGCAGGGGCAAGTAGGCATCTTTCAGACAGTAGACAGCCAAACGCCGCCTCGTCTGCTCATTTCCATTCTACACACACACAGAGAGAGAGAGAGAGAGAGAGAGAGAGAGAG
The DNA here is from genome assembly GCF_027358585.1 of Pangasianodon hypophthalmus. Taxonomy (NCBI): domain Eukaryota; kingdom Metazoa; phylum Chordata; class Actinopteri; order Siluriformes; family Pangasiidae; genus Pangasianodon; species Pangasianodon hypophthalmus. Next base: position 6,942,727 of record NC_069722.1, on the reverse strand, counting down.
AGAGAGAGAGAGAGAGAGAGAGAGATCAACATTAAGGCTTCATACAGATGCTCCAAAATGACATTCCTGGATTTTAAGGGCTTATACGTTTTCAAACATTTTAATGACTACACAAAAAAAAAAAAAAAAAGGTCTGTTCTGGTAGGTTCTGGTTTCCCTGCATCTAACCTGCAGGTCTGTAATGATGGAGTGCTGGACATCCTCTTTCTGCTCCTGCAGGAAGTGGAAACTGACGGCGTTGAGTGTGTACGAGCGCAGCTTATAGTCCCTCAGCAGGACCTGCAACAGAAAGCATGTCGGCTTACAAAAGCAGAAATACTGCATGTGTTTCTCAGGGAAAACTGAGACAAGCTCTTTGTGTGTTACATGTGTGTGTGTGTGTGTGTGTGTGTGTGTGTGTGTGTGTGTGTTCACCTGAAGAAGGTCAAACAGCACTCTGCCCTCCATGTTGACGGTTTTGTTTTCTCTGCGGCCCATCTGTTTGCTCTGGAAGCTGGAGTCTTTAAGGACCGACCTGATGCCCCTCATACGACCCAGATAGGGGAAATAATTCACCTATACACAAACCGAACACACACACACACACACACACACACACACAGACAAATGATGTACTATGTCCCTTGAAAGCTTCCTGAGTTATCAGACAGTTAATCAGACTGCTCACAAACACACAATGTGCAAACACACCTTTAAAGTAGCGGCTCTGTTGAGCAGGTACGGCAGGTCAAAGTTTTGAATATTGTACCCTGTAATGATGTCAGGATCCACCATCCTCACAAACTCTGCCCAACTCTGAGAACAAACACAAGATTAATAAACCACCGAGCTCCATCAAATCATAACATACTGAGCAATCAAACAACTGACATGTTAGAAGTTATTTTACTATGAAGTTTAAAAAAAAAAAGGAGGTTTCATATCCTATGTTCTAATGGAACATCATGTAGGAAGTTTGGACTAAATAAATGCACACCATTTTGGGAAAATTCACATATTTTTGAAAATACATATTAATCTTCTAATTAAATGGGAATAGAAATGAAGAGAACATTTGTCCTAAAAGGTGATATTATGTGTAAGTAGCTATTTCTTTCTGTCACATATAGTGCACTGCATGGGTTATAAAATGCATTATTTACTGAGCATGTACAGTAAACAGGAAGTAATTTGGGCGTCGCCATAAATATTGCAACTTGAAATCTGAAATAGCTAAATATGAGCAACAAGACAAGGTCAGAACAAACCTTATTTTAAATGTATTTCAGATTTGTTTATATTTCTGATAGAATTGGGAGATTCCCTTCTTGGGCTTTTCTTTTTCTTTGTTCCCCTAAACATCTGTGTTTTATGTGAAATGAGCATGTCTGTATGCGTGTGTCTGGTAGCTGCCATAATTTTCTATATGAACAGGAATCGCGTCCCTTAACTGAGCAGCAGACATGTGCATGTGTGTGTGTGTGTGTGTGAGAGAGAGAGAGGTAAAGAGAGCTGGAGAAATGGTTTTATTGTGCATACAGATGTGGTGTACCTGTAGTAGCTGCTTCTCTTGAGTGAAGCAGAGGATCTGAGAGCCCACTATACTAGCACAGCTCTGTAAGGTGAACACAGTGCGGATAAAAGGCTCCTTCTCTCCCTGACGCTGCACCATGGAGGCGATCTGAATCACCGGGTCCACCTCAGGCTCCGGAAACACACCTGAACACACACAACAGTGTTAATTATAACTGTCTAATGATATTGAAAAAAAAAAGGTCGGTACCATATAACGTACACCTGAATGCACAGTTAACGGAGAAACAACACTCTGTGTGTGTCCAGCACCAACCTTTTCTGCCCGCACACTCAATGTCGAAGCTGAGGACCCTGAGAGGAGCGATTCTCTGCCAGTCCCCTTCTGCTGGGTGACTGATCAGATCTGTCCATCCAACATCCACCTCGTACTGACACAGAGACACCTGAGATGCAGAAAGAGAGAAGGACAGAGAGAAAGAGGAGAGAGAGAGAGACAGAAAGACACAAAGTGACAGAAAGAGAGAGACAGACACAGAGAGACAAAGACAGAAAGAGGGAGGCAGAAAGAGAGAGAGAAACAGAAACAGAGACAGAGAGGGAAAGACAGAAATAAATTTTAAAAATGAAGAGAGACAGAGACAGAAAGACAGAAAGAGAGGGACAAAGCGATAGATAGAGAGAGACAGATACAGATACAGATAGACAGAGACAGAAAGAGAGAGAGAGAGAGAGAGAGAGAGAGGGAGGAATGGATAGAGTGACACAGAAAAAGAAAGAGAGAAGCAGAGAGAGAGAAACAGACAGACAGAGATAGAAAGAGACACACAGAGAGACAGAAATAGATAGACACAAAGAGAAAGAGAGACAGAAAGAGACAGACAGAAACAGAGACAGAAGGAGAGGGGGGACAAAGAGAGATCGGTAGAGAGAGACAGAAATATATACAGATAGAGACAGAGATAAAAGAAAGACAGAGACAGATGGAGAGGGAGAGAGGAGGGAATACAAGATAATGAGGTGTTGGGTCTGAATGATGAAACTCAAGTGTATGTAGTGACAAAGTAATGTGTGTTAACTTCATAAGCCGAGGAAGCCGTTACCTTGCCTGGGTCTCGGGAGTCCGTCTCTCCTGTACTCTTCTCCTCTCTTAGTTTGTACTTTCCTTTAGGCAACTCGATCCAGCAGCAGCCCACCACATCACAGTCCACCATGAACCTGACACCAAACACATAAACGTAACATAACCCACACTTTATCAACCAACCATGATGCCATTATAGTGCATAAATAGCAATATTATACGAATAGCACACACCGACATGTTTGCTTTTTAGAAAGTTAGTATTGCTCCCAAATCTATGGCCAATGAATCACATCACACTCACCTGATCTCGAAGTCAATGTTGGCCTCGTATGCAGGGTAGCTCTGAAGGGAGAAGTGAGCAAACTTAAATCCCTGCTCCAGAATACGTTTCGCCGGGGCAACCAGGCGTGGCATCGCCATGGTGATGCGCAGGAAGTCCAGTGGACGCTTACCGTGGTAACTGTACATACCTCAATAATGACGAGACAGTCAGATAAGAACGTAAACTAAACCATAGACACAGAGACGTAGATGAAACATGACTCACTCTCTTTGCGGGTGATGTCCACCGCTAGCACAGTGACTGAGATGTTGTCTTTGTTGGAGCGCATGTCCTTCAACACAGCAGCGTTCAGCTCCTTCTGAAACTCCGCCAGGTGAGAACTAGTGAAGCCTGAGAGAGAGGGAAGGAAAGATGAGGAATACTAATGCATGTAATATTTCTGCCTTTTGCCAGATGCTTGTCTTAGATTGGAGCGAGGATGCTGGAGCGATATGGACTGCGACTCACCGGCTGGTGCAGGAACGTAGAAGTAGGGAGCAAAACCGTGTATATGACAACAGACGCTGTTCCCACTGTCTGTCACTCCAAACATACGGACCACCGGAACCTTCCCCTGGACCTGTCCTGGCATCCCGGCCACTGCAACGCCTACACACACACATTTACATGCAGCTCAATAATCTGCTAAACCCTTAAAACCCAGTCCTCACTCATCCATCTAACATTAAGAGGTAGACTGATGCAGGATGTGAATTCTCCTCTTTGCTTGTTTAGTCAGGACATTTAGTGTATACTTGTGCTGATGAAGAGATAATAAGTAAAAATCATTTACACACTAGCTACTCGTTACACAAAGACAACACTCTAGAGCTTCTGGTTATGACAATGTTGATGCGAACTGTGCTGAAGTTCTGCTAACTCCTCCCACTTTTGAGATTTACCCAGATAATAGTCCAGGTCAATCTGCTGAAAGATGAGCGTGTCTTTATCGGGATGAAGAGTCGCCGCAGCGGGACGGCGCCAGCGTGGATTCAGATCCGCTGAATATAAATCACCTGAGAGGAACAGACAGGGTCAAAAATTAACCAGTTGTTCCTAAGCATCTGTCTCACACCCTTCTTACGCACTTACACAATACTTACCCACTGGGATGACATCATGACCCGCCTGCCCTTCTCCCGATTCCATCTCCATGTCCATTTCGTCAAGCAGGGCGAGCTCTTCCTCAAAGTGCGACGGACCGTCCTCCCACTCAGAGCCCATTTTACCCCTCTTGGCCTGAGAGACGCCGCCCATCGAAGGTCCTCCATTCCGTCGCTTAAAATCCATTCCTCAGAAGCTACAGAGAAACACAGAATTGTGTGGTCAAATTAACAGCATGTCTCATTCATTCAGCAACATGCATCAAGGAAGGAGTCTCCAGTGTCAGTGCTTTTCTTTCAAGTTTCAGACACGGAACAATCTTCATGACAGAAGATTTTGTGCTTTCGGATTCTCAGTAAAACGTGTTTGTGATCAGTCAATTTGCATTTTTTGCCTTGTTAATTTAAAGAGAGAGAAGAATTAAGCAAGTGAGTGAATAACTACTATAACATAAGTAATACCAGGAACATTTTTTATTAAATAAAATCATTGGCAAATTTCTATGACATAAGAGGAAAACATTTCACAATGTGCTAAGGGTGGTTACAGCATCAGCAAGATTACTACACTATATGGTCAAAAGTTTGTGGACACCTGACCATCACACCCATATGGGGGACTTACACAAACTGTTACCACAAAGCTGGAAGCACACAATTACCAGGGATGTCTTTATATGCTGTCGAATTACAATTTCTCTTCATTGGAACTAAGGGGCCCAAACATGTTCCAGCACGACGATGCCCCTGTGCACAAAGCGAGCTCCATGAAGACGTGGTGTGTTAAGGCTGGAGCAGAAGAACTCGAGTGTCCTGCACAGAGCCCTGACCTCAACCCCACTGAACACCTTTGGGATGATCTCACTAATGCTCTTGTGGCTGAATGAACACAAATCCCTCCAGCCACGCTCCAAAATCTAGTGGAAAGACTTTGCAGAAGTGCGGAGGCTGTTTAGGGAAGACCGATTCCCTATTAATGCCCACGGTCGTGGAATGGGATGTTCAACAATCATTGGGATGCATTTCATGTTTTTTGCTTGCAACAGTACAGGCAGATATGTAGGAAGTTAACCAAGAATTGCTTCATATACAAAAATACTTCAGTCTACCTGTCTTTGCACTGAAAATGGTGATGAGTGAAGCATCAGGCATTTGTTATGAACCTGAATGAGACCTTTAAAGCTGCTTTTGAAGCATGCTTGTACAAATGATAACCATAATGTAAATAAGTACAGCTCCTAAATTTCTTTTGGGTTCAATTTGAATATTAAAAGAAAGGTCATGGTCTAATACAAAACCGAACCCCTGCTTATTGGTCAACTCATCATTTCTAAATATGTTTCTGTTTCCCACCATCTGATTTAGATTAGAGTGTTTTTGCACTCAGTTTAGATAAAAGTGAAAAAAATATTTTCCCAACAAATAAGAGATACAGCAGTCAGTAGCTCCCTGAGAAACAGCAGTCAGTAGTTACCTGAGAAACAGCAGTCAGTAGTTACCTAAGAAACAGCAGTCAGTAGTTTCCTGAGAAACAGCAGTCAGTAGTTTCCTGAGAAACAGCAGTCAGTAGTTTCCTGAGAAACAGCAGTCAGTAGTTCCCTGAGAGTTCCCTGAGAAACAGCAGTCACCTGAGAAACAGCAGTCAGTAGTTCCCTGAGAAACAGCAGTCAGTAGTTCCCTGAGAAACAGCAGTCAGTAGTTCCCTGAGAGTTCCCTGAGAAACAGCAGTCACCTGAGAAACAGCAGTCAGTAGTTCCCTGAGAAACAGCAGTCAGTAGTTCCCTGAGAAACAGCAGTCAGTAGTTCCCTGAGAAACAGCAGTCAGTAGTTCCCTGAGAAACAGCAGTCAGTAGTTCCCTGAGAAACAGCAGTCAGTAATTATCTGAGAAACAGCAGTCAGTAGCTCAGCAGTACATCAAAAAAAAACTATGATAACGAAAACGTGGTTTGTCTGTTCATTCAATGTAACCCGAATGGAAGTCAGCTAAATCTTATCCCATATATAACAGTTTAAAGTAATTAAATTAACTTATTTAACGTCCATCTAAACAACAACGCAGTTTCTGCTTCAGAAGCAGTTTCCAATAAGCTGCATTTGCAACAGCTTTATATTTTGCTATAAAAATCTGAACTAACCGGTTAGCCTGCTATATTAGCAAAGCGTGTTGCCTTATTCCTACCCACATTCCGACAAGTCCCGCCTCCTGCACTGGGATTGGCTAAGACGTCACTGTGACTGTGAGTATGACCAATCTAACCAATCACAATGCAGAACGGTGGCTATTACTGCCCAATCATAACTGTGGAAACCAAAACTGTTGGAATACAGGTGGGACAAAAAGAACAACAAAACATGCTAGCTTACACACAACCCGAGTCCTTAGTAACAAGTAATTTGCAGGAAGCACACAGGGTAAGCTGTAGACAAGCGGACGCACTGTCGCACTGTAATAACGTCAAATGCGTTTCAAATAAATAATATATAAGCAGATACCCTTTTATCCAGCACGAGCCCCACTGATCCGGTACCGAACTGCCAGAATCTCCCGCCACTTCAGTTCGCTGAGTCTGACAACGAGCCGATTTCCGTTTTCCCGGCAAAATTGCGCGGAACCCAGAGAGCACGCTGATTGGTCTAAATCCAGGAAGTGGCTGTATTACGTGTATCAGCGGCCATGTTGGATGAGTGGGCCTACAAAACCCTAGCAGTAGCTAGAGGTCAAGACAGACACATTTGCAAGGGTTTTCAATTTTTATGCAAAAAAAAAAAATTAAAATAAACCAACTAATAATAATTTATATTCAATAATATATATATATATATATATATATATATATATATATATATATATATATATACTGTATATTAATGCAAGACTAAATTAATTCATTTGAATTTTTAATTTCATCCAATTTCATTTTAATAACATCCATTTTTAATTTGGTTACAAATTAAGCCTAAATATGAACTTTATATAAGTTTAACTTTACCAGTGTAAATATTAACAAAATATTACTTTATTAATATAAAATATTATTTTAAATATTTTCAAAGATCTTTACAATTTCCAAATAAAGGAATGCAGGCTATATGTAAGTAGACCTATTTTGTATTTCATACAAATAAATAGATTCACTCATATTCAGTAAAAAATATGCTTTATCCTGTTCAGGGTCAAGGTGGATCTGGAGCAGGTGCCTGTAACACTGAGCGTGAGGAGGGAATATACACCCAGGATGGGGCTCCAGGCCATCGCAGGGCACCATGCACATTCACACCTAGGGATAATTTAACTAGCCCGTCCATGCACCAGCAGGTTTCTCTGGGAGGCTGGCAGGAAACTGGAGAACCCAGAAGAAACCATGTGGACACAAGGAAAACATGAAAATCCATCCAGACAGAACACCAAGCTCAGGCTCTGCAACAACAACAACAACAACAACAACAACAACAGCTCCAGCCTAGTCCAAGAGCACAGCTGTAACAGATGTTGGTACAATAAAAGGAGAAAAGGCTTTGAGAAACGAGGCTGAATGCTCCCTGTCGGTTATGCAGGAAGTAAACACATTCAAAACACAGTCACGTTCCTCACCAGCTGCCAAAGCCAAGCTGACATGACACTTAACCAATTAGATGAACGCAACGCAAAGGCTCAGCCAATCACATTTCACACACTGTGGACGTGACAGGACGGGTGGCTGGGAGGGCTCTCCTCGCTGAGCGCTCTGATTGGTGCAGAAAGCAAAGGGGCGGAGTTGTGAGTGAATTATTCAGGCACTGTATCAGAATTGGAAAGCACAGTTTTTAAAATGAACAAGGAGGGAAAAAAACAATACAAATAATAAATACTTACACACACACACACACACACACACACACACACACACACACACACACACACATATATATATATATATATATATATATATATATATATCTATATATATAAAGAAAACTATAATAAAAATAAATTGATTAATCAAGGTATAAGTCTTAAGGCACTCATCTTTTTCAGTTGTTTTAAGGATTGAAAGAAAATGTTCAAGTCACTTTTAAATGCCACTAAACCTGGAGCAACTTTTACACATCTACATTTACCCATAAATGTAAAATTTACCCATAATCAAAATATTATTACACAAAAATTCAACCACTTTATTTTGCATAACAACATAATTGGAAAGCACATGTTAACCGCCTTAATACTGTCCAGTACTGACTAGTGTTCTTACAAAGAGATCTGGTATAAACCAGATGACATTTGAGTGAAATGTGAGTGAATGAATGAGTCTTTCCCAGTGCTGCCAGGTCCACAGGCTGCTATTTATATGTTACTGAGTGACAGTCATGCACCTGATGAACTCTAAAAGACGTGTAAATGGTTTAGATGGAGGATTATGTGTAGGTCTGGTGCTGAGCCAGGGTGTGTGTGTGGAGAAAAGCTGTTACTAAAGATGAATGAATGAATGAATGAATGAAAGAATACTGAGCTGTTTGGGGGGGAACCCTGATTTATTCTCCCTTTTATTCTCCCAAAAATCGACCAAATGTAGAATTCGGATTTTACTCCAGCACTCAATATTTCTTCTCGTTTGAGACAGTTCACACTGTGGCTCCGCCCCCTTATGTGGCTCCTCCCCTTGACGTAGCCCCGCCTCCCAAGTGGTCCAGTCGGTGATTGATTGGCGCAGATGCGTGCGCTGCTGTGTTACTGCGCGAGGACAGGACGCCGTCGCTGCAGGGTAAGCAGCTGCTCTTGCATTGTGTTTGTTATTCTCATTGCTCATTTAGCGTATGATAACGCTCGTGCAGGGAAACAACAGAAATATGCAGGTCGTTCGGCATGAACCGGACGTGTGTTGATGTGGTGAGCTCGTGCTGCGTGTCAAAGCCACTTTTCTAACGGCTCTCTCTCTCTCTCTCTCTCTCTCTCTCTCTCTCTCTGGTGGTGAGAAGATCCAGATCCTTGTTTGGTCAGCTCGATATGAAGCGACATGATTTAACGCACCGTTTTATTATTTATCTTTATCTATATTTCTGCGCGCGCACTTATACTAACTTGTGCTTATTATCCTGGATTTCCTCCCGATTAAGAGCGAATCTTCAAACGCTGTTCCTTGCTCGTATATCGGAAGCGAGCCTGCTAACAGCTACTTAATCAGTATCAGGCTAAACCAAGCCTACATCACGGTGAATGTCAAAGTCACGCTTTAGATTTTTAATTTAATTTAATTTTATTTATTTTTTTGCTCTGTTATCTGTTGCTATGACCTATAGAAGTTGCCACGCCCCCTGACATTCACGACCGACTTATATATCCTTCCTGTCACAACCATGCAGAAAGAAAATGAAGCCTAAAATAGGAATAAAAGGCATTATCATTTAAGTTTAAGCGCTCGCGCGGTGCATTAGGCAGAGATACAATGAAAATGCGCTCGCGCTGCTGTTGTTGCGGCCGCAGTGACGTCACAGCGCTGAACAGTTCCGCGTGGCGGGGAGGCACGTACACCACACCGTGTCCTGCACGCGCGTACGCGCGCGAGTATGTGTGTAAGGTTATTATGTATTCTCCTTAAAAGGAAAAAGGCCCCTTGCTTGTATTAAACATCCATTTACTACCTGAGTTCCTCACGTACAAGCTACCATTCATAGTCCTGCCAGTGAGTTTAAGAGTGAAGTGGCTCACATCAGGTCTTTTTCGCCGCCTATATGTTTTACTGAGAGCACAACAATCCATGTTTTATGTTCCAGGTTTCCTACAAGCACAGTAAAGTTAACATCATCTCAGCTGTGATGCTCACTCCACCATTTTACAGTGATCTTTGTACTGTGGTGTGTTGCTTGGTCTGTATTTTTGGTTAACGTTTGATGTTATATTTGAGTTTGGCCAGAGGTCAGGGGTGGCCAGTGCCACCCTCATGTGACACATGGCCACCCCAGTAAGACATTTCTGGAAAATTCAAGTTCACTTCAGCAATGTCTAACAGCGAGGATTGTCGAGTGTAAAGTCACACAGGAGTAAGTTTTGCTAGTAAACACGGAAGGGAATATTTCAAGGCCCCGCTCACCACGACAAACGAACATCTGTGCAAATATTGTTCAAACTTTTTGTAGCTCATTGATGTTGGATTTGATCCATGGTGGCTTAGTGGTTAGCATGTTTGCTTCGCATCTCCAGGGTTGTGGGTTTAAATCCCGTCTGCATCCTGTGTGCGCAGAGTTTGCATGGTTTCCCTGTGCTTCAGGGGTTTTCTTCGGGTACTCCGGTTTTCTCCCCAGTTCAAAGACATCGTTGTAGGCTGATTGGCATTGGCGTTTCCAAATTGTACGGAGTGTGTGTGTGTGTGTGTGCGCTTGTGCCCTGCGATGGACTGGCACCCCGTCCTGGGTGTCCCCTGGGACCCCGTCCTGGGTGTCCCCTGGGACCCCGTCCTGGGTGTCCCCTGGGACCCCGTCCTGGGTGTCCCCCATCAGCTATAATTAGCTAATGATATTGAATTCATAATTCTAGCATACCTCATAAGATGTAGCCTAACGTTAGTTACGTTAGCTATGACCTTTTTTTGGTAGCTTGTCATTTTCTTGTCATGGATACAGATTGGTATTTCGCACCATCCTAGATTGCCATTCCAAGAAACTCATTGTGTCTAACCTGGCCACCCCGTTATAAAAGGTCTGAATACACTCATGTATGTGAGTTATAGCTGTCATTAGGGTGAGCGCACACCTGCAGCTGCTTTATCAAACGACAAAATGGCATCTGCATGCTCAGGTAGTTATCTGACAATTTATCAGAGGTTCATGATCAGGGAGGAAAAAAGGCCAGATGCAGAATATTAGCAGCTTTTGGTGTTTCTAAAATGACTACTGTTAATTACTAGTATTCTTTAATTTACCCACGAGAGATTATCTTATATGCCATAATATGCCATGTGATCATACTGATAACAGATCAGAATTCATGTGTTTTTAATATTATACACTTCCACATACATGTGTGTGTATCTCTGTTAGATTCTCTTCTCCATCCACATGTCTCTCAGCATAGACGTCCCAGTAAGGGCTTTAAAAATATCTAAAGCTATTCATCTGACCTTCTAACCCTTATCATGAGCAGATGACAAGCTGCCTGAAGACCTCTAGAGCATGTAACCTTTTGCGATGAAGGCTTGTGCTGCTGGTTCGTGGGTCATTCGATGAACAGGGCACCTTTTCATTTCTGAAAAATTTCACATAGCTTTTCTGATCAGTCTTTGGCAAGCTTCTGGAAAAGTTCACCTTGATGTGATAGAAAATCAATTGCGCAGTCTCGTCCTGTATACATTCTTTATCCGGTAAACAGTGCTTAGGTTGAATGTACTTTGCTCCCTGTATACACTGGGACTGTAAATGTTTTTGTGGTTTTTGTAAGGATTATGCTAACAGCATTTATACAGTAATGTAGAGCTGATACCTTATGCTTGCCCAACTTAGTAAAACATCGTCGATCAGAAAAAAATAGTCGTTCAGAAATGAGACGAATGTACTTGTCCTTGAATTGGTATTCTCTGGGTAGAGAAGTGATGTAACTTCCTTTGAGTCGTGTTACTTGAGGCATGACTTCTTCTTTTTCTTGTACACTTTTAATGACACAACTCTCTTTTGTTTTATCGTTAACGTAATGATGGATGTGATGCTATTGATTTGGTTAGTGCAGATGTTCTGGTTGGTTCAGATCAGACCTCTGTTCACACCAGTGGCACATATGAGTCATTTATAAACATTCATCTGAACCATAAGGGCAGAAAATCAGATCTGAGCACAAAAAAATTGAGCAACGACGCTTGTAACGTGAATGTAGTGTAAAGACGAAAGAGAGGCGTGTGTCCTGCAGGGGAAGGAGGAATGAATGTGTTGTAAATCTTTAGGGATTCATCATGACATTTCTCGCTTTCTGTCTGTCATCTTGCATTGCTCAAACCTTTTCACACTAGTTGGCTATGCCTGGGAAGTTGATAAATAATATTATTGAGAATGAGTGTGTGTGGGTGTGTGAGTGTAACGTCTAATGTAATATGTAAGACTCGAGGTGAGTGTTGCCTTGGCATGCTTTTGACTTCCACTTCCTTCTGCGCACTTTCTCAATCTCCCTTCACACCTTCGTCCTCTTTCTGTCTGCCTGTAACTCTTTACACGAAACAAATAACGATCATTTTAATGCAGCAGATTTTTCTGAATGTAACACCTGACTCATATATGTTAGAGCTGCGCAATATATTATTTATTAATGCATTCAGTGATGCTTTTCTGCTCACCACGTTTGTAAAGAGTGGTTATTTGTGTTACTGTCAGCCTGAAGCATTCCGGCCATTCTCCTCTGACTTCTCTCATCAACAAGGTGCTTCCACCCGCAGAACTGACCCTCACTGGTTGTGTTTTTGTCCTCCATACCGTAGAAGTACCAGAAATTACTGCACAAACTGTCAGAATTATGTCATCAGCCCTTCTAATCCTGATTATGAACAGAAACCAGAATGTAATACATGACTCTTATATTTAAGCCTACACAATATATTTTTTTTTATTAACTGTTCTCAATATACCACCCATTGTGATACCAGCATCACAGAAGCCTGCAATATACAAATGAGCATTTTATCATGCCACGTTATATGTTCGTGACCATGTCATGTAAGTTTTCTGGGGTTGTTTTAATGAGTAATCCAGGAAAAAACACTCTTGTGAAGGCTCTGTGCTGACTGATCATCAGCTAAAAATAGAGCAAGAGATTGCTTGTGAAATGGACGTTGAGATAAAATCTGCAAGAAAAATGTAAAGCAGCTATAATGTTTTTTTGAAACGGTACTTTTTAAGTAATGTTGCAGGTGTTACACGCACAGTGCACACTGCCATGCGATTAATAAAACAGCACGGAGCGCACTCCTTTTGGTTCAGCCATGGAGGGGTTGTGATGAGTGTGTAGGGAGGTGTCTGTATCCTAAATGTTGAAACAGAGAGCAGCAGCTATAAATGTGTTCTTGATAATAAAGAATGGGTTGTCTTTAGAAAGAAGCATTAATAAAATCAGTATTCACCTCTAGGCTGCTCTGCTGTATGTAAAGTGAATTCTATTTGCTTATTTATTCACTCATGTAATTATAAAGTATTTAAAAAATTGGTGTAAATGTATGTTCTGTCTCAGTTTTTCGATCCTATTTATGCATACATCTGTTCACTCTAATGCTCATACTAGCTTTACTAGAGGGTGTCCCAAAAGTCTCTATACACTGGGGAAATGAACACTATTAAGCAAAATTTTTTTTCCAGATAGCCTTTAAGAATGCCTTTGACAAAAGAAAAACATACTGCAATCAGTCTCATGATTGGATCGGAAAGCTGTCGCAAGGTTGCGATGGACTTTAACAGGAAATGTGACAAGCACTAGAATGGACTTTAACAGGAAATGTGACACTGTTGCCAAAATTGTTAACAAATTCAAAAAGACTGGAAGTGTTGCGGACCAACCGAGAAGTGGGCTTCCACGAACATCCACTGATGAAGGCACAACCAGCGTGGTGCTGGCGTACATAGTCCCTTATGTATAGAGACTTTTGGGACACCTTGTAGTTTGTAAAGGTCCGGATTGCAAACGACAAGAACTGATATGACTGAATGGCGATAACAGTTATTTTTTAATGCTTAACAATTAATGCCTATAAATAAGACCATTCGAAGTCCTTATGTGTTATTTTGCACTGGTATTTCAATACCACTTTTGACTAGTGTCACAGACTCTGAAGAGATGAGACACATGCTATAAAAGTAATGATGGTTCATATTCGCTGAACTTTGGCCATTTTTATTCATATGTTTATCAACTCTACTAAAGTGCTTTTTAAAGTAGTTGTTTTGTTCGGCTGAAATACTTTGCTGGGTCTGCATCCAGACTACAGTCCACCAGTTATTAACCCGGCAATAGCAGATACCCTAATTTAATTAAGCCTGCTTTATAGATAGGAATTCATACTTAATCGTTGTGTTTTCTAATTTGCCATTTTATTAGAAGATCCAGAATCTGGCTGAGATGGTTTTTGAATGGGGTGCAGACTCTGCCCCTGTTCACACATGGCATTAACACGCATCCTGGGTGATCAGATTGTGAACGGCGCTAAGTACAGGTGTGAACGGGGTCAAATACGTCTCGAAGACTTCTCGTGATACGATCACTCAAACCACATTGGGAAGTCGTCTGGCACACATATGGCCACATCACATTTGTAGTTTGAACACAAAAGCGTCTCGATGCGTCCCAGACAGCAACGAAGGACCGACTATTTGACTAGCTGTAAAATACGCAGTCATTGCGATCTTGTTTGGAAATCATGCTGAACTGATAACTCTCCTCTATCCATTGATAATAACTCTCTGCTGCACTTCTTGTGCGCTCCAATAGCATTCTGCGGGGTCTTGTGGCCAACACAGCAGAAATGAAAACAGCTGCTTTTCATAGATTCTTTCATCTCATCTACCGTGCATTTATATTTCTTCTTAACCGACCATGTGAGCGAAGCATTTCAAACAGACTGTACATGTACATAAATTAGGATTCACTCAACATTTCTGCATAATTACAAATGCCATGGAAGGCTGTAGTAATAAACGTGAAGCCCGTACCCTTCCTCCAGCGGAAGTGATGTATGAAATCAGATCATAATCAGATCAAAGTGGTCACTGGTGATGCATTCATAATGCCAGGTGTGAACGCAGTACACACTTCCTGCCTCACTCTGCGGGAGTCTGTGGGACTCTTACAAACTTATAACATTGATGCATTTGACTTGTGAACTTCACATTCCAGAGAAATAATCCCTGGTAAACAGCTGTAAGGACTTTTTAAAATTTGCTGTGCTGTCCTTCCTTTGCTGATTATGTCAGGATCTGTAGCTTATTTGTATGCGCACACCACACACAAGCCACATTCCCTTACCCTGGGCCCCAAACCCCACTTCAGACAACTCTGTGTAGAGTCATTCTGGTTCAATTTCGTTCAACTCTACTATATTTTTTTTATGAGAACCTTTATGTGTTAGACGTGAGGTTCTAGTCCTGTGAGTGTGTCCTTGTAACCAAGTGATACTTTTCCTGTGTTCATGCAGCATGCCACTGGCACGCAGTATCTCAGTGACCTCCCTGTCGGGTCTGGAGGAATGGGACGAGGAGTTCGATTTGGAGGATGCAGTTCTGTTTGAAATCGCATGGGAGGTGGCTAATAAAGGTATGCTACTTTACACCTACAGTATAGAAAGCGTGTGTTTTTAAGGCTGTGTGCTCAGGAACATGTTTCACTTCATAACCTTAATAAATATAAAGTTAAAATATTATTTACAACAATATTTCCGTGTGCAAGCAGTGACAGGTTTATGATTTGTCTCCTGATAGCAGAGATCTTGTGACACTCGTTTGCTTTTTTATTTAAACTCTGAACTAATCCTATCAGGACTGTTCCAGCATTCCAGGAGCCCCTGAATAAAATAAGCTATTGGGACTCAGTAGATACACATAGTCACTAGCAGGTTTAAACTTTTTTACATGTACTTTGATTGACCTTGATGTATTTTTATGTTTCTTTCTTCTCAGAAACCCCACAGCTCTACATACGTCACCATTTAATACAAATAAAACTGTACTAGACAGGTTCCAGGACAGTATGTCTTTTATTTCTGTCACACAAATGTCAGCAAGTTGAGCAAGTCCAAAGGACAGGACACCCCCCCCTTTCATTACGAATGAAGTGTGGACTGGATGCAAGCTGTAAGACTGTTACACTGCTCAACTGTACAGTTATATCAGAAAGATATGAGATATCTATTCTTATACCACAGCACTGTTGAATTCTCTAATCTGATTGGTCAGAAGGGTTTGATTAATTTTCTATAACAGCAGCTCTGACAGTAGTGCCAGCTACACTGCAAATCACTGAGCGGTACTAGCCAATCATGGGTGTCTGTGAGTCATGGATGTGGAAGAGGGCAGATAGAACTTTCCACCAAGTGGTAGAGGCAGAGTGGCAGAGATTCTCGTTAGCACGATATCTGAAAAACGAGTGGTTGGAGGTTTATCGGGTTTATATGGAATTATCACTGTGACCAGCAGATGATTAGATTTGATTAGATTTTGGAATCAATCCGAACAGGATCAAGGTCACAGCAATGTCAGATCTCTGAAATAGTTATTCCACAATTGCTTCCTTGCTGTTTTTGTCATACAGAGATGTTAGATTTACATTTATATTCAGGAACTCAAAGCCCATTTTGTGCTATCTACGATTTTTGCCATTGCTCCGTCCGTGTGTTCGTCCATCTGTTCTTCTGTGTGTCTGTCCGAGATTTTCATTAGCGCGACATCTCAAGAGCGAGCGGTTGAATGTTTGTAGGATTTATGTGGATGAACTGATTAGATTCTGGAATTGACCCAAACAAGGTCAAGGTCACAGCAAGGTCAAGTGTCTGAAATAATTTTTCTTCAATAGCTTCCTTCCTGTTTGAAGTATATTTTATGGCTATTTGAGGTATACAAATTAGTAATAAGAAGAACTATCATTGATGCCACTGACATCGAGTTCTACTTGTTTCTTATTAACTTTGAAACAAAAGTGATAACAGGAACTAACTTGTGTGAAAATGTTCATTAATAAATTAAAAATGGTAATCAGTGGTAAATTGCTGTGTGATGAGATGAGATGAATAAAACACTACAGTATGAGCTGTTCCAGGAAAATAATAAACTCCAAAGTGGTAACAGTAACTCAGCTTCGCACCACATCTTCACTGATTATTTATCTCACCATGTCCAAAGTGTTTTCCTATACTAATAATAAAAGATATGTAAAGATTCATTAACAGTTTTTTTTAAACATAATTACACATTTCTTATTAATTAAATTCCTAATTTACCTAAAGAATCTCAAGTACTGACTGACACTATTAAAGTGATATAAACGCTTGAATTTCTCACTGATATGGAATGCTCGGATGTGAATTCATGCCTGAGGTATGAGTCTGAGTTTATTACAAGTGCTATAAAACTGAATAAACAGCTAAAAGACGAAGGTGACATGATATTCAGCATGACCACAGCCTCGTGCTTCACCCTCAGCTTGTATAAACTGAGACTCACTGACGCTCTCTCCCTTCATCAGTCCTAAGAGGTTGTGCCACTTACTGTGAAGTATGTGTGCTTGTCCTTTGGCAGTTGGAGGCATCTACACAGTGATCCAGACGAAGGCACGTTTGACCTGTGAGGAATGGGGTGAAAACTACTTCTTGGTGGGGCCCTATACAGAGTCTAATGTCAGGACCCAGGTTGAATTGATTGAGCCCCCAAACGCAGCACTGAGGAGGACCATCGACAAGATGAACAGCAGTGGCTGCAAGGTACACACACACACACCACACACTTTCTTTTTTTATTTTTCATTTTATATTCATATAGGTGTCATATCTCTATATACACACACACACACACACACAATACTACTCTTACACCAACCTCATTCTGAAATCCTAAACCCTCATTCTGAGAAGTGTTTGTGTGTGTGTGTGTGTGTGTGTCCAAGTCCACCTCCCTGGTATGCATGCGTAAAGGTTACAGGCTATATCAATGTCTCCCACCATGACTACAGTCTATTTCAGACCTTTGGCTAAATGTGTGTGTGTGTGTGTGTGTGTGTGTATGAGAGAGAGAGACAGATAGTAAGAGTAGCCTTGTTTGTTGTTCATGAAGCTTAACAACTGATCCAAGGAAAAATGTAACAGAGTTTTACTTCCTGAAAAAGGTTTTTTTTTCTTGTTTTAAGAGGCTCTAGATGCAAATGTCACCTTTAAATGAACTCCAGGTCTAAAATGAGCTCTCTTCTACTAATGAACTAATGATATAATGACAATGGTCCAGTTACTTTCACTTCCCTAAAATGAAGGGACTTGTATACAGAGGTGACTCCAATATTGTAGCCCTGTCCAGAAGTAAATATTTTAGAATGAATAGAATTAACATGCAGAATCAGTTGATCTTAATTTATTTAGCCACTCTGCTGGAGTACAGTGCCAAAACGTTTGTGTTTGTGTCTGCACATATGTATACATACTCCCTAACCTTTATCTGGAAAATATAGTATGCGAGAGATTACTGTGTTGTATAGTTTCAGATAACGTGTGTGTGTGTGTGTGTGTGTGTGGTGTGTAGGTGTATTTTGGCCGTTGGCTGATTGAAGGCTCTCCGTATGTGATCCTGCTGGATGTTGGTTTCACCGCCTGGTCTCTGGACCGCTGGAAGAGTGAATTATGGGAAAACTGTTCCATCGGCGTGCCCTGGTTCGACCGCGAGGCCAACGACGCTGTCCTGTTCGGCTTCCTCACCGCCTGGTTGCTCGGAGAGGTGTGTGTACAGTATGCGTGTGTTGTAGTTTGTTATATGAGTTTGTCCATCATTGGTACATATCTGTGTTCTGAGTGTGTGTGTGTGTGTTTCAGTATGCAGCGCAGTGTGAAGATCCTCCACACATCCTGGCTCATTTTCATGAGTGGCTGGCTGGACTGGGGCTGGTACTATGCCGACAGAGGCACTTGCCTGTAGCGACCATTTTCACCACACACGCCACGCTGCTCGGCCGATACCTGTGTGCCGGGAACGTCGACTTCTACAACAACCTGGCAGAGGTGTGTGTGTGTGTGTGTGGAAGAACAATTTAAAAAAAAAAAAGAAGCATGATTTTAGAAATAATACAAACAGTGAATATATGTGAACCTCTCTCTCTCTCTCTCTCTCTCTCTTTCTTTGTGTAGTTTAATGTTGATAAGGAAGCAGGGGATAGACAGATCTATCACCGCTACTGTTTAGAGCGGGCCGCAGCACGCTGTGCTCACGTCTTCACCACTGTGTCTAAGATCACAGCCATCGAGGCTGAACACTTGCTCAAAAGGAAACCAGGTGAACCTCCTCCAGCCCGACTCCCATAAACGTCTAGAAATGTACAGTGTGTGTCTAATGTGCTTATGGTCAATTACAGTATGTTACAGAGATTTTTTAAACCTAATCTCTATACATTATATCTGTAATGTGTGTGTGTGTGTGTGATTACTACAGACAAGAATTTCATTATCATCTAGGGGCAGATCATCTGATAAAATGTATAAAATAATGGTCTAAATAAGATGAGATATGAAAGTCTTAGCAAAGCTAAGAACACTGGTGCAAAAGAGTAAAAAAAAAATCATCTATTCAGACCTACACATGAGCACAAACTAACCTGTCCATCTCACGACAGCAAGAATTAGAAGTTCTATTATAAGATCTATTTAGTCATCCATCTTCAGTAAGAGCTTTAACCTGGGCAGGGTGGTGGTGAATCTGGAGTTTATCTCGGGAAGACTGGAAGCAAGGGAGGATGGGATACTAGTCTATTGCAGTGCACTATACACATAGACACACACTTTCACACCTAAGGGCAAGTTAGTGCAGGCAGTTCACCTACTGGCATGTTTTTGGGAGGTGGGAGGAAACCGGAAAACCCGGAAGAAACCCACATGGACACAGGGAGAACATGCAAAACTCCATACAGCCATCTGAAATCAGGATCGAACTAGGCATCCTGAAGCTGTGAGGCTACTTGCTGCACCACTGAACTTAATTTACAGGTACATGCTACTGTCTGAAGATTTTATGAAAGGTCTAGAAATTAGCATGAAAGTTTGACATCTGCCGAGGACCTCTGTTATAAGACGCTTTAGAGTAAATGTTTTTTCCTCTTTTTCTCAGCACAGGAAATCTTTTTTCCAAATTCTTGTCTGTGGTAATCACACATCATTACGTGACAGATGTGGTAGAGATTATGCTGAAAAATGACTGGAGGGCTGCACAACATATCTGCTGAAGATCTGCCACATCTGTTTAGGTCCAGCACTGTAGCGATGTTTCTCAATGAGTGTAAAAAAATGTGTGTTTGTTTCTGAATCTGCTTAGTGCTCCAAATATTCATATCTGTGTTCTGATTTAAACCCAAAGTGGGTATGGCCTATTTTTTTTAATTAAATATTTTAAGAATTGTCAGCACTGTCAGCATTTTTATAAATAAGCACTGTTCATGCTTCACATCTGAGCGTTCGTGCCCACATCTAAGTGAAAACTTCCTGCCTCTGATTGTTTTGTTGTGTTCGGCGGGATACTAATCCGGGAACATTTCTGGCAAGTCTTCTTAAAAAAAAAAAAAAATTTATGGATAATGTGCCTCATATCTCAGTTTAAGCAGATTAAGTGTATTAGATTATAAGATGTCCACAAGGTGGTGTGGCAGAAGTGCTCTAACACTCAAGTGGGAAATCGGAAATCAGCATTATGTCATTTTTCAACCCTGTGCTTTTGAGCTACAAATGGGAAAAACATAAAGCCTCCGTGTTCGTCTCGTGATAGCAACAATCTAGTTAGCTAATGTAAATGATGTGAGTGATATTGTATGTGATCATCATCACTGATATATATTCATCACCTCAAAAACTCTATAATCAGTGTTATAGATTTAACAAGTGAGTATGTCTGTATGCTGATTAATCTAAAGCAAATACTAGTACATACAGTGTAACTCATTAAAATGTAAAGAGGTTCTGCTTTGTTAACTGTTGATGGTGTGAGCAGCCATGGTGATATGATGTCGTGTTTTTAACGCCAGCTATTTATAGGTGTTCTTTTTATCATTTCTACAGGTCCCAGGCATAAAAAAACTGGATTAAGTCTATTCATTTTATTTATTTATTTATTTCCAAAATTAGCATGTATTTTCTGACTTATCCTCACTCTTCTTACTCTCTTAGATATTGTGACTCCTAATGGTCTGAATGTGAAAAAGTTCTCAGCCATGCATGAGTTTCAGAATCTCCACGCTCAGAGCAAAGCTCGCATTCAAGAGTTCATCAGAGGCCATTTCTATGGGTTAGAGCATCACGCATAGACACACACACACACACACCACACACAAAACACACTCATAAAACACAAAGGTGCATGTCCCCTATTGAAATTGTGTTGTTTCCATGCAGGCATTTAGATTTTAATCTGGATAAAACCGTGTTTCTGTTCATTGCTGGACGCTACGAGTTTTCAAATAAAGGAGCTGACATTTTCCTCGAAGCACTTGCCAGACTCAACTATTTACTGAGGGTTTGTGAATGAAATATCTCTTCTGTAATGCTGATTCTGTAATGCAGTAAATGGAATGAATAAAAAATGAAGCATGCAACACTTTTTGAAAGCTGTTCTGCTCTTGTGTGTGTGTGTGTGTGTGTGTGTGTGTACGTGTGTGTGTCCCCTCAGGTGAACCACAGTCAGGTTACGGTGATAGCGTTCTTCATCATGCCTGCTCGCACCAACAACTTCAACGTGGAGACGCTGAAGGGTCAAGCCGTACGGAAACAGCTCTGGTAACCATGATGCACTGTGAGAACTGCTAATCTGTTAACAGACCTAGCACACTGTACAAGTCTAATTAGCGCAATGCTAGACCTGTGTGCTAATAGCTAAAATGATAGTCAGGATTATTTAGCACAGTTTTTAAGCCCCAATAGAAACAAAATAAAATAATATTTATTGCACTTTAGCGTCCTTTTAAATAAAGAGAAAGCAGTGGACATTGTAAACCTAAATTCTTTCTAATGTATGAACTTTAGATCAAAATAAGACACTTTTTAATTAGTCACTTTCATTATTAACGGATGGTTCATGAGGCTTAATAGAGCTGTACTATTCTTCATTAAATAGGAATTAGGATTTTTTTTTTTCTTTTGGCTTAGAATTGAGATCATGCTTCTCACTCATGCTGCTTTGACTAATTTTGTAAGGAACAATATGTATATTTTATTAAATTCGTATATTCCTGTGGCTACATTCATATGGAAAAAGTAGCCACAGGAATATATGAATTTAATAAAATATTAATTCATTTTGAATTATTGATTTTCTGCACAAGCTTGAGCAACATACTGCAATTTTGAACAAAAATATCTCTTATTTACTATAAAACTTTAATCATATTAGTCACAATGTGTCCTCCCAAAGTCAAAATGAAACCTGAGATCTTAAATAATTATTCATGGAGACGTTTCAATGCAAATTCTACAGAAACATTATCTAACCTTGCGAATATCACGGTTTAGTTATCTGAGGAAGCTTAAAGTCGCAAAATCCTCACTCGCACAGAAATAAACATGGGTCCTGAAAACTACACCCATGTTGCCATAGTGACCGTTGGCGTCTGTACTGACGTGTGTTTTGTTTTAATCAGGGATACAGCTCAGACTGTGAAAGAACGCTTCGGGAAGAAACTCTACGAATCGCTGCTAGTGTGAGTGTCCTTCCTTTAAAGCTGCTTCTCAGTGCGTTTTTAATGTTTATTTTATTGTTATTTTTTTATCAAAGACTATAATGCAAAATTCTCTCTCCCTGTCAGCGGGCAGCTCCCAGAGGTGTCGAAGATGTTGGACAAAGAGGATTTCACCATGATGAAGAGGGCCATCTTTGCTACACAGCGCCAGTGTCTTCCTCCCATCTGCACCCACAACATGCTGGAGGACAGCACGGACCCCATCCTCACCGCCATCCGCCGCATCGGCCTCTTCAACAGCGCTCAGGATCGCGTCAAGGTACACGCACGTGTACAAATGCATGCTTATACACACGCAATCAGGTACATGGTAGACTTACTGAGCACACACTTTTCTGTTTCAGGTCATCTTCCATCCAGAGTTTCTGTCCTCCACCTCCCCGCTGCTGCCCATGGACTACGAGGAGTTTGTTAGAGGCTGCCATCTTGGAGTCTTTCCTTCCTACTACGAACCCTGGGGCTACACACCAGGTCGGTTATGAAAACAAAGACACACACTAACATATCTTAATTTTATTACTTCAGGTCAGTGCACATGTAGTCGTAGGAAAATTCACTTTACTTGCTATTTCACTCATATAAAAGCCATTAGGCCCCATGTGATCCATAGTAAATTAATTTTAGAGCCATGGTTCTCAAAGTGGGTTCTGTAAAGCATATCCAGATGTCCATTTTTGTTACAGTGGCATAAATCCACTAAACACCCACCATTATTATTGTATTTATTACATTTATTATTGACTTCTTATAGTAATCTGTTTGACTGGTTATGTGAATTGAATGGTTTTAATCCAAATCTCAGTAATTCAAAAACAATAGCTTATAAATAATGTCAACTTGAATCTAATGTATTTTGTAGGTGGAACGTTCAGGAATAAAAAGCACTGTGGCTGCAATAAATACACAAAATATTATTGGATATATAGTCTGTGTTGAGGTGGTCTGTGGAAATTATTTACAGTTAAAGACATCCCTGTCTGTAAAACTTTGTGAAGTCCTTGTTTAGAGGAAATGAAATGCTTTGTGAAAACTATTTAAGTGACACACACAGTGTGAGAGTCTGATCTCTCTTTCTTCGTGTCTCTGTTTCTTTCTGTCCCCCTCTCTCTCTCTCTCTCTCTCTCAGCGGAGTGCACTGTGATGGGCATTCCCTCCGTCTCCACTAATCTCTCTGGGTTTGGCTGTTTCATGGAGGAGCACATAGCTGACCCGTCTTCTTATGGTGAGATGCAGAACAAATACGAAGGATCTCAGGATGGATGTGTGCACATTTAGTGTGTGATGGTGTGACTTGTTCTGTGGTAGGTGGTTAATTCTGGAATACTCCTATCTGTCTGTCTGTGTGTCTGTCTGTCTGTCACAGGGATTTATATTCTGGACCGGCGGTTTCGCAGCGTGGACGAATCATGCAACCAGCTGACCTCCTTCCTGTTCCAGTTCTGCCAGCAGAGCCGCAGACAGCGCATCATCCAGAGGAACCGCACAGAACGCCTCAGTGACCTGCTGGACTGGAGATATCTGGGCCGGGTCAGTCATACACACGCACACACACATGAACACAAAATGCCTCAGTGACCTGCTGGACTGGAGATATCTGGGCCGGGTCAGTCATACACACGCACACACACATGAACACAAAATGCCTCAGTGACCTGCTGGACTGGAGATATCTGGGCCGGGTCAGTCACTCTCACACAGACAAGGCACAGACAGATGTGGCACAGACAGATGTGACAAACAGACAAACATGACTCACACTAACACACACACTCGCTTTACTCGCTTTTAAGTAACCAAACAAAAGTACACACAAAAAATGATTTATTTATTAAATTATGTACAGTACTGTGCAAAAGTCTTAGGCACATGCAAAGAAATGCTGTAGAGCAAAGATGCCTTCAAAAATAATGAAACTAAATGTTTCTACATTAAAAAATTACTATAAAGAGCAGTAAACTGTAATAAATGAAACAAAGTCAATATTTGGTGTGACGATCCTTCGCTTTAAAAAAAACAAACAGTAGTCTCAGGTACAATGTGTGCAGTTTTATAAAGAAAATTAGCCGTAAGTGTTACTGAGCATCTTGCACAGTTCTTCTCGAGACTTTGACTGTCACACTTGCTTCTTATTTCTGCAGCAAAACCCAGCAGCCTTCATTATGTTTTTTGTCTGAAAAGTGTCTCTTATGTAACCTGCTGCTTTCTTTATAAACATTTTTCTGTAACATTTAAATTTGTGCTGGAAAACTAATGTTTTGAAATCTAAAATGTTTTTGTACTGAATCAATAATGTAGAAGTCATAAAATAAAAAAATCTGTAACAAAAGTTTGTACTAAAAAAAATAGGGTGTCTAAGACTTTTGCGCAGTACTGTATTTCAAAACTCATTTCAGTGAATGCTTATGAACATGCACACTGTTTTTCTTTCTTTCTTTCTTTCTTTCTTTCTGTGTCTCAGTATTACGTGGCTGCTCGCCATATGGCTCTGGCCAAAGCCTTCCCTGAGAGTTATGTGTACGAGCCCCACGATCCAACCTCGGTAAGCATCCAGAGTTATTTTACAAGTTTTTTTTAATGATTTTAATTAATATATTGGGGACTTTAAAGGTGCAGTTTGTTTAAAAGTGTTTCTAGATCTGGTTTTTGCAAGACAGACAAGCAAATATAAAGGGTTTTTTTTATTTCTGGCATCCCGTTTAATTTTTTTTCAGCCCATGAAATGAACTCTTTTACTCTTTTGCTCTTTTCCTTAATAGGAAACTTAAAACATAACTCATCTGGGTACAGGAGAGCGCTTATTGTTAATGTTTTCATTGTGATTACATTTTGCTCCAAAAATCACAAATGGCCCCTTTAAACATTTCCTTATAAAGCATTGTGTGATACAGTTAAATATAGAAGCATGTGGTTCTTTTGTGCTATTCTTCTGCAGACTACGGGTTTCCGTTACCCCCGTCCTGCCTCGGTGCCACCCTCGCCTGCTCACTCGCTCCATTCGTCCCCACACCACAGCGAGGCTGAAGACGAGGACGAGACATATGACGAAGATCTGGAGGCTGAGAAAGACCGCCTGAACATCCGGCAACCTTACAGTCTGCCAAACAAGAATAAAAGCCTGCCAGTTGACCTACCTGAGAAAAACTAACACTACACACACTCACATGTGCACTCACACACACACACACACACACACACACACACTGTTGACCTGTTCATTGCCTGTTGGTTATTTCTGGGGTTTGAAAAGTAAACTGTATTTATTTCAGGAAACTATACTGTTCACATGAGGAGCTACTGTATTTTATTTCAAAAATAGGTGAATTGATGTCTTCCGCACTTACTAGTAGACTCAGATTGCTCAAGATATGTTCAGATCTTTTTATTCGAGACTAGGGGATGCCGCTTCAGTGAGAAGTTGAATAGAAATGGTAGCCAGTTGCTGTGTGAGTAACATCAGTCTCTTCTGTCCTATAGTATTATACCTCTAAAGAGCCAGTGAAGCTGAAAATACTCTTTTTACCAAAAAACAGTGGGATTGTAATACAAGGCAAGGCATTTTACCACAAACCAGCATCAGAGAAAAACGGAGCTAGGACAATCTTCAGTATCACTGGATCCGTCTGATCTTTTTTATTCCATTATTGTTCTCGAGCCTTGTCCCAGTTTTATGGTAGTCAAGGCACAGCAGAGGTAGAAAACTGTTCTCTGTTTTTGACAATAGTTTCATATAAACTTCAGATAATATAAACTCAGATGATATAAGCGTTGCCTTGGTGTGAGAATAAATCTGTATTTCTCTGACTTATTGTCCGTGGACTCTGTTTTCATAATGACTCCTCAGAAACAAAAAATATGGAACATAACTCAAAATGAATGTGATAGAAACTTGAATGTAAGGTTGTAGCTTATGTACTGTAATGAACACGAACACACCATTTTGAAATTCTGTGTCAGCTGTAGAATAGAAATTAAAGTATATATATCTATCATTACTACCAACTGTCTTTATTTTAATATTTTGTCATTTTCTTACATACGTGTGTGTGTGTGTGTGTGTGTGTGTGTGTGTGTGCACGCGTGTGCATGTTTATATATCTTGGTGGTCCCCACAAGGATAAGAATATCTATCTGTCTTGATTTGTGGTCATATTTGGCTGTTTCCCAACAAAAAAAACTGCAGCTTTTATTTTAAAAATCTTTTATTTTTAAATATTCATTTTAATATTTATTTTATTTAAAAAAAAAAAGAGATTTAATATTTAATTTTTAAAGTTTTAAAATTTTAATTTTAATATTGATTTTATGTTAAAAAAGTCAAAAGGTTTCCTTTTGGTTACTGATGTTAAAGGTTTTGTGTGTGTGTGTGTGCTATTCTGCAGCAGTCCTCTTCCTTTTCAGCACAGATAGATTCTTCCTCCATGACCTTTGCAAACTGAAAGACAATACATTTGATCTTAATCTCTCTCACATGCACACAGGCTTTGTAACATTAATAGTGTGTTGTGTTCATATTCGTACCCAGCAAGCTGCTCCAGAATGAACTGTAGGTGGCGCTGCCTGTTACTGCTCCCAGCTTGGCTGGGTTTCGCCTCACTGTTTTCACAGAGAAGCCATCCGACCCTGTCACCTCCACCTCCACAAGGTGATAATCAGCGAGACTGAGTCACGGCACACAGGAAGAGACGTTAGAGAGACGAGAACACAAATAACAGATTTGTGGTAGAGGATCTGGGTAAAATAGACTACATTACTTGTTAGCAACTTTAACTTGTAGCTCCAGGACAAATGTATAGAAGTAAACATCAGACACTATCTTGGGTGCTTGATTAGATAAATGAATGAATGATTACATTAAGGGTTTAATGAAATTTTAATTACTCCTGTAAGATCTTTAGATGGTAATGCATCAGTCTTTTAACATTTAATCTGTGTGCTGGAATTAGAGTGTGTGTGTGTGTGTGTGTGTGTGTGTGTGTGTGTGTCATCATCACAAGGCTCATGATCGCATATATGAAACACTTTATATACTAATGCTCCAACTGTGTTTCTACATAAACTGAAAACAACTAATTCTCACAAAATTCTTAACTTTTAAGAAAGGTACCCGACTGCTAGAGGCTCCACCAACCAGCCATCACCCCCTTACTCAGACTCAGAATTAAAATAAACCTGCTGAATTACTACCTACATTTTGTTGTATTTTTCTTTTAAGAACATACAAAAATGTTCCAATAGATATTTAAACAAATGTGCACATTTGCATATAACAAAAATTAATTTTTTCAACAAAAGTGTTTCAGTTTTTTATTTTACTAAAACACCCAATGGTGGGACTTTTGTAAAACAAGTTAATAAACTATCAGCATGTACTAAATAAAATTATGGTTTAGGAAATAAGCCTTCCAGCAATATAAACACCTTTTTAATGAAAGTGGACCGAGGAAAATGGCCAGATTTGGCCTGTTCAAGTTGACAGGAAGACTATGGAAACACAAATAACCACTCTCTACCACCGTGGTGAGCAGAAAGGCATCTCAGAAATCACAACATATCGAACCTTGAGGCAGATGGGCTACAACAGCAGAAGATGGACACTGCGTTCCTCTCCTGTCAGCCAGGAACAGGAATCTGAGGTTACAGTGGGTACAGATTCAACTGAAACTGGACAGCTGAAGATTGGATTAAGACCAGGCAATTTCCAATGTCCAGGTGTTCCTAATAAAGTGGCCACTGAGTGTAGTTCAGTATAAAAATAAAGTATTTATATTAATAGCTGGCGGTTGCTTTTTACATACTGGATATGATGCAACGTATCCAAAAGTTTGAAAATGACAATTGGAAGTAAAATCATGTTTGCCTGTGGTGCCTGGCCCATGTGGAAAAAATACAAGATTATAGACAGTGTGTAAACTTGTAGCTGTAAGTACAGCACTGTTGAGTGACTCACGCTGTATCTGACACAATCTCTCCAGTGACTCCACAGAAGCCCAGGGTCGATGCGGCGATGGCAGCGGCCGCCATGGTGTTCACATTGTTAGGGGCGATGGGGCAGAGTTCAGCTACTGAGCCATGAAAAATCACACGCTTCCCTTCTCCTTCTGACCAATCAGAGAGCAGGTTTCCAGCCAGCCGGAAACAGGAGGGGTGTTTTGACATGCGAATGGAGAGGGCCTGTAGTGGAGTCAAACAAACGCTGACACTGACAGGCAAACTCAGCAAATTTCACTCCAGTCTTAATGCCTTAGGTGGGTGGTTCTATAAAAGTAAAGCCTTTAAAATAAAGTTTTCAGTACTGCAATTAATCTTAATATGAGATTGCAGTTTGCAGTTGATTAAAGGTTCAGTGTACTAAATTATCACTGTTAAATTTCACTGTAAAAAAAAAAATCACTGTTATTTATTATGAATCACAGAAAGATTTTGAATATTATAAATTGCTAAAGAGCTCTAGATCAAAATGTAGAAAAGTTCAGGTAGGGAATACTTGCTTATGTAGTAACATTATATTAAGTAAAACAGTCTCCTCACCTTTAATACTCCACTGTCGTTCAGTCTCTGGATGTCCTGCCCGCCCCATAATGCACCACTGGGCACATAGAGTGTGTGTCCATGCTGCTTTGCTGCGAGTCGGAGTTCCTCATTTAGCTGAGAATCTGAGAGAGCTGAGGGACTGCCCACCTGTGAATAAGAAAAATTTCCGTTTAACTGTACATCTCTCTAATTTAGTCATCATACCAAGAATAAAATAACACGACGACATTACCAGGAAGTGTGCGTGTGATAAGAATCGGCCTCCAAAATCTTTCACTATCTGTGGATGACAGACCTCCACTATCAGGTCAGCATTTCTGGAAAACACAAGCACTAATGTCAGATACAAATAAGAAATATTGTCCTATTCTCAGAAGTAAGATGCAGTCTAGAAGCAAGGCAGAATATCTTTATTCATGAATCGAGGAATGTGTTTGTGCATGCATACTTGTGTGTAAAGTCCGAGAGCTCTGTCAGTATGAGGTCATTAGGGACTGAGCCACTGAGTTTGTCTGCATTTCTATTCCAAACAAAAGCCAAACTGAGTCCAACTTCAAGACCTTCCTTCTGTATACGATCCACCAGGAACTGACCTGTACAACACACAGCGAAGCTACAGTTTTAAATTCCAGATTAAAATATATATTCAAACCTATCCTTAGTTCTTGGGTCTTTGTTTGGAGGTTTCGTTCCCTGTGTCTGTGCGGGTTTCCTTCAGGTTCTCTGGTTTCCTCCCACCATCCTGGTAGGTGGATTGGTGACATTAAATTGCCTTTAGGTCTCAGTGAAAGTGTGTGGATGAAGCCCTGAGATGGATTGGCATCCTATCTGGGGTGTATAGGCTTCAGATCCACCACGACACTGACGTGGTTACTGAAGATGAATGAATGAATGAGTGATTCTTAGTAATTTGTAGTGATTATAAACTTCTAAACTTTCTAAACTGTATAAATAAAGCTAATAACTGCAAATATAGAATCTTGCATTAAAATTTTAAGGCTGTTGCACTTAAGATTTTAATGTAATATAAATATATATATATACATTGAAATATGACGTCACCTTGGAAATTTTGTAATAGTAATTTACAGTTGAAGCAAAGTTTTCAGACCGACATATCATCATGTTCCAACTTTAGAACAAATGAAATGACAAGAGTGGTGAAAATGCAGGCTAATATTAGCTAGTTAGGTAAAAGGGAGGCCAGATGGATTGGAATTTAAAATAATGAGGTTAAAACACGAGTAATGTCTGACTATGGCAGTACACAAATAGCTGGCCGAGAACTTACAGTGGACCAGAGATTTAAACTAGATTGCTAATATCAGAGGCAGAGATCATACAGCAAATAGTATGTGCTAGCAAGATAATGCAAGCTAAGGGACAAAGTTTTACACCAAAATATTGCTTCAAAATATAAAAAGATATCTGAATATCTTAAACTCACAGAATTGTCAGATACATCCTCATCAGCTGATAAGGATGTGTCATTTTTTTTTGAGCCAGTGGTTCCCAAATTTTTTCAGTCGAGCCCCCACTTTATTAATTAAAAAAAAAAAAACAGTTTAGGCCTCAGCCTATCTAAATACTTTTTTAAAAAATGCTGCATATTTATTAATAATAATATTTAACAAAATAACTACTTAATTTATATTCCCTGAGCACCGGCATGGTGTTTCTTCAACTTCTAACTAAGTCACAGTGTTTGTTGAGTCTTGTGTGTAATCATTATTATTACATTTCATTCCCTCCACATTTTGTTCCATCTTTTGTTCCCCTCTTTTTTTTTTTTAAATCTAGCTTTCCCCCACTATAGTGCACTTTATTTCTCACGCCCTTTATTCTTCCATTTCATCTCCCTGCACCGCCTCTGCAGTACTCACACATTGGGAACCACAGAGCTAAACAATCCTTCAAACGTAATTTTTATTTTTACTGCCCTTTTACAAATATAAGCCATGAGTAATGAGCTCTGGGGGTCATATCCTGTATGTTGAACCAGATGTTTCTGCAATGATGAAGGTGTTGTTTTTAGGAGTGTGAGTATCTGCTACAGTTTCGGTTTTAGTGTGTATTTTTTTGAAAGACTCACCTAAATGTCCATACCCCACAATTCCGACTCTTACTGGTGATGATCTGTCAGTCATGTCTGCACAGACACAAAAGGATAATGGCATAATGGCATAATGCATATGTTTTTGGTGTAGATGATATCTATTATGGCTCACAGTGTAGTTTTGTACACTGCTCTTGTCTCGTTGCACTGTGTTCAGTACTCCTGTCTGTGTCTTATATACATTATAGGAGTACAATGAAATGAAGTTCACATCTCCTGTTGTTAGAGAGAATATGCATATGCTGTAATAGATATAAGTGGATATTGCACATAATAGGAGGAAATATGCAATATACACTCATATGCGCATTATAAAGGCAGCATAGGTTATTAATACAAATATTGTTGTGACACTACAAATATTGTAATAGCCAAAACCTGATATTCTGATCAAACTATTTTACTGTGACCAAGCCAACTTTCTGCAAGCCTTTGCTGCTAGTTTATATGCAATATCTCAGACTTTACAGAGGGCTTTAAGTCAATTTGTGCTTTATGTTAACGTCCAAGATCTGTGAGGTGTCAGGAAACACTGCCCACATAAACAGCATGGAATACAGCACATCAGATGCATTATAGATGTATGCCATTTAAATATGAATGAGATGACAATAAAGTTGACATGCATTGCAATTATTCATAACAGCCAGGCGGTCACTTTCTCCTCCTCCTCCTCCTCCTCCTCCTTGCCATAACTCCTCCTATGTTTCTCATTTCCTCATATCAGTGTCTCTCTAAGGCCTCACACTCACCTATACCCAAATAATCTCTCCCAGTATTTCACAACTTTACCTGCCATTTCCTCACCTTTTCTCTACTTGTCTCGCTTTATCCGTTCTCCTCCGAAGCTCTTCCTGTGTCTGATCAGCACAATGAAGTGTTTAAACCAGGAGGACTATGGGAGGTTGAAGTTCAATGTAGCGCATATATGTTAATGATTGACTCGTACACCAGAACAAAGAGACCCAATTTCAGTGATTTTCCTGCTCCATCTGCTATTCCCCAAAAATATCATGCTGGATTGACAGATGATCCCACAAAATCCTGTAGCCAGTGTATTACAGGATCATAAATCCATGGTGACTCACCACACACACACACACACACACACAAACTTCTATGTGCATGCAAGCACACCGCACACTTCGTCTTTTCTTTTTTTAGTTCCCCCATCCTCAGTTCTTCACTTTCATAATATACACTGAAGGCACACTGGAAAACAGCTGTATTCTGTATTCAGTTATCTGTAACTGACCTCAGTACAATCCATAGGAAAAGTGACAAGAATCAGTTTATTGTAAAACACAATGAGGGCAAAAGTTTGTACCCCCATGTTCTTTGAAAGAAAAAATGAAAATCACTATTTTACAGTTTATCTACAAAAAAAAAACCCCTTGAAGTCTGAAATGTTAAAAATGAAATATGGGAATCTCCTTCAACCAAAAGAAAAACAATTCAGAACATAAAGCAAAGTCAACAGAAAAATATTTTGCAAAGATTTGAAAGATTCAGATTTGCATGTACAAGTTATTAGATAATACAGTATATCTGAGTCATCAGATAAATGTCAGAAAGGAAAGTGCAAACATTTGAATGCATTTTTTTCACCAATCTTTTAATCTATCAACATATATTATTTGACCATTTTTTTGTTACTTGTGATGAAGGAAAATCGACGAAACCTAAAACACCAAATGTCTTTTTTTCTTCTCCTTTATTTAGCCCTACAGGTTTGCAAACCTTTGCACTTGGCTATATTGGCAATATATGGAACAATAAATATATTTATATTTTTTAATTTTATTTTTATATTGCTATCTTATATGTTATTGGTGTGCTTTTCTGTTCTTATTACAATCAAACTCCATGACCAAATGGAAAGCATGAATTCTATGAATAAAAAGCTTGATGGAAATACTGGCCTGTTTGATGGATGGAAATATATGGTGCTTTATTTGACTGCACAAGATTTTCAGCTGAATATGACGTTTTAACTGACATCATATTTAGAGGAGAGCTTTAACTACAGACTCCTGGACTTGTGTTTAGGGCTGAACTTTCTGACAGTTTTTATGATTTGTGTACACAAGAAGTGTGGATCAAGGTGATGAAAGAGGTTATTATATGTTATATCAGCTTGTTACTTTGTCATAGAAAGAGTAATAAAGTTTAGTGAGTGTAATGAGGATTTAAATTATTTTTAATGCATTAAATAAGGAATGTAAATGATGAGGTAAAATAGGAAAATAATTAACAGTGGGGTAGCGTGATGCAGCCTGATGCGAAGCAGAGTTCCTGTTACCATGCTGAAGTTTATTACTTTCCAATAACAGCACTTCCAAAAGTGATTTATTCCTCTTAGACCACAGCAATTTGCCAAATGACTACATTTTTTATTAACTAAATATTGGCATGTCATACTTTTAATTAGTTTATAGTTACTTTTTGTTGTAGATGTTGTAGAATGTCCATAAAACAAGCTTGTTCCTTTTAATAAATCAAAAGAAAATGTAGTTTGTCATTTTACTAAAAAACTTCAAAGCACAAAAAGACTTTTCAGTTGTGAAGAAATTACAGGAACAGCTTTACCTCCGACTGTTACAAAGCGCTGACACTGGAGACTCCTTCCAATATCTCCTTACAGAAAACATCTGAGCAGTTAAACATATTTTTAATCTTTTTATGTGGAGCGTCGCCGTAACACTCCTTGTCTACGTTGTTACTGTAGAAACAATAACGTATTTGAAAATTAATGAGCTTCTAACCAATCAGATTCAAGCATTCAACAGCACACAGATTTATTTGACTGGTTTTCTGCTCTCACGTGGAAGAGTGAAACAGTGTAATCCATATCTTGCATGGAAAAGTCTAGCTCAACATCATTTTAGCCACAAATTTTTTTCTTTCTTTTCTTTTTTTTCCAAGTACTGCAAGTTTTCCCGCACATCAAAACAGATTCTTGACCAGCTAAAACACCAACTTAATACGGACAGAAATGACCAAAGTCGTGACTTTCATTTCTATTCAGCTTTTTCATTCTGTTATTTTTTTGTACCTCACAGACTATGTAATTGTTAAGCCATGAAACCTTTGCTCGTTCTGATGATGTTACCGCAGGGTCACAGGTTCTGAATAATGGGGGCAGGCTGTTCAGTGTTTATGGCTGCACAATCTGACAGATAACGCATCACTCATATTGGTCTAAAGTCCAAACTCAGCTTAGCCAGTTGGACACACAGACACACTGCTTTCAGAGGCACCGCAGGACCCTGTGGAATAGATACATCCCATATTCACTGAGTGTGTGAGAGGGAGAAGGAGAAAGATGGACATCCTGGAGACGGACGCCTATGATAGGAGACAGCGCAGGAACACGGTAATCACACATACACACACGTGTACCTACTCTCGTGTATACAAATAATGTCCAGTGGTGCAGACAGGTAATCCAAAAATACTTCAATATTATTTCTTTTCAGTGTGTGTGTGTGTGTGTGTGTGTGTGTGAGTAAAATTCTCCATCTCACTTGTTGTACCCGATTATTTCCTGGCTATTATCAGATACAATGTAACCATAGTAATCGCTGCACTTTTTTTTTTTTTTTTTTTGGGAAAGTATCTCACTATACTGTCCTCATCTCTTCCCCATCTCTTCGTCTTCAGTCCTGCATTCTGTTTCTTTTTCTCCTTCCTTTCTTTGCTTCTGCAGCATTGTATTTCTACCTGTGGATCCCAGATTCTGCTCCGTCCATCCTGGCTGCAGGTGTGAAGGCAGCCCCCGTGCTCTCATTGGCTTTTGTGGTTCTGAGTTACATTGGGGGGAAGAGCCTGCTGGGCGTGGCTGGAGGGCTGGTGATGTCAGCAGGGGGAGACATCTGTCTCATCTGGCCACATCTTTTCCTCCTGGGTAAATAAAAAAACTCATGCTGTAATGCTGTATCTTATGCACTGGCTATGATGAAATGACAATCGTATGTATTGCAATACTGTTTACAATAGTCCACATCACATCTTTTTTTTATATATATATATTATGCATGTGGCAGTAGCACAAAAATCATGCAGATACAGGTCAAGAGCTTCAGTTAAAGTTTACATCAAACATCAGAATGGGGAAAAATGTGATCTCAGTGACTTTAGCCGTGGCCTGGTTGTTGGTGCCAGACGGGCTGGTTTGAGTATTTCAGAAACTCCTGAGATTTTCATACACAACATTCTATAGATCATCCAGTGAGCAACAGTTCTGTAAGAGGAAGAGCCTTCTTAATGAGAGAGATCAGAGGAGCATGGTCAGACTGTCTCGATCTGACAGGAAGTCTATGGTAACTCAAATAACCACACTTTACTACTATGGTGAGCGGAAAAGCAACTTAGAATGCACAACACAACATCTGAAGTCTTGAGGTGGATGGGCTACAACAACAGAGGTCCATGGTAGATATGTAGTGCACAGCCTTTAGCAAACATTTTGGACAAAAACACTAGAAAAAGAAGAGAAATACAATTTAACGAGGTGGTAAGTGGTTTTGGATGGAGCCAGTGCCTGTGTTTGACTGAGGCTCTATTTAATATGTAATCTTATTGCACAATATTCATCATATTTGCATTAAAGAAGCAGAAAGCTATGTTTGCGGAAAGCTATGTTATGTATCTTCCTCATTTCCTTTCTCTGTCTTTTAGGAATGGCCTGCTTTGCTCTGGCCCACCTGCTGTACTCTCTTTCCTTCCTTACTTCACGTTATTCCTCTCAATCCTCTTCTTCCTGTGGCCTCTACTTCTTCTACCTCCTGCTCTGGGTAGCAAGTGGTGGAATTTACGTCTATCTCCTGCCCTTCCTCCAGAAGTCACCGGAGCCTGAGGTTTTTGTCCCGGCTGTTGGAGGTTACGCG
Source organism: Pangasianodon hypophthalmus (assembly GCF_027358585.1). NCBI lineage: Eukaryota > Metazoa > Chordata > Actinopteri > Siluriformes > Pangasiidae > Pangasianodon > Pangasianodon hypophthalmus. Next base: position 6,906,760 of record NC_069722.1, on the reverse strand, counting down.
CTTCTCATCGTTCTGATGGCGACGCTTGCGGCACGAACGAGGCGCCCTCTGGTTCTGCTAGGTGGCCTGGTCTTCATGGTGTCTGACTTCACCCTTGCGCTGCAGCATTTTAAAGTTGTTGAGCATCTGGATCATGGCAAGCATATTGTCATGACAACGTACTACCTGGCCCAGCTGCTGATCGCCATTGGTGACGTGAAGGCGACGATGGCAGAACAGGGCGAAGAGTTCCACAAATGGAAGAGGTCATAGGGGCGGTGTGGAGACATGGGCATGTGGGACTAATGCAGACTTCATACAGACGGATATGAATCATTACTTACACTTATACTGTATTCTGTATTTAAATGTTTACGTAATGTATAGGTCGTAAGTCTGTATTGTTTAAATGCATCTACTAGGTTTTAAAAGGCCAGCAAACATAAATATTATTTATAGCTACTGACCATGCTTATCATTTGAGCACAAACTAGGACATGTCTGGTCATGACTCTACTTAGACTATACTATATTTCTTACAATATTAAAATAACCAAAAACTCTCAAACGATAAGTAAGAAACGTTGAATAAACTTGGGAAATCTACACATCTAAGCATCTCCCCGATTCTCTGTTCATCATTTTCAAAGATTATATTATATATTGTATTGTCCATTAATGGAAAAGATCCATAGGACCAATATGGGGTGTGTGGAGGTTTATGTGTGGTATTAGTTGGATCAGGCACAGCAGCCACTGTGTCCAATCACTGGTCATTTTGTCAAACCCTCATACAAACAGGCATACAGTTAGAGACTAAATCTCATTTAATCATCACGCTGTAAAAAGACATCAAGTATGATTGCATTATAATGACCTTGTGATTATTTTACAAGCCGAATACGCAATCATGCAAAGATTGCAACATCTAATTTCCACACACTGGCCTGGATGACGACCTGAGCTGAATTTTTGTTGCCTCACTTACAAGGTGTAACCTCCAAATACATTAGTCGTGTGGTGTCTAAGGCCCGTTGCTGGCCCTGATGCCATCCAACACAGCAGGCTACTTATAACATGTAGGCCACACTGTGAGTCTTTAACGCTGGTGATATTTCTCAGAGAACCTTACAGACAGTGTTAATAACTACAGTAGCCTTACTGAATATGCCTATTGACTAGTTAAGAGTAAGAACACTGGCGCATGGAGAAGTAATTTTGAGTCTATTTGTTTTGCCTAGATGAATTCTACTCTTATAGCTTATTCACTAAAGACTCAAATTGCAACTTAGATTCTACTGGAGAAATTAATACTGACTTTGACTTCAGCATTATCTCTGTGCTATCTTTATAAACTATTTAAATGTGTACGATAATATTTTGGTTATTTATTGGAGCCATGAAAGAATTTTATTCCTTAAAGTTCCACTCAGCTAGCTAGCTGAGTGAGCTAGACTATTTATACTTCACAATATTTTACAATATGAAAACTCTGTATTAACTATTGATTGTCTGTGGTGTAAAATATATCTACATGCTGCTACAACATATAGGTAACACTCAAGGTAATGTGTAAGAAGGATCTTTGCTGGATAGCTAACTATCTAGCAAAAAACACTGACAGACAGTCTGACTATGTAGCTAACTAACTAAATAGCTAATGTATGAATTAACGTGAGCTAGCAAGCTAAAAATAAAAACCTAGCAACCTAGCACCTCAATGATCAACAGTATACAAAGAAAAGTAACTAGCTATCAAATGTAACTTTTCTTTATATACTGTTGATAACTGAGGTTGTGCTCACTTCCGCATAGCTTACTTTGTTAGTTAACATAATCTTTGAAAATTGAATTCATCAGAATAGAATATTAGAATATTTTCAGATTATTGTCAATTGTAGACATATAAAAAGTAATTTATAAATTCAAGTAATTTTTCACCAGATGACTTTACTCATACTTGCGTGATTTTCTTGATCACTAGCCTACTTTTACTTTTACTCAAGTGAATTATTACTACAGTAGCAGCACTTTTACTTATGTCAGTGTGTTCTGTATTCTTTCCACCACTAGTTAAAGCTAATAAGTTGTTTTGTTGATATAAATGCAAAGAGGATGTTCACCAGGAGGCGCTAAAGTGTTACTCTTCAATTTCCCAGACAGCAGAAGCTCCTGGTCACACAGATTTTCAGTTATGTCCAAAAGCACACAGTACTAAACAGTATAAAGAAGTTTATCAGAGAAAATACCACGACTTACAGTGGTATTTGTGACATACTAATTATTATGATAATATGTTTATTGGGTCAAAGGCCTCCTCAAGCCAATCACAATCAGCTGCAATTTAGATCTAAAAAAAAAAAAAAAGACATTTTTGGTTGTGACTTGCCTTACACTTCATTTAGAACTTTGGAGACACTTAGCTTTTCAAAAAATTGAGCATTTTCTGTCATATTACCATATTAATGGCTGTATGGTTTCACATATAAATATATGTGGCAAGAACTCATTTGACTTACACTGCCTTTTAGAAATTTGGAGACACTTAGCTTTTCAAAAAAAAATTTTTTTTTCATTTTCAGTGTTGGTTTGCACTAACATATTAACCTATTAAAAGCTAGGGTTTCACATGAGTAAATATATGTGACAAGAACTAATTGCACACACATTCTTCATGCATAGAGTCAGTTTTTCCAGGGGCACCAGTAGGAATTTTGAGCCCACTTACAGGTTAATGCTCTGGGCCTCTCATACCTCATTCTCCTGATGATTTTTGTTCTCGAGGGTCCCCTTGTCTATCCAGGATCCTTGGAATCATCTCAACCCTCCAACCCTCCATCTGAGATTTTTAACAGAGATGAAATGAAACCGCTTTTTCTTTTCCGATACCCATACTGAGGTTGAGTATCAGACGATAGCGATACCCATCTGATAATGTTTCTTTAAAAACTACTAAGTTACACAAAAAGCACTTACATTGTCCATCCATCCATTTTCTGTACCTCTTATCCTACACCGTGTCGCGGGGGAGTCTGGAGCCTATCCCAAGGGACACGGGGCACAAGGTGGGGGACACCCTGGACAGGGTGCCAACCCATCACAGGGCACAATCGCACACACACTCATACACCCATTCACACACTATGTTCAATTTGGAAATGTAAATCAACATACATCGCATGCCTTTGGACTGGGAGAGGAAACCAGAGTACCTGGAGGAAACCCCCCGAAGCACAGGGAGAATATGGGGAAACTGAACCCCAACCCTGGAGGTGTGAGGCAACAGTGCTAACAACTAAGTGCTAACCCCCCCACTTACATTGTAACTATAATACATATATAAGGTACAGTATAAGGTAGAAATATAATAAATCTTATCAATCCTAAGAAAAGAAAACCAAGTCGAATCTCTTTTATGTAAACATTTACAGCTGCAAAAATAAATGATTTTTCCAAATCCAATTCCAATCTTATCCATTTGTTGCAAGATCCGATATCTGATATGTTTTCTTTGATATCTGATTTTTTTTTTTTCCTGGTATCAGCCAGATATTGATACTGGATATCAGACTGATGCCATCTCTCTTTTTTTTTTGAGTGATCGGATTGAATGATTTTTATTTTATTAATTTCTACCTCTTTGGAAAATTTTTCGACACACTGTTTTGTACTGTTAAAAAACACCACACCTGAAATAGTGTCAGCCATAATGCAACACAAACTTCCTTCTTCCTTCGTCTCCAATCACAGAGACCGGCTAAACAGTGAGATGAAAACATTACTCATTACAGAATTATGTAATGGACTCAGTTTACAGGGTTTATCCCCTACACCTCTCCCTCATCCATCATTCTTTAGCAGCACTTTGTTTTTTTAAATATCATTCATGTAATGGCTTAAGTTTTGGGTTTCTCTGTCTACGTAGAAACACATTCCATGACCATGTTTAGGTTTCAATATCTTTATGTAACGTTCCCCTAATGTGCTTTTTAAGGCATTCCATGCTGCTGGAAGTGGAATTTCCGCTCATTTTCACAGGTTCCTTCTGCTGCTCTCGGATTGGATCAGATTGGCTGCCGTCCTGCGGCCCTGACGACAGATAAGGGACAATTTTTACTCAGCTATCAGCTAAAGCCATCAGCACTAACAATGGAGCATAGGAACAATTACCATCATTATGCTGCAGCTGCACTGTGTGAATAAATTTATAAAACCGCACTGTGCATATTTTAGTTTAGAGTAATGTGGTTTGAGGAAAAAAACAGGTGTGTGCAAACCTGGGATGCATGACACCTGCATGGGACAAAACCATTTGGACCAAAATATTTTGATAAAAACAAGACTACTGTACATATCAGTGGATCCTGCGGGCTACCTAACATTCTTGGTTGGGTTGTCCCCATGAGTCTCATATCAAGTACTGTAACTGAAAACTCCACCCGAAACAAATTAAGTCTACTTATAATGAAATATTTGTGATGTGCTTAGCGATTATGGTGCTAATTTGTTGGTTGGTGCTGTATTTGAATTATTCCGAGAGACGTTTTAGACGGTTGTCTGCCTCTATAAGGTCACAGAGGGACATTCCTATAACTAGCGTAGTAACAATGATGTTAAAACAAGATTCAAAGTGTTTTGGTCATTGTGTTAGACACAATGAAATTCTGTCACAAGGGCTTCGGGAGCACCAAGCCGCTGTGTCTGTGCGAGCCGCCAGCGTGCTCCTAGAGAAAAACATTTCGAAGCTAATCTGTTTGACCAGAGTGTGCAGACATGTAGGTGAGAGCAGGACAGAATAAAAGACTAAAGCACCGCTGCATCACTCTCTTTAGGTAGAGACGAAGCAAGGACTAAATCCTACTGGCACCACTTTCAGCAGTGGCATTGTGGGTAATGTTGGAAACCATTAACCAAAGAGAAAACAGGCCAACATGTCAGTGACAGAAGTTTAACCTAAAAAAAACGTCAGTTCAGAATTTCATTACAAAGTAAATCTTGGACATCATTCACACGATCATGTTAATTTTTAAGATTTTTTGCTGAAAAAATGGATTTTTCCCAGCAAATTTTGATTGTATGGACTCACACCATAATCACAGGAGTTGATAAAACTTATAGAAAGGTTGTTTCTGTATCAGGAACTGGATGGTTGTGAGTTTAAATCCCAAAGTGTTAAGACTATATTTTACCTCACATCTAATTACTAAATGTAAATAAAGCCGCTTGCAATCTGTTTGTATATGTCTCTCTATCAGAAGCAATTAGGGAATAGACTTTATTACAACATCACTATATGTGCAATGCCACGGAGCGGACATTGTGTCTTTACACGTTAGGAAATGTCGCACCAGTGATTATGTCAAAGCAAATTGCTTTGGTTTGACACGACCAAACGAGCATGCAAATCCGGGTTGAGCCGGTTCACAGCTGCGACTTCAACAACATGACTAAACTAAAAAATGTCCAGCCAGGAAGATTATCCTCTTAATATGTTTTATGATAATAATCAGTAATCAATGATTATTATTATTGTTGTTGTTGTTGTTACTCCAGTAGACTAGTAATTTGGGATGCTACACCTAGTGCAAGAAATAACACAAACTCAACATGAAGAGTGAAAAGAAAATGAGCAAATCTGCAAATAAATCCCTTTATTTGTTCCCTAAATGCAAAAACTCTCCATCACCTCTGGATAATGTATGTTTCAGCTCAATTCTCTTCAGAAAACACTGAGTGTAAAACTTAGTTTGACTGCCAGCAGTTGATTTATCTCATGGTTTCGTGATTTACATAATGAGTCATATCCTACATAAAAGATCAAACAATATCTCTGCTTCTACTGAAATTTAAAATACTACTTTATGTAGAAGTCTATTAACAATCTAATGCGTCATCTGCAAATATTAATGACTAGGGGGTGGGGCTGATTGTCGGGAAAAGTACACTGTATGTGGGAGAGGCAGAAAATAAGTGATTTGGTGTCATGAGAGAATGTAAAATATGGGAATATGAGCTGTTTATCAAAGTGAAGCACCTATTCAAAGCTGCATAACCACACCAGCTTTCAGGTCTTTCTTTCTCACACGATGCACCCAAACAGGATGTTGTACATTTAGCACTGAAGTGCATGTTCACATGCAATGCTGAGCAGTGCAGACAGAATGTTAAGCCATCTGTGACACTGTGCTATAGAGAGCCCTTCATTTCCACATAGCACTGGATACAAGATGCTCATACACACAGAAATGGATACACACTCTACAATAAAAGAAAAAGGCAGGCACATCAGTAAAGCCTTCACCCTATCGTTAGTAGATTATGAGTTTGAATCCCAAAGATGCCACAGCCAGATGTGGCTGAGAGTCCATGACAGCAAATTTGCCTGTGCTCACTGGGTAGTTAGCATGGCATACTCTCTCTCTGCTGTCAATCACAGCAAGACTAGCTAATCAAGGGTGTCTGTGAGCTCATGTATGCGGAAGAGGGCAGACAGTGCCTTCCTCTGAGTGTGTGCCTTGTGATGCTGCATAAGCAGCGGGTCGGAAAAGATGAGGTTGGCTGGTGGGTGGGAATTGGCCAAGAGTAAATTAGGGAAAAAAGGGAGAAAACCAAAAAAAAAGAAAAGAAAAAAGGCAAAGATGGTGTGTAAAATAACAAAAGATGGTGTGTAAAAGTATGTACAGAGGGTACATACTTCCTAGAAAGCCACTATGTACCTCCGTGAAACCAAAATATTTTTTTTTCACAGTAGTGATTGTATCAAAGGATTTCAGTACTGTAAGAATCTGTACAAAAAAATATGTCCTTATATTTGCTTAAACATATGTCAGTTACAGTTTTATCTTTCCTCAGGACCTCATTGCACAGATTTTGCACACTCTGAGATACTGCAGGAGGTAAAAATAGGATCTGGGAAAAAAGATTCCAACCTGCAAAACACATCAGAAACACCCAAATCCAGCCAAGAGCAGCATAAAGTGACCATGCTTACAAAGCACTACCAGCAGAGGAATGTATGCGGATGCATGTGTGTGTGTGAACGTGTGCTCAGAGGGATCCTCCAGTGGTGCATTTTTTCCTGTGTGTGTCAGTGGAGGATAGGTTTGGGTTTCTCTGCTCTCTGGGAAAGCCATCAAGGCTGGAACGCAGAAGCTTGAGATGATTAAAGACAGTTTTGTGCACAGGTAGCAGCTGTAAGTCTGCATACGTATGTATATAAAAGTGCATGTGGATGTATATAAAAATTACATAAATGTCCACTTATATAACTAAATACAATGTTATACCTGCAAAATGTGCAATGTGTAGACATTTATGATTTTTGTAACAACTTATAAGTTTATAAGGGTAGATTTGAAACAGTGGATGAAACAGATACACGCAGCTAAAATGCTGTTATGTGCATATATTGCTGAAATGCTTTGATACAATCACTGCTGTGAAGAAAAAACCTTTTCATGGTTTCATGGAAGTATATAGCGGCTGCCTAGGAAGTATGTACTCTCTGTATTTCAAATAAATTTACATCTATGCCTTTTTCTTTCTTTCTTTTTTTTTCTTCCATTTTGTCCCTAATTTAGTCTTGCCCAATTCCCACTCACCAGCCAACTGCATCTTTTCTGACCTGCTGAAAAGGTCGGCATCACAAGGCACACACTCAGAGGAACGCGCTATCTGCCCTCTTCCGCATTCATGAGCTCACAGACACCCTTGATTGGCTTATTCTCAAAGAGAGAGTATGCCATCCCACCCACCCAGAGAGCATGGCCAAATTGCTCTCATAGACTCCCAGGCTTCCTGTGGCTTCTTTGGGATTCATACCATATATATATATATATATATGTGTGTGTGTGTGTGTGTGTGTGTGTGTGTGTGTGAACTCACAACAAACTCAAGGGTAGACAAATCATAACTTTATTAGCTAGCCCACTGAACAAGTGACAGCTCCAGTGTGCCACCCAGTCTCATGTTTTGATTGCCTGGAAAACATATTGACTACAAAGTGGTGGCTAAGATAGTGTAACAACATATTTGTCAGCTAGTTAGCTAGCTAATGGAAACAAACACGTATATGATCATAAAGCACATCTTGTTTGGGCCCTTGACAAAAAAGTCAGCAAGTCACTGGCCTACGTTTGTGGTGTTCTGTCCTCGCATCACATGTGTAAGATATAAGTCTTGCTAGTATCTTTGTTTTCTCTTGACATGTTTAACTGTGATATGCGTGGTGTGCTAGCATGAAAGTTATACGACAACTTTGCACCGAACTTTTTTTCAGTTTTGTAGGTGTTTCCACACTGATTCTAAAAAAATCATCTCTCATCCGTGTACACTAATTATTCCACCTATTGAAAACCTTTCTACTGTCAGTCAAACTGAGTAGTGACCTAAGCATCAAGTTCGAACATAGCTTCATCACCAGATGAAAAATTTTGTTTTTGCGAAAGTCAATACAATGTAGTTTTATTTTTCATGTGTCCCAGGCACCCAGATTAGTAACTTGTTCCCACTTGCAACTCTAAAAATAGTATGGAGTCAGATCGTATCCAAAAACAAATATGCTATTTAAATTGTGAACAGATAATATATTCTAAACAGATAGATATACAGATACAAATAGAAGGCACACTACTGTTGTTGTTCTTTTTTTTTAGAATGCTTGGCTTGCCAGAAAGATTCACAGGCAACTAGAGGTGTGAATCGAGACTAGAATCCCACAAGCAACAACAAAAAAAAGTCTTGAGGGTGGGAGGTTTTTACTTTCATGTGGGCACAAGCAAGTTCTCAGATTTAAAGCTCAAATAAGGACCTTAGAAAATGCCTGGTCAGAGTTGCAGTGGTTTAAATTAGGCTACTATTTTGTTTATATTTTGGGAAAGAGAACCAGCTAAATTCAAAAATATCGCGGGCATGTACAAAGAAAAATAATTATACAGTGAGCAGGATTAAAGACAGTACTAAACACATCTCTAGTGGATATGGGGTTGTCAGAGCCAGTATTTACAGACCATACTGATAGTGCTGGCATTTCTACCTCTCAGGTTTTTTCCAGTGTTTTTCAGTGTTTTCCAGTGGTAGGGATCATATTTAATTAAAAAAAAAACTTCTGTTTTAGGCCACACCCACTTCAGGTTTAAATTTAAATAAAAATATGGTTACAAATATTTGAAGCATGAAGCAGAGATACAGATACAGATTGTGTTACACTCCTTGCGTAGAGAAATGTGTCATTTGTGAAATCAATCCCTTGTTCCTCAAAGATAAAACGCTCCATAATCAACCTCCAAGTGATGCCCCGAGTCTACTAAACACACGCAAAATACTGGTTTCAAAAACGATCCCCTTCATTCATATTCCCCCACTCACACAAAATTATCCCTTCATACAGTTGAATATTTTGCACCAGGCTCAGACCAATACTGACAGTGTGTAAATAAACCTTGAACGTGTCCTCTTACACCCACTGAAAATGATAATAACACACTGGTGAAACATTATTGGAACCTTTCAAGAACTTCTTTTAAACATCTCTACTGGTTTAAAGGTCAGCTTTGCCCTTTAATTCACTTCACTGAGCACGGTACAGATTTCAGATGGCAGATCAGCATCTCAGAGCACATTCTTTCTTCTGTGGTCATAGGACAACATACGAGCCAGGCCAGAATAGGAGAACTCAACATCCAAAGCAAACAGCCACAGAGAGAGGCTTGCTATTTGTTCTTGGTTGTACTTAGAAGTTCTGACCACGACCTTAGGGAAAGTGTACTCCAGTGACTGAGGTTAGAGGCCATATGATTGGATAGCTGTCTGACCTCGAGGTCAGAAAAATGGCGGAACCGTATTTCATACCCTGCGTATGTGTACGAGGGAGTGTACTTCTGTCCCCTCGAGGATCTTGGTCTGCGTCAGCCGTTAGCACTAAGATCATGACCTTCGACCTTGATAATTTGTGGACTTGGCTAGCTCTAATCTAAGTGGTTGGTTCCTCTTTTGGGGGAAGAAGTGAAGCTTGGGAAGTAAGCCGTGGGAAAATGCTCCCATCTCCAGTGGCCAAGTGGAATGCTTTATTTTGACCCTTGAGCTCTGATCGAGGAATGAAGAACGAGGAACATCCTTTTCCTGCTTTCATACCACAGGGCTTTCAGTTCAGAGCTGCTGTTCCAATTAAGTATGTGTATGCAAGTCACTATATGAGCAACACCACATACCTGATATTACACATTACACAAAAATGAAACAGCGTATTCATCAAAACACTCTTTGATAGACTGCTGTTGAGCGCAATGGGCAACCAGGATATAAGGCTCTTATAATGTTTGATATATTTTAAAGGAATACTCCAGTGTTTTCCAGCCTAACCTCTATCTGTGCATATGTATGCGATTACTACAGGCAATTTTTTTATGCTGGGCTCCCTAGAGAGATCCAGTCCCCTCCAAAAGTATTGGAATGGCAAGACCAATTCTTTTGTTATTGCTATACACTGAAGACATTTGGGTTTGAGATCAAAAGATGAATATGAGTCGACAGATCAGGATTTCAGCTTTCATTTCCTGATATTTACATCTAAATGTGTTAAACAATTTAGAACATGGCATCTTTGGTGGCAGACCACCCAATTTGTATGTATGCAAAAGTATTGGAACAGATAGTCTTAAAGTAAATAACACTTAATATTTGGTTGCATATGACTGCATCTAGCTGGCGACCCACTGACATCACCAAACTGTTGAATTCTTCTGTTGTGATGCTTTTCCAGGCTTGTACCGCAGCTTCTTTCAGTTGTTTTTTGTTTTAGGATGTTTCTCCCTTCAGTCTCCTCTTCAGGAGGTGAAATGCATGCTTAGTTGGGTTGAGGTCTGGTGACTGACTTGGTCAATCTAAAGCCCTCCACTTTTTTCTCCAGATGAAGTCTTTTGTTGTGTTGGCAGTGTGTTTCGGGTCATTGTCTTGCTGAATGAAGTTCCTCCCAATTAGATTGGATGAATTTCTCTGTAAATTGGCAGACAGAATGTTTCTGTAGACTTCTGAACTCATTCTGCTGCTACCATCATGAGTTACATCATCAATAGAGAATAGTGAGCTCATTCCAGAAGCGGTCATGCAAGCCCAAGCCATGACACACCTCCACCGTGCTTGACCGATGGGCTTCTTTGTTTTGGATCATGAGCAGATCCTTTCTTTCTCCAAATGTTGGCCTTTCCATCACTTTGGTAGAGGTTAATCTTGGTTCCAGAATTTTTGTGGCTCCTCTCTGTATTTCTTTGTGAATTTCAATCTGGCCTTTCGATTCTTGCTGGTTTGCTTACTGTTTGCATCTTGTGGTATGACCTCTATATTTCTGCTCTCAAAGTCTTCTTCGAACAGTGGCTTGCAATACTTTCATCCCTGCCCTGTGGAGGTTGTTGGTGATGTCACTGACTGTTGTTTCTGGGATTTTCTTCAGAGCTCTCACAATGTTTCTGTCATCAACTGCTGTTGTTTTCCTTGGCTGAACTGTTTGATGTCTGGTTGTTAGTACACCAGTGGTTTCTTTGCTTTTTGGGACATTGCAAATTGTTGTATTGGCTGTGCTCAAAGCTAGTGCAATGGCTCTGATCAATTTTCCTTTTTTTCTCAGCTTCATAATGGCTTGCTTTTCTCCCCTAGACAGCTCTCTGTTCTTAATGTTGGTTTATCCTTTTTAACAACAAATGCAGCTTTCACAGGCAAAACCCAGGGTTCAAACCAAGAGTAGACACTCAGAGCTATTAATTATTTAAACAGTCAGTCTAACAGGGCACACCTGGGCAACAAGTAACACCTGTCTGTCACATGTTCCAATATTTCTGTTCACTTGAAAAATGGGTGATTTCAAATAAAAGGTGCCATGTTCTAAGTTGGTTATCATATCTAGATGTAAATGTCAGGAAATGAAAGCTGTAATTCTGATCTATCATCTCCTATTCATTTTTTGATCTCAAAACGAAATTTCTTCAGTGTATAGCAAAAAAAAAAAAAGGGATGGGCCTTGCCATTCCAATAATTTCGGAGGGGACTACATAAACAGCTCTGGTAAGACTTTTCAGCAAGGATTCTTGTCTCATTTCATGCCCTTTAATGTTACTGAGTTTAGTACTGTACTTTTGAATTTTACTTTATATAGTCACTTAGTTGCTGAAGTTCAACAACTGCCCCAGACTTCCATTATAAGTGAATTTCGAGTGAACATGTTCTCTGTACATGGAAATGTGTTCTCCGTGGTAATCATGCATATACTACGGATCCAGCAGATAGGGATTTAGGTTGAAAAATGCTAGAGTATGCCTTAAACTTATCTTCATTTCTGAGATGAGAGGAATGATTCAATCTCTGTTGACCTTCTAACTACAGTGCTAACAGCACTTCTTCCAATCTTCACCAGAAACAGAAAATTACTGCCCCCTCATTGTCAACGTGTAAGGTGTTATTGTTCAGATGAAAGGAAAAAGTGGAATGTTTTGATCTCTTAGAGGCGGTTGGATGAGAGAGTGTGAGAAATGAATGAGAAAGAGAAAGAGGGAGGGAGGAGAGGTATGTGGGTGGCTGCCACACCTGCAGCTCAGGTATGATGGGGGACTCCAGAGGCTTTAACCCTGTCATGATGACACATCAGATGTGAAGGATTCTGTTTCGAAGGAGTGGCAGCAATCATCATGGCAAATCAGTCTGGAGGTATCATTGGCATTTTATCTCTCTCTCTCTCTCTCTCTCTCTATTTATATCTCCCCCACACAAACATACATTCTGTGTCTCTTTTTATATACACACAAATATTAATTTGCCTTTACACAGTGTCCTTTCTTTACCCCTCTACAAAGTGTATTCTTGTAGACCAGCTAAATTCATGCTTGCCTCTACCTGTTTATGTCATAGGCTCCTTCCTGTTTCACTCCACTGGTGTGCAGATGTTTTTCACACAGCTATAATAACCTACACAACTTGAACGTTGAAGTTTCACTTATGAGCTAACTGCATAAACAATAATGCACTCTAGACAAGATTTTAGTCACAAGGCACCACATAAACTCTCTCTCTCACACACACACACACACACACACACAAACGCACACACACAGGTCTGGGGCAATTTAGAGTATCCAGACACAGGATTGATTTTTTTCCCCCCAGTAGCAGTATGTCAAGTGTTTTATTCCTCTTATACCACAACAATTTCCTGACTATTACAAATCCCGTAAAAACTTTCTCCAGCCTGTTTTTTTTCTCTCACTTGAAATTCAGACAAAAAACACAGCTTGTCTTGTTACCACAGAAGAGGAAAGCGCAAAGCTCTTGTATTGACAGTTACAACATGCTGACACTGGAGATTTCTTCCACAAATATTAAATAATATGTTTATAGAAAGCTTCACCATATCAACGATTGTATGTTTTTCTTTGTTAAATAACAACCCTTTTCTTAATCTGTTAGTTAATCTGTTAATCTTAGACTTAGATTATGTAGCTGGCCCACCTGTAAAGGAATTGTTACTATAGATGCAATAATGTAATTTGTGATTTGAATTACTATCAGAGCTGCTGTTATAGAAAATTCATCAACACCTACTGACCAATCAGATTAAAGAATTCAACAGCATTGTGGTGTACAGTATAAGAATAAACCCTATCATAGAAACTTGCATCTTATTTTTCATTCAAGTATTAATAATTTCCATGGAGACATGTACAGGTAAACAGAAAAAAACAAAAACAACCTCTCATGCAAAGAGAAATATGTCATTCCATAAATGCCATGACACTTTGTGTGGACTTTTATGTCCATTTTGGGAAGCGGTGTGTGTGTGTGTGTGTGCGCGCATGTGGGTGTTGCTTTGGCGGTGCCAGCATTGCTGTAACTCACCTGTGGCATCCAATAATTCATTCCTCTCTGACTAAACATTACAGTCTGAGAGGATTAACTCTCACATGACTACTCCGAATCAGGCCTAATGAAGCCTGGGTGTTTTTTGCATATCTGACATGCATGGAATAAGCCATGTAAGCTCTCGGCAACCAAAATAGGAAATGTCACCTGGACTCATTCTTAACATTCTGTACAATGCCACTGTGCAATCTTTCCCATAAACACCCTGTGAGTATCTTATGAAATGGTCCAGAAATGTTTTCTTTAAATGGTATGTAAAGCTGCATTGGCTTTACTTCATATGAACCATGCTGTTCTTGTGCTAGGTTAAGATAATAGATGTGTTTTACAGCTTTGCATAACAAATCCATCAAACACACATACACACAGTTGATAGTTAATTTTAGTTTACCTTACAGTCAGTCTGTCTCAGTAAAAGATGTACAGTTAGCAAAAAATGCCGATTAACCTAGCAAAGTATTAAGAAAAGCTGCTCATTATAGCTAACTATTTTCTACTTGGCTTTGTGCTTTGAGTGGTTATTGTGGTGGAAGGTGAAATTTTTCTTCATCTTCAGCTGTCAAACAGAGGCCTGCATGTTTTGTGCTAAAACAGATTTGCAGCTATCCACCATTCCCTTTATCTTGAGTGTTTTATTCCTCTTATACCACAGTAATTTACCAATGACTGCATTTTTTTACTCATTAAAGAACAATGTTATTCTTTTTTATCCATTTATGTTTATATTGTTCATAGTGAAAGTGAAGTGACTTGTGGCCAAGTATGGTGACCCATACTAGGAATTTGTGCTCTGCATTTAACCCATCCAAGTGCACACACACAGTAGTGAACACACACACACACACACACCGTGAACACACACCCGGAGCAGTGAGCAGCCTTTTTTGCTGCAGCGCCCGGGGAGCAGTTGGGGGTTCGGTGCCTTGCTCAAGGGTCTCACCTCAGTCGTGGTATTGAGGGTGGGAGAGAGCGCTGGTCATTCACCCCCCCACCTACAATCCCTGCCGGACCCGAGACTCGAACCCACAACCTTCAGGTTCACCTTCAGGTTGCAAGTCCGGGTTGCAATAATAAAACTGATTGTCAGCCAGACCTACTTTCAAACCTGCTGTTATAATAAATTAATCATCACCCTTTGACCAATCAGAATAAAGTATCCAATATTGAGAATTCTGACTTATGCCAACATACATATTAGGAATATCTGGTAAGATGCTGAAATCCCACTCTTGTCTACTTGTGATGCAAGCTAGTTTACTAGCAGTTAGCTAACTGGATAGCTATGAATAGCAGGGGGACATGGCAGCATTTGCAAATTGTATATTTATGCCATTTTAAAGAAAAAAGTTTCTTGATGTTTAATAATTTAGTATTTTACACAGATTATATTAATGGTAAACCTGTGAAGATACATCTTTTTAGACAGTGAACGTACACGTTGCATTAAAAAAAAAACTTGTTCAACAGCACTGAAAAAACCCATAATGGTCATATTTTTTGCAGCGAACCACCTCCAGCTGTGCTTTCACTCTGCCATGAGCTACATGAGGAAAGCAAGATTGCATCTGAAATAGAATTTGAAACAAGGCCCAATGTCCCATTTTGACTCAGGCAGAAGGATCTTAAAGCCTCAAACTGGAACTGCTGAAGCAGGCAATATACCGAACAGAATACACTGAAAACTGCGATAAGTGCATGAATTAACGATCAGTTACCCAAAAGAAATCCCCACATAGTTTAAATGTATTTTTTTATCCTTATTAAAATGGATACAGACAGCTCAGATGGCAAAAGTCTTTTGGCACGGAACCCAAAACCTCATGAAAATCTAAACCCAGTATGAGCTACCTCAGAGGCTTACAATCGCCCCTAAATGACAGCAGTAACCGAGACAGTGGAAAAAAAAACGTCAGTGGAAAAAGTGAGAGGCCAGTCAGTTCAGCGTTACCTCTCGAGATCTTCACAGTGATGATACGCAAAATATGGCAGCATATGTTGCACTATTACAGGATTCAGCTACTTCGTCTACAAGATCCAAGAAAGCAGCGTCAAAATCATCATTACAGGAAGTAGTAGAGTACAAGTCTGTTTTAAGTATTTGTATTTTTGACTTTTACTCACTACATTTCAAAGGAACATCTCCATTTTCTACCAGCTACATAATCATAGATTAGTAAAGGTGACATTTTAGCATCATCAAGGAGTTGATCTAAATTTTTCACAAAAAGATTTGACAGCAAGAATGAAATCTACTACCTATGTTAGGAAAGCTACTTCAGATTTGTAAGCTCAAGCTACAAGCTAGCTACAGCCAAACTATCCTTTTCAGAAAGTAGCTAGCTACACAGTAAGCTATTATAAATGTAGCTAACGACACTAAATCTACTTTATCAAGCTGAAGAAAAAGGAGTGTTAGGAAAGCTATTTTGCAATTATAAGCTCAAGCTACAAGCTAGCTACAGCCAAACTACCCCTTTCCTAAAGTAGCTAGCTGCAAGCTACTAAGAAAATATAGCTAACTTCACTAAAGCTACTTTGTCAAACTGAAGAAAAGCAACTGATATTTTCATTTTATTGTGCTACTACTACAAAGAGATTTTGCTTTTCTATTATAAACCACTCTTAGTAAGAAGTAGTTAACATTACTTAACTGTCTTCTTGGTTAAAAAAAACTAGCTAGTTACTTGGTTAAAAACTAGCTAGTTACTAGTTAGCTAGTTATTAACATAAATAAAATGTTATGTCTTACTGGAAAAGTTACATTATTTTGAAAATAACTCATCTACTGCCACACTATTAAAATGCTAATAGTTAAGCTAGTAGCATTGTTACTTGTAGCTAGCTACAAGTACCAATGCATGGTAATCTATCTGTTGCTACATACTCTTTATTTATCATTTTAGCTGTTCATATTGTTACAGCTAGCTATTAGCCTTCAGCAAGTTTGTATCATCACAGTTATTATCATGCTAGCAAACATTT
Source organism: Pangasianodon hypophthalmus (assembly GCF_027358585.1). NCBI lineage: Eukaryota > Metazoa > Chordata > Actinopteri > Siluriformes > Pangasiidae > Pangasianodon > Pangasianodon hypophthalmus. The sequence continues at coordinate 6,889,897 of NC_069722.1, read as the reverse complement.
GAGAGATTAGCAATAAAGCTATTGTTAGCTAGCCTTAGCTAATATTTTCCTGTATTTCTTGGTTCCTTGGTGAAAGATGCACTACTTTTTTGTACCTTTTACTTTCATATGTTGAGTCGATTTTAGTTTATACTTAATTATTACTTTTACCACCTCTTTTATCCACTTTTATCCACTTTAGAGTGGATCCATGGACTGAAGCCCCAAAAAAATGGAACATTCCAGTGGATGAACAATGTCATATCTTTTAAGCTCATCACTTCCTGTGTGCTCCAAAAATAATCAAGGAATGTATTACAAAAATCCAAGTTTTTTCTTTTTTTTCTTTTCTTTTTTTTTTGCTGCAGAAGGGATGTACGTGCTTGTTAAATATCAGCCTCCATCTGCTTGTCCTCAGTAAAGGCACATAGCGAACACTTTACAGCATCTTCATGTTGAGGATGGACGTGCCTCACAGCACACGTCCCCAAAATGGGACAAATTCCTCACTAAAGAGCGCTGGGTTTCCGACCTCTCCTCCTCTTACAGCGTTGGACCCCTAATCTGTCTTTTGGAGTGTAATTGCATAATAATTCACGTCGCCAACCCCTGCAATTTATCATATTAAGGGAGCAATTTGACCTAGAGCAACCCAATAACACGGGTAATACTTAGGGAATGCAAGTGGGCAACCATTCACATTTAATCATGCATAATAATAATAACAACTGGTGGAAATTAACTTTCATTTATCAATAGCAAACTTTCTGTCAGTGGTCAGGATTTTTAAGCTGATCTCAGAAGGACACAGAGAGAGATCCAGTGGAGGAAAGAGAATAAAGTTAGAGATTACTACTTGCTTTATGGAGACATGAGTTAATCACACAGTTCAGAAATTTCATGTAAGTGTCATGGGCTATGGCCATATTGCAGGTATTTTTATTTTCCTTATATGACTTTTTTTTTTATGACAATGTTCAATTCCAGGGGGGGCTGGTTTGTTCAATTCCAGTGTTCAATTCTCAGGTTACTGTCTGTGTGAAGTTTTGCATGTCTGCCCCATGTCCACTTGGGTTTCCTATAGGTTCTCTTGTTTGCTCCCACCTCCTAAAAACATGCCAGTAGGTGAACTGTCTACACTACGTTGCCTCAAGTGTGAATAAGTGTAGACTTATGCAGAGTGTATTCGTTCCTTGCACCCAGTGTTCACCATGATCCTGACTAGGATAAATCAAATACTGAATAAGAGTTTCCATTCCATTCCATTGTGTATGTGGTGCTGAAATCCCATAGAGGCCTAACTGCGACCTCAACACAGTCAGATCAATATTCATGTGATTTTTATGCTGCTCTAACTCATTATGATGTTCATCATAATTTTACACCAAATGGACACTCCCACTTGATCAGTAACTGTTTCTCTGACATCCACATCATCCTGCTTTCATATAGTGATAGGCAACATGGCAGGAAACACACAAATTTTATAATAATTTGAATGTAAATTTGCACCTGGCCTCCACAAAACCTTTAACACTCCCACAGAGGGACTACTGAAGAAATGTTACGAGTTCAAGATTTATCAGATTTATGCTTTATTTTTTTAGATTTATGCTTTATTTTTAAAGAATGGTTCACTCCCTACTTAGTGCCATGGTAAACTGTAGATGCAGGCCTGAATTTGCATATTTAAACCTGATTGGCTCTTATAGTTTATGACACAATAATACTTGCTGGCCCCTTACTCAGATTAGTCAATGAGATTTTCAGCTCAAGTTTCTTAAGAGAAAAAAAAAAGCAAACCAAAAAAAAAAAACATCACAATGATGATTTTCATTATTTGACCAGACTGTCCATCACCTTTTAAAGAATATAATTATGCACAAAAACTTTTTATGATATTTAAGATGATCTTAAGTATTACTTATATAGTTTAGTCAAGCACAGTAGGTTACACTAGATTGTCATTCTGACACCTTCTATCATGTGAGTCTGGCTCCAAGAAACCTGCTTCTCCTTTTTCTCTCTGTCTTTGACTCTATGACAGTGTGTGTGTGTGTGTGTGTGTGTGTGTGTGTTCCTACACATGGTTATGTCTACATGCATATGTATGTGTGTGTCTTGTTATACCCCACCATCACATTCTAACACACGACTGCCAAAAATCCTTAGACATTTCTATGAAAAAGTCATTGACTGATCTGAGACCAGGTTTAGTCTCTGTCTCTTGGTGCTTGTAATACGGCTTTACGGCAGGAGGCTGGTCTCAGATCTGAAGGATGGAGCTGCTTCCACGCAGATGCTCTTCAGGTCAAAGGGTATTAGCGTCAGTGGTAGGGATTCCTTAAGAGCTTTTGTCAGGGGGACATTCTTCTTCGTGTCGCTGCATCTCTGTGTCAACAGCAGAATAAAAAAGGTCACAGAAGAAGCCTGCGCAGATGAGGAGAGACGGGGATGAAGAGAGAGACGGAGAAAGAGATTGTCATGTAATGTTAGAGTTTTGGACACCAGTGGGCAAATAAAACTAATGGTTTGAACACACACACTAAGTAACAATTGTCTCTGCCGTTGTCATCTGCCAAGGCTGATTATGAATAAGACATAATGTATTGCACATTTCTCAATCCTTTATTCTCTGAACCATTTCAGAAAGCTGAGAAAATATGAATGTGTGTGGTATTGCGTGGGTGGGAAATTTAGAGAGCAGTTCTTTTCTGAGAAGGGTAAAATAAAAACAGCTGAGTGTCCACACACACACGTACACACCCACACACACACACACATTGTGCTGAGGCTGCAGGAAAGTGCGGTGCAAAGATGTGTAACAGTGATGATGAGTCAAGCAAAAAACATTCTCAGATTCTTATCAAATAACAGGAATAATCTCACTGGGAAAGTTTTAAGGATATTTAAAATTTTTTTTTTACATGTGTGTTTATGTGTGTGAGGGATGGAGAAAGAAAGACAGACTAATTCAGCCCTCTAGGGACCTATTTAGAGTCTGTTTGGAAGAATGTTATGTCCAAAAATTCATGGGGATTTGAGACAAGACGTCATTCATATGTATATACACAAAGACTGAGTGTTTTTTTTTTTAACTACTGCATTCATTATGTCTGCTCTCACGGCATCTGTATTTCTATGAGAAAAAAAACACAGACTGCTTGGCAATTTGCCAGTAGCTTATTTGGATGCCATCTACATCCAACGCTGAGCATTGTGGTTGCATGCTATATAAACCAAACAGAGGTTTTAATAGGGAAAAAGCATCTCATATAAGCCTCCAAATTAACTAATTAAATCCTGAATAAAAATTAAAGGCATGATATAATGTTGGTGAGGGGTAAGTGGTCAGAGTTGGCAGTATAAAGGACACTCAAGGGCACCCTGTGCTGACGCAGGAAATCCTGGAAATTCCTAACAGAGATACGGAAATCCGTCCGCTGTTCCACGGAGGGATTGTTTCTCTTTCGATCCCCCATTCCAGACATAAATACACGGCAGTCCGAGCGCCGAGTTGAACCGAGCAGTGAAGCACACCACCAAATGGAATTATGTCAGCTTGTATTTATGAAAAAATATTTGTGGTATCGTTCCTAGCCAAACAGTGATACACATCCAAACACTGCTTTCTCATGAAATGGGTCAGTGAACACGTAAGTCCTAGGGATTTGAATGCAAACCCTGTGGTTTCTACAAGCCCTTGTGCTTCACAAACTTTAATTTCTTCAGCGTTTCATCACATATTTTCCAACGCAGTTAGCTAATTTTTTTTTTTTTGGTACTCCATCTCCAAACCACCAGCCTCTCCCATTCAAATGATGGAGTTCCCAGGCAGCTCCTCTCTCTGACTGCTGATCTCCCTGGCGCTGAGGTCTAAAGCCCAAAAATTACACTCAATTTTTAATATTATGGGAAAGGGAATTTGTGTTTTTTGCTGAGTTCACATGACCAGTAAAGAAGGCTTACAACCAGTGCAGTTCACACACACTCACACACTCACACAGGTTTGTCTTTCTGTTGTGAAGACCTTCCATTGACATAATTATTAATGCAGCTAATTATGCCAGATCTAAATCTAACCTTAATCTCAATAACCAAAATGGACCTTTTAGTTTTTAAATACAAGTTTTTGTTAAAAAATAAAGCAGCTTTCCTTGTGGGCACCAGCCACACACACACAGACACACACACTGATAAGGCGTGTTTAAATGAATTCATCAAGGTCCCTGCCTGTCACACTTATGCAACCATCACTATTATGAGCTATTGTGAACACACACCTGGAGACCAAAGGACAAGGACAATGACCTCACACCTAGACATCTCCGTGGTAACCAAATAAACCAAACCTGTGACCAGATGCACACGATATTATGTTCGTTGAATATTGATTATCTAGGTGAATGTTAATGCTGCAATGCAAAAGGTAGCCATGCTGTTTATAACAGCCTCCTTGCACAAAAGAACACACACAAACATATACACACACTCATGCTCACAAACAAACTCAGACCCAGTGTGCGTGCGTAAGTGGTTGGCTGTTTTTGCAAATGAGTTCAGGATGCAGGATGTGGGCAACTCAAGCTCACGTTGCTACCTGTGAAATGTCTTTCATCTTCTTCTTCTTTTTTTTTCTTCTCAACCGCTCTGTTCTTAATTCTTCTGCTGCTGTCTGTTCATCCTCCTACTCACTGCAGAAACCCAAACTGCTGAGACTTCAGAGGAAACTTAGCACGTTATATCAGTAAATGACTCAGATCTGTTAAATCACTTAGCAAATGAATGTGATTTCACTTTTTGCATCATCTAGACCCACTTTTTTTTTTTTCTTTTTTTTTTATCAACAGCATGTTAATACTCTCTTATCACATTGGAAACAAGTTATATTTATGATGAAATATGTATTATATATTACATCTGTAGAATATAATAGTATTTTAAGATCAACAATAATAATCTACAATAATATTGATTACAGAATGTTCTACTACATGTACTCCATATGTGCTGAGGTTTAGTGCAAAAGTGTGCATACCCCCAAGGAACAACAAGAGCAACAAGACATTGTTAGGTTTAACAGATTTTTCTTTATTATCACAAGTAACAAAATAGCCAAGTAGTTTATGTTAAGTAAGAAATAAAACATGTTGGGATACGCCATTATTGGAAAATAATCAACCATGTGGTGGTGTAATGTAAAGCAAAAGGCCTCAAAGTTGATTATTTTCCAATAATAGCACATACCATTCGACTTATACCACTTATACCATAGCAATTTGCCTCTTTTCATATTTTTTATTTATTAATTGGCCATTTTAAATTGTTCATTTATTCAAACATGACAGTTTTTTCATCCATTTATAGTTGCATTTAAAGTTGTGGAATATCCACAAACCAAATTAGTTCTTCTATCACTTATGTTATAGCAGCTATAAACAGTTGCTCCTTCACCAGCCTCTTTTTAAATAAGCTTGTCATATTAATGAGATTTCTGTCCTGAAGACTCTCCTGTGGTGGAAAACTATAAAAAAACATTTACAGCTTTACCTCTGACTGTTACAAAGTGTTGACACCTCCTTACAGAAACCTATATCAATTATACATTTTAAACCTGTTTATGTGAGCATGTGCCATGAAAATTCCTTTGTTAGTTACTATAGTAATGATAACGTATTAAAACAAAATTAAAATAAAATCATTATTATTATAGACCTGTGATTGGCCTTGCACTCTCAGAGCTGCACCTTCTGACCAAACAGATTTGAGAATTCAACAGTGCTGTGGAACAAGATATTTATAATGAGAAAAAAAATATCAGTTGAGAAGTTTGTATCTTCTCCTTTTTTTAATCTCCCCTTTTGACAAAACTATTCTCTAATAACTGGAATGGCCACCATTTGACTTTTTAACCTCACACAGCCTCTTTTGTATCCTTTAAACAGCTTTTCAGTTGTTTTCAGCCCCCTGTACTTCTTGACATATCTGTTCTGACTCTGCCAGATTGCGTTTTTCATCTTGTTGTCCATTGTTCTTGACAACTCTGCCAAGAAAAATTTTTTCAGTTGATTTTGGCATATGTTTTGTATCATTGTCAGGTTGCTGGATACCCCCATATTTCATACTAGTTTCGTTTTAACTTCTCGCGATTCTGTTTTCTTGGAGATCATAAAAATAGAGGTAAACTAGGGGTACATTTGGCTTTTTTACCCAGAAACGACGGGGGATGCAAACTTCTGCACTGGACTGTACATGTAGCTTTTATTAAGATACTTTTTTTTTTTTTAATGGATAGCCCTGCTGTCAAATGGTATCATCAGTCAAAGTTACCACAGTCCAGTGATGTACCTTAAATGAACTTGAAAGGTATGCACATATATATCATATATATTCTAATAATGCGCAAAAATAACATAGTCTTAAGATAACCATTGAGATTACCACATAGTTTCCAATATGAAGCTTTAAAAGGTATAGAGGGTGTGGTGTGCATGCACATGGCTAGGTGATGATGTGAACTAAAGGATGTGTTTACTTTGACTCCCTTCAGTTTTCACCTCTGTGTAATTACTGAAGGCTCGGGGGTCAATTTCACATCCCTGTGCTTGTAGTGTGTGTGTGTGTGTGTGTGTGTGTGTGTGTGTGTGTGTGTAGAAGAGACATAAGGTGTGTCTTAAACAACAGCCTTTTTTCATGGTTTCTTCAAAATGGAGATCCTGGCTGGAAAAACACTAGCAGCTGGATCATCAGTAATAACAAACATGTCGTTTCTCAAGAGGGACTCTCTAATGGGAAACTACGGAGTTCCCCGTTTTATTTCTGGACTGAACTTTTACCTGGCTAGGGAAGGTCACTTTCTAAATATGTACCATCTCAAATTAAAAAACTACTTGTCTAAAACTGTGATCACTACAAGAACGCTCAGAGTAACGTTCTCCTCACATCCAAGTCTTTTCCTTTGTCTTGTTAAATGTGACTTGATTCAATTACTCCTGATTAATCTGCTATGAAGCTTCACTTGATCCTGTGTCTTGTGCTAATGACTTCATTCTGTTCTCGTATTCTGCTTCGAATTTCTTCAGGCCTTTGTTTCGCCCGCTAAAAGGATTAAGAAGAACATGTGAGAATGTTTGGGAATAACTAACATGCCTTTAACAATGCAGAGACACCGAGCCTCAGTCCCTAACGCTCTCTCACGCACGGAAGCTGCTTGCGTAGTTTAGGGAGTGCAAATGTGCTTCTCTGTGTGACCTTTAACCTTGAAACATATACACTAACATAGACAAATACAAACACTTTTCAGAGTTCATAGCCTACAGTAGAATAAAGCTCTTTCAGCAAAAAAGAGAGATGTAACTCTTAGAACAATTTTTATTCATATATTTATTTTTATTCATATATTTATTTTTCTGTGATTTTTTAGACACCACACACACACACACACACACACACAAATACACAGAGGCAAAGTGGTAGAGGTCATCAAAAAGGTGTGAAATGAGTGCACCATTACATCAGTCCTGCACCAACACAGCAGAATTCACACCACCGATGTTACTGGATGACAGAGCAAAAATGTACATGAATGCAGTATACACACAATGCATGGTGGGAAAACCCTGATCACCTACTGTATGTGTCATTCAGAAACCTGTATGGTGGTTATCTACTGTATAAATACATTATATATATATAATAATATATATAATATATATTATATATCATATATATATATAATATATATATATATGATATAAGAAATAACAATGAATGAGTGAGCTGAAACATGTATTGACCTATTTATATCAACTGTAAATAGGTAACTCTGTAACTACTTTGCATTCATATCTATCTATCTATCTATCTATCAATCTATCTATCTATCTATCTATCTATCTATCTATCGTGTTTTATTTTAATACATTTTTTCTTTATTTGCCACTTTTAGGTTAAAAGCTCATCAGTTGTCCTACACTGACAACTCATAACTGTCAGAGGCATATTTTCAAAGATGATGCTTTGTTAATGTTTGTCAGTAATTTTGCCACATATGTTTTTCCCCCTCGTTTCGTCACCTGTAAATTCCCCCCACACCAGCCAGCTCTCCTCTGTCATACAATAGCTATGAACTGCGGAAGGTGAAGACTAACATGTGCTTCCTTCAAGACACATGAAGCCAACTTTTGAATTTTTTCAAACTGCTGTGTCACAGTGCAGCGTAACACACCCTGAGGAAAGCTCTATCCAATCTCTTCCATATACATGAGCTCACAGACACCCATGATTGGCTAGTGTCACTGTGATTGACAGGAGACCCTAACCAGTGAGAGCATGGCCACTTTTGTTCCCATGGCTCCTGACCATGGATGGTTGTGGTATTGCCAAGATTCAAACTTGCGATCTACAGATACTAGGCTGAATACTTTTCAGTTGTGCCACCCAGCCCAATGTTGTGCAATATGTTTTTGAGACATGGCATAGTGGCACAAAGGCACAAAGTGAAGATGTTTGTTTGAGTGGAAAATGATAATTTTATGTTATGCAGGTTTTATATTTACAACTATTTTGCCCATTCTTGTGAAGCAGAGTATTATTTTTAATAATATATATAATATTTTATTTATACATAATATTTTTCACCAATAATTTCATGCATTTTAATGTCAATTGGACTAAATGATCTATGACTTGGGATACGATTCAGACTTGAGCTTCTGAGACTAAGACTTTGACTCAGACTTTGACTTTTTTTGCATAACTGACATGTAAATAGGCTATACGAACATTACTTAACATTATTCAATCTATACTGCTACAGATGAGTATAGACTGGACTTGGATTCGACATAGACCAGTGATAATCAGCTTAACCTGTTCATAATAATAACATAACACAACACATAATAATAGCATACATAAGGCCCAGATATTATATGCTCAAAGTTATGAAGCAGACACATAATGATGCCTTGCTTTAATTCTCCCTCTGAGTGTCGTCTAATGTGTAGGTACACTTCCTCTTTTGCATAAACACCTGCGTTAATGAGAGGGTACACAACCAAAGAAGGATTCAGGGTCACAAGAACTCTGACTTGACCTGAACTCTGAGGTTAGGGAACATTATTGCACAGGCTGCCCAAAACAGACACACTGACACAGTAATGCCAGCCCTTTCCCCCGGCATCACATGCTTTTGGGTTTAATTAGGACCATCTGGAAAATGGGTTTCAGAAGCACACACACACACCACATGCAAAGTGATCAGAAATAGAAAAGGCATTTTGGTTCTATTTTATGTTTATTTGCCCTAACGGTTTCCCGGACTCTTGCTGTTGCTTGTGCAAGAATAGTTTAAACTAGTTAGTTGTCAAAAATGGGCCTGGGGTTATCAGTTCAAGTCACGATGGGGTGCAACACAGTTTGTTGCTTTTCCTACACCTTTTCTAATTTCGAATTAACTGGCGAATTGAATCAGGAGTCTTTGAGAACAGAGATCTCCAAACTGAGCCAGACTCAAACCCTCCAGTAGGCCAGAATTCAGAGTTCATATGAATAAACATTAGTTGGCAAATGAGCTGTTGTGTTGTGATTATATTGTGAAGGTGTTAACACTGCCATCACTTTTTGCACGAGCTCTGGTTTTTCTAAAACTATCATTTTAGCGGTTCTAGTCTGGTGGCTTTGCTGTTCGGGTCCTTTCTCATTCTCTCTGTCTCGTTTGCAGAGGCAGGTCATGACCCTCTCTGACTACCGCTCCAGTTATGTGTCTGTCAGCTGGCTACCATCAACACACAGACAGACACACACACATATACACATTCCTGAGCAACTGATGATGAGGTGAAGGAGTTCTCATGCTGAACAGTAGTTGGCGTGACTCACTTTACCAGGCTGTACACTCCAATTACCTACTGAGGTTTTGTGTTTTACAACACTCCTCTCGTATTCTCTGTGCTTCCTCTTGTCTCTTACACACACTTATATACACATAGAGGGTGTCTACAAGCTGAACCTTATTCTATCACCTTCTTTAGTCATAGTCATGCTAATCTACATTTACGTTCAGTCCCTAAAACTGAAAAGATAGAAAGAGAAGTGGGATATTTTTAGGTTAATGCACGTTTTTTTTAGTTTGGCACAGACTCTGTCCTAGAATTTGTATTACAACACGTCTCAGGTGGTATGGCTCTATTTCAGACACCAGTTACGGACTCAAAATCCCTGCAATTAGAAATGAATTATGTAATGTGTGTGTGTGTGTGTGTGTGTGTGTGTGTGTGTGGTGTGTGTGCTTGCACTCAGAGCCCACCCTATTATGTGCCCCTACCGTGTACCTATAATTACTGCCATTTTCTCATGGTGCACTTTGTACACAATTACTGATTGTAGCTGATTGTCCCTCATCCATCAGTAGAAGAGGACCACAGCTGACCAGATATTATTTGGCTGGTGGATCATTCTCAGCAAAGTGACACTGACATGGTAGTAATGTGTTTGCTAGTATTAGTGCATCAGGTGCAGCAGTGGTGCAACTTAAACACGTACCGTGTTGGTTCAGCATGAGAATCATTCTCTATCCTTTATCTGCCTTGGTGTCTGACCACAAGAAAACTGGTGGCTGGTTATTTTGGGTTGGTGGACTGTTTCTCAATGCAGGTAGTGACAAGTGTTTAAAAATCCCAGCACCTGATTCAGTTTTATCAACACCATACATACTAACATGTCAGTGTCACTGCTGTGCTCTGAATGATCCAACATACATACATACATACATACATACACACATAACATGTGGTCAGTGTGCTCATATGGTTGTCCTTAAGCATAGATGGATGGGATAGAGCTGTGCTGACAAATATTGCATAGCAACAGCCTACGTTAAGCTCATTATGGTATGTGTACAGGATAAAAAGGCCAATGCATGTAGATGCAAGTTCAGTACACATGAATGAAAAAAATAAAATCCCAACTTCTACATTATGAAAGCAGCAAGAGCAGCACTTTCTGTGAAAAATGACTGTCTCAAAGTGGGGTCCAGAGACCCCCAGGGATCCATGAATCATAGCTTGGGGTTTGCAATTTTCAAATTTTGCTACAGTGGTTGAAACCATAAACCATCAATAGCAAATTTGTTATGAATAGAAATAATATCTACTGGAATCTAATGACATTTTTATTATAAGAAAAATGGGTTCTATGAGTGAAAAGAAATGAAAAAAACAACAACAGACAGATAGATAGATAGACAGACAAAATATTATTGTAAATGTTTAAATAATGTGCTTAGTATTTTTAATAGTTTGTAAGATAAATCTGAAGCATTCATTTATTAAATAATTAATTCATATTATTAGCATAGCATGTCTTTATTAAATAAATATTTATTTATTTTAGGCAATGCCGTGCAGGTTAGTCTTCAGTAGGTTCCTGACTGACAAGTCTAAGAGCCTCAGAGCCACACGTTTAGAAACGTAGCCCCGCCCCCTACATCGATTGGCTGGTGAGTTGCATTGCAGCGAAAGGGGCGGAGCTAGTGGAGTATCTTATTGTACAGAGTGTGTGCTTGTGCTCAGACTTCGAGACACGTTTATGTGTACTGGACGTTGCTGGGGCTATTTAATACTGGTCTCCAGAGGCTTTAAAACTACATTACTACTCACTAAAAAAGTAAAACCAGGAGTTTGTTCTGTCTGTGCTCACTGTTAAGTTGCATTCAGGCGGTTTTGGACTAGAGTCTGTTGAATAATTCAGCAGAGCTGCAGTATCTCCAGGCAGGACAGCTTGCTGAGGTGCGCTCACCTGATGGACTAAAAGGTTCCCGGTTTCAGTGATTAAACCGTGTTTACTTGTGCAGTTCTCAACGCCGCAATGTTGGACTCCTCCGTCAAGAATAAGAGTGGAATGGTGACCAAAATCCACACACGAATCCGCACAGAGCCGTTTAAGACCAACTACGACCTCGTCGGCAAAGAGCTCGGCAGGTAAAACCCGCAGTCTTCTCTGGAGAGGTTCTGGGCACGCGCTCACTAGCTAAATGTTTTTAACAAGATGAGCGTTTAGCTTAGCTTAAAAGCTTTCATTTTTAAAGTCACCTATATTCAGTTTGCGTGTTAATTGGGTGGTCTTTAACTTCACACGGCTGGAATAACCCAAATTTTACCCTTTTACTTCTCCGACTTGACTCACTGACTGCTTTTGAGTCAGCTTGTAACGTGTAAATGTCACTTAAAAACACTTTCAAGGCTAAATGTAGCCATAATGTCAGTCAAGCTGAGGTAATTTGAGTTTAGTACAAACTGAAGGTAGTCAGGTGTGCAGCTCAAATTAAAGAATAAAATGTCACAAATAAAATGTCTCTTTTCTAAAACATATTCCATCACCAAAGACATGTTTGGTCTAAGGTTTTGTTCTTTATTTTTGCCCTGAAGCTATGAGTATATTATATTAGATAGCACATTATGAAAGGATGTGTCACCCAGAGAAGACTTTGGGTGACACAGACCTCTAAAAGTCCAGTGCATTTCCCTGGTAGAAGGGAAAAGTGGTGCTAATTTCATTTTTTGGCCAAAATATTGATTTCAAAGCCAAGTCTTTTATTCTGAGGTTTTCTAATTGGTGCTTTTTTTGTATTTGTGGCTCAGCATTTGGTTCCTAAGCTGGAAAAAGGCTCAATTTATGTTCAGTCTTGTGGACACAGTTCCCTGTGGTGCAGCAATAAAAAGAAGAAAAGGGGCAAAGACCTTGTCAAAGGGTTGTGTGCATTGGATGTCAATAATATATCTGAGATCCCGCATTTGCTGTGGTTTTAGATAACAGAAATGTTAGGAAAATTCCATCACTGGGTGTTAACATCAAGGATTTAATCAGACAGCAATATTTCAACTTCAGCAGGGCATTACTCAGATGAATATCTACTGGCAGACCAGGTTTCAATTTATGGTTTGAAAACATGGCGATAAAATCTGGTTGCTTTCATAGGTTCTTGGAATGCTCTTTTTCACGGAATAAAAACATTCATGACCCCACATGCATGTGTCACGGGATGCATAGTTCTTTATGTAATGCATGCTATCTGATCTTCAGTTGAAAGAGAAATCCAGATCTGAGGGAAGATCAAGCTCCATGGTAGAGGCAGTCAAAATATCGTGCCTTCCTGCACCCAAACACCACCTGTTGCATGCATACGACACACACACACACACACACACACACGCACACAGTCGAGCCATCAGACTTCAGGCTGAGAGGATACCTCAGTGTAGGCACATTTCCTTTACTAGTCATGTTTGCACATTCTGACAAATCACTAATTTCGTGTCTGCCAAAGAGCCTCAGCTGTATGCTCATTTGGAGCTCGCTTTGAATAAATGTAAATGAACACATGTGTACTTCTTTGGTTGGACAAAGAAATATCTCTCGCTCTCTTTCTCATGCATTTTAAAGTGTTCAGGTGATCAGATATCACTGCTTTGGACGTTGACAGAAAGAAGAGGAGATGGATTCCTCTGCAAGGAAGTGCTTGTCTCACTTCATTTTCCTGAGTGATATTATGTATAAGTCCTTGCGAGTGTCCTACTTTTGAGCGCTGCATAGGACACTGGCCTGATTTCAGCTCTGATTTTTTTTTTTTTTTTGGTGGAGTGTCATTTTAGGAACTTCCCCTGAGGGTCCTAGGAGTTGATCCTGCCCTTGTTCTCGCTTACTGTGTGCCGATCAGGTACAGCAGCATGTCCAGGTGTTTTAGAAATAGGGAGATGAAGAAAACTATGGTTAGCACCAATTAATTTTATTAGAGACAAGGCTGCATTTGTAGAATATTTTATTTGTTTAGTGGGAATTTGGTCAAAATAATCTGCATGAATTGCATAGGAGTAATAGCCCACTCGGAGATGTGAGTTAGGGTGGCCATTGCTGGGTCCATTGCTTGGGGCATTGCCATGGCTGTTGGACTGTCCATTGCGGTATCCATTGCCATATCTATTGGACTGTCCATTGCTGTGGCCATTGGACTATCCATTGCCATGACTATTGGACTGTCCATTGCTGTAGCCACTGGACTGTCCATTGCAGTATCTACTGCCATGGCTATTGGACTGTCCATTGCTGTAGGCATTGGGGTAGCCATTGGAGTGGCCATTACCATGCTATGGCCACTGGGCTCTCCATTGCTGTAGCCATTCCCATGGTTTTTATGGCTAAGCTTACTTCAAGGATGAAGGCTTATCTTAAGGTGGCAAATTGTTTAGGACATCAAATTAACAGACTTTAATAAGAGCTGAGAGAAAGACATGCATGGTTGCATTTCTATGCTCTCAGTCTCTCTTTCAGCACACACATCCGCAGACAAGCACGGTAAAGAAAAAAAAGAGGATAAGTGTTTAGTTTCGTGCAGGATGTACATCCACTACTGCATCTGGGTCATGTAACCACACAGTGTGTGTTTCCTGTCTGTATGGTGAATGAAAACATCCTTTTAAACCTTTTAAGGTAACTGATCGCAGATCAATGAAACTGTGAAAGGGGTAAATGGGGACACTTCATTCTTATCCCTGTTTTAGAATGGTTTAAAAAAAAAAACAGACACTGCATATCAAGAACAGTCAAATACCAGATGTCGAATGAGTGGTAATTACAACCTGCAGCACTTTGCGCAGTGGTTATGGTTTTAGTGAATTATGATGGTCAGCGTTGTGCCCTCTGACCTTTTTGTCGCCCCACAGCATTCTTCTTTTGTGCTGAACATGAGTAGATACACTGAGAGATGGGAGCACCATTTATCTAGGGTATAGTGGGTGGTCTGTGTCCCCAACCACCCACATGCCCACTTTGTGCTTCAGACACACCATAGTGTGTCTTATTGTGAAGCTTCCTAAAGAAGAAGCAGTGAAGGCGGAGTTAAAAGCAAATTGTTCTTTTGGCTGTTAGACAAAGGGTTGTACAAGCTGGTGGCCTGGGCTGTGTGTGTGTGTGTGTGTGTGTGTGTGTGTGTGGGGTTGGGGGGTGGGGGGGTTCTAATGAGATGACTCTTTAAAGTAATCGCTGAAGTGTGGGCTAGACATCCAGTGTACAGAATGACCCTGTGTGTATGTGAGGAGGAGATCCCTATGTCCCAACTGTCGTTTTTATCTTCAGAGTGTCAGGCTGTCGGAAGAAGAAGCAGAGATAAAGCAGAGAGAGAGATGGACACGCAATGAATCAAGTGACTTAAATGATAACAGAGCAAGACTGTTTTGTCTGACTCTGTTCTAATTATCAACCTTGTGGACCTATGAGAGCAATATCAAGGTCGTTAAAGCCACTGACACCTAACAGGGAAGTGCTTGGTCAGCTTGTGACATCAGAGGCATGTAGATTTTCTTCATCTCAGTAATTATGAAAACGACTTAAGCGGCAGCCGTGAGTCATTGTGGTCAGTAGACGAGTTGCTTGACATCTCATTTGGGGACACGTCTTCTAGGTCAATAGATGAGAATGTTTTTCTTACAGCTGTGGGTTTACCGCAGGCAGCATTTCCTATTGTAGAGTGCAAAGCAACAATTTTTTGGGAATTATTGTTAACATTTAATGTCTTTTCAGTAAAGCTAAACAAATTTTACTAAAGTAAATCTCCAGTAATTGCACATGTAGTGAATGAAATGAACAATGAGAATAAAGTTCAAGTTATTATAAGCTATCAATTCAGATAAGGATTTATTCAGAAATTTGAGATTTGATAAGTTTTCAGATTTATACAGTCCTAAAACATAAGAAAAAATGTTCCAGGTGCACTACTATATTATATAAGAGTAAGATGTTCACACAGATTTAATGAATATGCAAATTGGAAATGCTGCCCATCCTGCATAGCCACCCCTTTTCCTCTGATAAACTGGATATTATGTGGCCTGTATTTGCATATTGGAACATGATTTGCTCTTGCATTTTATGGTGCAATAGCTCTTGCTGACTCAGAAGTTTAATCTCTTACAAAAACGTAATAAAACTGTTGCAGTGACTCTTCTTGTGTTTAGATTATTTTGATCATTCTTCTTATACTTATTCCTGCAAAAGAGATTTAGTCATTAACACATTTTATAAAGTTTAAAGTAACATCTGAACAAGACATTTGAAAAAGATTAATTGACTATGATCACTAATCATCTCTCTCTCTCCCTCTCTTCCTCTCTGTCTCTCTCTCTCTCCAGAGGGAAGTTTGCCGTGGTGAAGAAGTGTGTGGAAAAGGCCACACACAAGGAGTACGCCGCCAAGTTCCTGCGCAAACGGAGGAAGGGTGAGGACTGCCGTGCTGACATCCTGAACGAGATCGCCGTGCTCGAGGCGGCCAAGGCCAACCCTTACGTAGTGGGGCTGCACGAGGTGTACGAGACCAGCACTGAGATCATCCTGGTGCTTGAATAGTAAGCTTCACACACACATGTTTCAATTAATATGATGTGTAGTGCATAGCAGTATATGACCAATATCAGGCACTTTTATCAGCCGTACTTTAGCAACACCGATCAAGTCTATCGGACACTCTATTGGAAATATATTTTTAACACTAAATGTTTCGTTTCCCCTTTTCACTGTCAAGCCATGCATTTCTATAGATGCTACATAAAAGTAGAAATGAATTCATAGTTTTGCGCAGGTTTTAAATCATGAAATATGTATTGATGCTTCAGGTATCATGAGTTTTGCCATATATATATATGTGTATATATATATATATATATATATATATATATATATATATATATATATATATATATATATATATTATATATATATATATATATATATATATATATTATATATATATATATATATATATATACACACACACACACACATATACACACTGTGTGTGTGTGTGTGTGTGTGCGTGTGTGTGTGTGCATGCACGTGCGCACCACTGAACCCTGGGGCTGTTCTCTGCTCGTCTCAGATGAGGCGAGTCAGCGTTCCAACTTAATTATCACCAGAAATCAGAGAAACACTAACCTTAAACTCACCTCTCACTTATGAGAATGCAGTGTTCTTCTTCAGTGTTCTCTTAAGCCTGTCCAGGTACTAGATCAATACACACACACTCAGCAAAGCAGAATGAAGTCATGACTTAGACACAGAGAAACAGAGAGAGAGAGAGAGCAAAACCATCAGGTCTTGACTGCACTGTCTCGGTCACTCTTTTAAAACCAGGATGATTTTGTATCTAGTCACGTGTGCACATGCATGGAGGTCTTGCCGAATAATTCCACAAGCTCTGAATCTCAGACTGTGAGTGGCGTCAGTATACAGAGCTGATAACGATCTATAATGAGACTCCAATTAACCCTGAGAAACATTTCCCAAACTGCCTCCTCCATCTTTTTTCAGTTACAAGAATCATTCTTTATTCTGACCCTCTTTATTGTGCTTTTTATCAGGGTTTTTTTGTGGCTTATTTAGATTTTCCCTTATCATCAACACTGCAACACTTTCACAGACTCTGCACTTTTTTCTGAATGTTTCTTCGGCACACACCGGATGCTGGTTGCGAGTGACAGGAGTTTTGAGAAACAGTAGATTGCATCTCTGTCTGACTCTCAGTAGCCAACTTCCTGTGCACAGTTCATTCGTTTCTGCTGAAGATCAGCTGTACGTCAGTTAACAGCCTGACGTAGACGTGTGAACACAAGCACATGCACACACCACAATGTGTGTCATTGCCTTATTAGGAAATTACTGAATTAATCATTCTTTTTACGTGTCTGTCCCCTGTTCTGTATTATCTTGTCTCTTTCTTTGAGTTCAGTGTGTCCCTATGGCAGATATACAGCCTGAGAGTGTAATGATACTTTAGTTTATAAGGAAGCTTCCTTCTGTCTATTTAATTTTGCATGACAAAAACATTGCTCCTCTGCTTTAACACTTTCACTTTTTTTTGGCTCCATCTGCCTCCTTTCTCTGTAGAAGCAGAGAGACAAAGAGGAATGAGAGCTAGAAGAAAAGAGCAGGAGATACAGAGAAATGATTTTTTCCATTTCCTGTGGCTTTTCTTGCTAGGCTTTAACTGGGCTTCTAAAAACAGAGCAGCAAGCAAACACACATACACACAAGCCTGCAGCCACAACCACATCCTCAGTGCTGAGCGTAAACCCAAGTGATGCGACACTGACTCTATCGCATGCGTTTAACATTTAAGAGGCGAAGTTTTACAAGAAATCCAACCAAAATACCATCAGTTCACTGGTTGAGTTTTTTTTTTTTTTTTTTTAATGGGCTTTTTATTCTGACTCACTGCTAGCCAGCCCATTGTTTCTTCTTCTGTGCATTTTTCTTTCTCACCAGTACACCTTTTTTTTGACTTTTTGCTGACTTTCAACAGACACAAATGCACAGTGTAGTATAGACTAGCAGGATTCGCACAGTAATGCACAGAAATACTCTCAGGTAATAGTGGTGGCCTGATATGACAGAATTTTGGACACAACTGAAATGGTCCTGTTTGAAATACAGAAAAAACATATTGTAGATTTTGCTTTAAAATAAAAAGCATTAAATGCCATTACTTAAATATCTGCAGGGTTATGAAAGAAATGACATTACCAAACACACCTGCTGACAATAATTAAGCAAAAAATGTAATTTATTATATTAATAAAATATAAAGAAAATGATTACATGGTCTACATATGCACAAGATGTTGTGCTTTCAGGTGTTCCTCATGTGAGGTAACATTTTTGGGTAAATATTTTCTTGTTTTGAAACCTACAATGTAATTTTAAGCCATTTTTGATTGTCAGTTTTCAGAGTTGTGAAGTATGAAGGCTTTTTGCTTTACACATTATTAAGCTGATATGTTATGTATTCAGTCTGAGACAGACACAAGTAAAAGAGAGAGCACTCGTGAATAATGGCAAGAATGACAAGAATATTAAACAGCACCATAGCAACAAAAACGGCTACTTCCCTTTTGAGCACAGTGTCTGATAACAGCACTGTTCTCCCTTCTGCTCTTCTGTGTGTTGTGTGTCAGAGAACCTGGCAGTCAGATGCTGTCAGTCCAAAAATCCACCTTGAAAGTGTTATGTTTGTGTTTCTGGTTTCCTCTTTTCCCATGTATGCACTCCTTATGTTTGTTCAGTATCGAACATCGAGTGTACCATCTAGTTTGGGCTTTTCCAGTGCACTGCCTGTGGTTTGTTCAAAGTGCGTGCAGGACTGAGACTATCTAATTAACTCGGAGCTGATGGCCAGGCTGATAAGCCATCCTTAGTACCCCAATTATTTACACAGCTGGCTTTCAGGGTTGTGTAACAAATGAAGCGTACAATGTACACACAGGCGAACATGTGAAATCTAAAAATCCCACGCACTTTGCTGAGCAGTAATAGTTACGCAAGCCTGAGGCTCGACAAGCCAATTTATTTATTGATTTATTTATTGTTATTATTTTTACCCCCATTTTCTCTCGCTAAAATTTTTGGTCTCAGCTTTTCCAACCAGCCAGCTCTCAGCTATCATACTACAGCTACCAACCACGGAGGGTGAAGCAAACGCATGCTGCTCATGCTGCATCACAGGGCAGCGTAACACACCCGGCCGAAAGCTCTATCCGCACTCTTCACAAGCTCCCAGACGCTTGCTATTGGCTAATGTCACCATGATTGACAGGGGAGAGAAAGCATGCCATTCCTCCCACCCACGTTTGCTCCCTTTTCTCAAGATGATAGAGTGAATGCTTTTCTGTTCTGCCTCTCAGGAGCGGGTTTTTATGCTATGAGTAACACCTTGGTCTGTTAGTGCGTAGGATTAAATAGATAATAAATGTCAGATGTCAAGTCAGGACACAACTGGATAAGACTTAGTTTGGATTTGAAGCTAAAGCCCTGTCAATAATAAAGTCTAGACAGTTCTGCTTCTTCTACATATCACTTTGGTGGGGTTTGAGTACATCAGTTAAATCAAAGCCTGACTGTAGGAGGGTTTGAAACTTCACTCGGTTGTCAGTGTGGGCCAATGTGCACTCATATTAAAGTCCGTAAATCTTCTGTAATACTGGCCTGTTTGGAGCTGAGAGTTAGTGATTCATGGATGTGATGTCTGCAGCACTTGGCCTTAGGTCTCACTTTGTGTCTAGTTCCTTATTACTTCCCTGCCAAAGTGATCCAGAGATGTTTTGCAATTTGCGTAGTGTGAGTGAGTAGGTGTGTGGGAGTTTTTGCTGCCAGAAAAGCCACAGAATTATAATGTTCTTCACACTCCGTCCTAGTGGCTCCGTATATTTTGAATGGTAGATCTGAAAGAATTTGTGAATCTGTGAAATAAGTAAATAGTGGCTCAATATTAGTAATTCAGAAGGATGTTAATCACACACTAATAGTATTTCTTAAATATTTCTCAACAGTATTTCTGCATTACTAATGTCGCAATCCACTGCCTGAGACATTTGTATGCTCAGTAGTCATTGAAGTATGGGAAAGATATTTGTTTAAACAGTTGGTTTTGATAATAAATTGTGATTTATTTTCATTTCTTGAATTGAATTTCTTTTTAAATAAAGAGATTGATCAAATATTTTATTTCATTTAAGATTGCTATGGCCGTGAGTTCTAATGATTGCATTGAGAAAATTAGTATTTTCTGGCATTTATTGATTACGATCTTTTCTTTCTGTCTCTGTCTTTCAGTGCTGCCGGAGGAGAAATCTTCAATCAGTGCGTGGCCGATAATGACGAGGCCTTCACAGAAAAAGACATCATCCGTTTGGCCCGGCAGATTCTAACAGGCGTAGCTTTCCTTCATCGCAACAGTGTCGTTCACTTAGACCTGAAGGTGGGCAAAATCAGTGTGTGTGCATGTCTGTGCATGTAAATGTCTACATAAATAAACCAACCCACCGTACAGACTTCATTCTGTGTGTGTGTAAAAAATCTAGTTACATAACACACAGAAGCTGAGATTTCAGATGGAGTGGCTGCAATTAGAGTTCAGGGTCTCGTAAACCTTTACTGTTCACTTTCATGCAGTCGTTATGGGAGTGAGTGCATTTGTGTGAGAGCAGAGAGGTTGTACTCCACGTCTTCATTGTCTTGGTCAGGTCTGGTAGAGAGAAGCACTGCAATAAACCTGTGCTAATTACAGCTGTGTGTGGGAGGTACTGATCTGTAGAGGTGACTCTTTGCACAGGATTTATCTTGTTAGATATCTGAGAGACTTTTGAGACTAAAAGAAAGGGTTGCTTACTGAAAGATTTATTAAGATGGTGAAAAACTAGCAGAGGAAAAAGCTGCACCTCATCCTTAAGTCATGCATCAGCTGTATTTAGTTGGAGCAGCCAAAACCACAGGTCACTGGTAAATAGACAAGTAAAAGCACAAGTTAAAATAGACCAGGAAATTTATAAAGCAAGGCTGATTTACTAGATGGTGCAGATGTTGGAAAAATCCCTTTCATAAGGCCCTTTTTTTCTCAGGAAGTGTTTTAATTTGACATACCAGTCCATCATATTTGCTGTTGAAAGCATTCCTCTTTCCAAATAATTCCATGCAGGTGGAGAAATTTAGCCTAGATCGTGGAAAGACCTCTCTTTCTGAAATAACAGAAATGTGCACAAACAGAAGAAGAAGATTAGTTCTAATTGTTCTATGTGGATATTTTGTTATTAACACCTCATGTTTGTGTTTTGCCTATTCCAGCCTCAGAACATTCTGCTAACCAGCGCCCAGCCACTTGGGGACATCAGGATCGTAGATTTCGGTCTGTCTCGGCACGTGGACGACACGGCAGAACTGCGTGAGATCTTGGGAACTCCAGAGTACGTAGGTGAGTCACTAGGGTTTATCTGCTTTGGGTTATCTGCAGTGTGAATGAAGGTCAGAAGGAAGTACAGATCAGATCGGGGATTTTGGATTGAAGTGTAAAGCCGCACTGCCCTATGTGCCATATGTGTATGAAACAGTCAAAAACAGAAGACCATTGGAAATTTGCAGTTCGCTCCTCTTTGAGAAAAAGCCATCTTCAAAGTGTTACACAAAGATTGGTGATGGAAAAAAAACTCCGTAATTTTTGGTGTAGCTTGTAATTTAGCTATGACTTAGCGTTTTAGTTGTAGCAGCTTTCACCAGCTTTGATGATGATTTAGTAAAATTGGTAAAAGAGTATTATACCATATAATACAGCCTCCTGACTGTTCTGTCAGTTCAGGAAGTGTAAAATCCTAGTGCTTCTTCCTTTTCGGATCTTCTGTGCTGTAGTACAAAGGTTGAAGCTCTAGATCTCAACACATCTAAAGCAGTTGTGCTACTGGGCAATAATGCCAATTCCCATGTCAGTGTTCACCAAAGCTGACGTTTTGCTCAGTAAATTTATTCCCACTGAAAATCTTTGACTCGAAACAAGTATGCATGTTCACCTTCACCTGTTAGTGTTTAGTGTTTTATTTCTAATAATAATCCAACATGAATAAAAGTTTGATTTCCTTTTTCCACTCACAGCTCCTGAGATTCTGAGCTACGAGCCAATCAGCACGGCTGCAGACATGTGGTGAGTAAGAGCTGTGTGTGTATCTGAGTGTGTGTGTGTGTTGTGTGTGTGTGTGTGTGTGTGTGTGTGTGTGTGTGCGTGCGTGCATTTACAGCTTTATAAGGTCAATTTAACTGATAACTTCTCTAGCGTGACAAGGCATTTCTATAAATATTGCTCCATCACTATCGCTGCTTATCATTAAAACCGTTTGTGTAACAAATTTCCCACAACTGCCAGGGTACGTGACTAAGTAATATGTTTAGCGCCAATATCACCAAGCATAACACTTCTTTTCATGTCGTATAGGAGCATCGGTGTGTTGACATACGTGATGTTGACGGGCGAGTCTCCTTTCCTGGGCGAGGAAACACAGGAGACGTACCTGAACATCTCCCAGTGCAATGTGGACTACCCACAAGGCAGGATCTCAAGCCTCGCCAAGGACTTCATCACATCGCTGCTCCAGGTAGAACCCAGGTATGTCGAGAAAGAACAGCTAATGCACATTTGAAAGCCTCTGCTTATTTTCAAGATACACATCAATTAAAATGTCAAGCAGGACTTGGGGGAAGACAGTCTCCATCCTCAAGCTATAAATTTAGCCAAAAAAATAAATCTTGATTAAAATGTAACAGCCAGCAAATGTACAGGCCCTGTTGCATTCCCACGTTTGTCTGGTGCCCGCCTGACGCACAGCAGTGGCCATTTTGGCTCTGTCACAGTGACTAATGGCAGCCCAGATCTGTCACCATGTTGGCTCCATGAGAAATGATGGCAGCCTTTGCCTCTGCACTCACTAAAACTTTACAGCCACAGATCATCAGCGATATGAGAGGAAAATGAGAGGCTAAATAAAAGCTATGTGGAAAAATTCCTCTGTGTGCGAGTAATCCCAAAGAGAAGGAAAAACCTGGGGAGAGGGGAAAAGGATAGGACTTTTAAGGTTTAAGTTTTGGTCAAACTGCTGGAAAAAGCCTTGTGAAAAATCCACAAATTGACAGTTTTAATAATAATAATAATAATAATAATAATAATAATAGACTTTATTTATATTACACCTTTCATGCTTTGTAATGCATTTTAAAGAAAAAAGTCAACATAAGAATGAGAAAATGGAGAAAATAAAAATATAAAATAGTCAAAATTTTAAGGATAAATAATTCTAAAATGAATAATAATGTAACCATTAATTTAAAAAATGAAATAGTTATAATGAATTTTGTAAAGCAGGGAATTGTAGCTCAGAAAAAAATTGAATTAAATGTTTAGTACAAATTAAAATAAAACAATGTAAAATATACAAATGCTAATAAAATGTCAAGTGATATAACAAATATAAAACTAGAGAAGGGCTAGAAGAAGTAAAAAGATACGTTTAAGCTCATTTGTAGATTGCATTTTAAATATTCCACCCAAGTTGATCTGTATTAACAGAAGCTGGAATTGCATATCACATTAACTTTCCAGTTATCCTTGAATACTGAAGCACTTTCTAATGATATCATGGTTTTTTTTTTTTTTTTGTTTGTTTTTTTTTAATTGTCTAGAAATCGATCCACAGCAGACGAGTGCCTGCGTCACCCCTGGTTAAACCCAGACTCTCACACCCCCACCGCTGCTTCTACCACCACCACGCTTGACGAGCAGGAAACCAGCCAATCAGAATCCGAGCCAGAGAGTCCCGATTCATCTCCTGAGCATCCCGACATCCCGTCGTATCCCACGTACCCCGGACAAGGGGATCTGAAAACGGGCCGGGACACTTTCACTTTCACAGAGTCGTTCCCTACTCGTCCTGAAATGCAGCAGGAGCTGATCTGTTAGAGTGACGGCCATGCCGTCCAATCAGAAGGGAGCTCAGTTTGTCAGCGATGTTAAGAAAAGACACTGGTGTGAGCTGGTCCGCTCAGGTGTTTTTGGCCCCAGTTGTGTGCCCATTGGCGTGTGTGTGTGTGTGTGATTTTAGGTATGCACTTATGACTGCAGCTAGTAAGAAGTGCCCTTTAACAAGCCCTTAAGAAGCCTATGGTAATTGCAAATTGTTAATAAAATGTATTTTAATTAATCAAATAAAAATAGGTTTCTCTCTGTGCGCACACATTCACACACGCACACTCACACACGCGCACACGCACATCAGTGTAAATAGAAGCTTCTGTGATTACTGAGTGTCTTTTAGTCTGCTGGTTGGAATTGAATTGTGGGTAATCCTTATCCGGAGAGCTGAACTCTCAACACCAGTGAATGCTCATGAGGTCAAAGACAACAGATGGACATTTGTTAAGATGGACACTCCATCTGCTCTAAGATGAATGCTGTGGGGTGTGCTTGGAGACTGTCTTCACCAGTGGATCGTTGGATCAGGTCCTCTTTTAGGACACTTCAAACTTGGGAATAGTAGCTTCTTTTTTTTTTTTTTTTTTTTAAAGCACTTTTGGAACAAAAAAAAAAACTGAAAAGGCAAATGTGCCAAAGACTTTGGTTCAGATAAGCACAGTTTAGAGTTTAGAGTTAATGTCCACACATGTGCGTGTCCACACTCCATCACTGTAACCTCTGTGTGTATCACCGTCTCCACCACGTGCCACAAACACCGACTTTTTCTGTTCCATAGATTCAAGAACGTTTTGCTGCGGTTGCACAAGTTTTATGTATAGTTCTTACGTTTTCCAGGCCATTATTTTTCCTCTTTTCTTTCTATCTTTATTTTTTTATGTAAAAATCTTCATGCTCTTTAGAGAGCAAAATTGGCATTCTCAAAAGATACGGTTACATCGCCTTGATCTGTAAAATGTCTGTCTGTCTGTCTGTCTGGGTGGGGAAGCATTTTGGTTTGATTTGGTATAGTGACTTTCAAGTGACTCAGCGGTCATTGGCTAATTCAGAAAACGTCTGGGGTTTGTGGGAGACGAATACATTTTGAGGAGTGTATATATTAAAAAGAATTGTGTTTTAAGAGAATATTGTGTAAAATAAGTATTTTTCTATTTTCCATTGTGTTTGATAATATTGAATATGTAAGAAAATATAAAGATTGTCTTAATTTAGGATTTTATGTTTCCTATATGCTTGTGGCAGGTTTGCACTTGTGTCCACTGGACCATCTCTTGATGAGTTCGATATTATTTGCATTGCTGGCAAAGAATTGAAGAATAATAAATGTGCATTTTGTATTAAAATGTGTTTTTCTGATTTGTAACCACATTTTAGAACTGATCAGAATGCTATGTTTGTGTCTCTCATGAGAATATGAATACATTATTCAGGTTGAAGTGATAATGTCTTCTAAACAGATACGAATAGGAGGTGTCTAGTTGAGACTAGAGGTGTGCATCAGACCTGGGAATCCCAACAATGCAACAAAAAAGGTTTTTGCTTTCATGCTGGCATAGTTTAGGCCACACTCACTAAAGACAGTTTTACAGAAATGTAGCTTTAGATTCCTAATGACAGTGGTATGAGAAACTCCCTGAGAAGACATGAGGAAGAAACACCATCATTACCATATACATTCATACAGTGTAAAGCAAGAAGTATGAAATGCACTGAACATACACTACATGGCCAAAGGTTTACTTGCTGAACATCTCATTCCAGATTTATTCCCCCTTTACTGTTATAATAACCTCCACTCTTCTGGGAAGGCTTTCCACTAGATTTTGTATCGTGGCTGTGGGGATTTGTGTTTATTCAGCCACAAAGGCATTAGTGAGATCAGGCACAGATGTTGGGTGAGGTGGTCTGGGGTGCAGTCGGCGTTCCAGTTCATCTGGAAGGTGTGTGCAGGACACTTGAGTTCTTATACACCAACCTTGGCACACCATGTCTTCATGGAGCTCGCTTTGTTCACAGGGCATTGGCATGCTGGAACAGGTTTGTGCCTCTCAGTTCCAGTAAAGGAAAATTGTAATGTTACAGCATACAAAGATATTCTAGACAATTTTGTGCTTCTAACTTCATGGCAACAGTTTGGGAAAGAGCCACATATGAGTGTGATGGTCAGGTGCACATACTTTTGGCCATATACTGTATATGGTCTGAACATAATGTGAATCTTGATATGAGGGTAAAACAATGACATCATCACAACAGCAGCTTTAGGGAAGTGTACTGTATATCCCTAGGGCACGCAAATGAGTTTTTATCTTGTTAACAAATTACTGATTAATCTGGAAATCTAACCAGAAACATAACCAGAGCACCACAGGAAATTCCAGCCTGTAAGAACACAAATAGTTATAGCACTGACATGATCCGTGCTCGTCTGTTTATTCTGTCGATCATGGAGGCTTCACGCACTCTTAAATGCAAAGTCAAACAATAGTAAAGCCTGCAATCAGTTCCAGCTTTAATGCTCTTTTCCTGCAAACTTCGGCTCTTCTCCAATATCCAAACACATGGGTCTCAGGAGTTTCCGTTTCCCAGAAGAAAAGAAGGAACGTCCTGCTGTTTTGCAGTCTGGAATGTGATGCTTTCTCTCTCGCCATTTCCACTTTCACGCTCTATTTAGATGTCCATGTTTTAAAGAACTGCATTTAGACTGGACTCTGTTTTAGACTCAAACATAGTTTCTTTTTTTTTCTTCTTCTTAATTCTGCTTTACGCAGTCACGGAAAATTTGTGATTAATCATACAACTTCAGAAAAAAAGATTCCTCCTAGCACTTAAGAGTTTTCTGAGGAAACATCTAAGAAGAACCCTACAACATTGTGTTTCCTTTCAAAGAGTGTTCCTAATGAAACATCATTAGAAAGCTAGAACCTTTGACCAAAGTGTTTCTTTTACATAATGTGAACAAATTAAGAGGTATAATGGTTTCAGCTTCAGGACAAAAGCCCAGTGAGCATAGCTAGCACCACCTTCCCAGAAATGTCTTTAAAATGCTCTGGAAATTCACTGATATCCATTTGATAAGAGGAATAAAAGCTCAAATTATTATGACCATGTCAAACTTTCGCTATGTGGATCAAAATAAAAAGCTGACACTACTCAGTTAGTTAGTTAGTTAGCTACCTAGCATACCTACTTGAATAGCCTAATAACCAACTCAATGCCATTCAACTACATGCTGATAGTGGGATTTAGTCCTCGCTTCATCTCTACCTAAAAGGAGTGCAGCGCTTTAGTCCTTTAGACTATCCAGCTTTCTTATCTGTACACTTTGCTCAAACAAATCAGCTTCCAGAGCTTCAAATTTCATGCTAATACAGTCGTCAGTTCCATCGCACTCATCATCTCGTAGATCACTGACTAGCCGAGCCAAGTCTCTGCTGTACCTCAGTGCAACTGCGTCATATAGATGCATTGCATTGTGAAACTTTAAGTTGAACATCTCCACTAGATGTACATTGGATTTCTCATTAATATGATGTTGAAGGTCGCAGGAAAATGGTGAGTGAGAAAAGAAGCTCTTGCTCTTTTGTTATTAGGTGCAACATCTAACAGATTGTGAAACACATCACAAATATTTCACTATAAACACATGTAATGTGTTTCAGGGTGGAGTTTTCCTTTAAGTGATAATACATAATGACTTTATTCCAAAGGGGAAGGCAGTTTTATACAACAGGGTTATTTTTTTAAATTGGTGGGACAGCACCCCCTCAAATCGAGCTCTGATCTGCATAGTTTCTGTTACACATACTTTTGTTGTTATCCATCAACATCCATGAAGTTTCACCTAAAACTGACACTGATTTAACCTTTCTACATGTTAACCTTACACAAGAACACAGATATGCATGTGTTTTTAGCAAACCACTGCTTTTGATCTGTCTTTCCAAAACCTTCCTTAAGCCAGAGTGTTTCATGTGGTCTGAAAATTTGAGCACAGTGGAACCACATGGTGTTGAAATGTACACTATAGGTGTTCTTTTTGTGTTCTTCAGTGGTGATATAAGACCCATCCCCAAGAGCCACAATAATATGGAACCTTCCAAGAAAAAAGGATTTGGGATTCAAAACATCCTGAAATAGAGAGGAATCCCAGGAGATCAGGAGAACATTGCATAACCAAAAGACAACAACATGGAAAGAGGAGACTTCTGTAGCGTGATATTTTGCTAAATAAAAGTGTTTGGATTTAAGAGAATCTGTCTCCACAGACTAATAAACTCAAATTAGAAGTATGCTTATTTCTTTGCTGATAAAATAGTAATGTTGAATTTCATGGCACAAATCTTTACACCGAAAGCACAGCAGGTGGGTTTGACCTATTCGGAAATGTATTTAAATGCCTTAGGAATTCCTTAAAGGTTCCTTAAAGAAATTTCTTTTCAGAAAAGATGCAAACCATTTTAGAAAGCTGGAACAGATAACCATCAAAAGACTTTTTGGTCCTTAAGGAGCGAAAGGATATACACTATATGGCCAAAAGTATGTGGATACCTGACCATCACACCCATATGTGCCCATTCCAAAACCCTGGCCATTAACATAGCCATTTCCACTCTTCTGGGAATCCTTTCCACTAGGTTTTGGAACATGGCTATGGGGATTCATTCAGCCACAAGAGCATTAGTGAGGTTGGGCATTGATGTCAAGTGAGAAGGCCTAGCATGCAGTCATGCAGAGTTCCAGTTCATCCCAAAGGTGTTCAGGTCAGGGCTTTGTTCAGGCCACTTGAGTTCTTCTACATTAATCTTGGCTAACTATGTCTTTATGGAGCTTGCTTTGTCACACAGTGGCATTGTCATGATTAAACAGGTTTGGGTCCCTTAGTTCTAGTAAAGGATAATCTTAAACCCACAGCATACAAAGACATTCTAGACAATTGTGTGCTTACAACTTTATGGCAACAGTTTGGGGAAGAACCACATGTTGGGTTTGATGGTAGGGTGGACACACTTTTGGCCATATAGTGTAACTTTCTAAGGAAATCTACATTAGGAACTAGAAATATGGGCTCTCCAACATGGATAAATAAAGAAAGAACATTTAAGGGTGCTGTATAGAATCTTTTGCCCTAAGAATGTATCTCACCTTTTCATAGTTGGCCAAAGACTTGACATTAAAAAGTGTGAGGCTAGTTAGCTGGTGTTTAGGCTTTAAGTGTTTGTCCACAATGCCCAAGTTCTGTCTCAAACAGATGCAACGAAGCAACACCTTGTTACCACTGGACGGCACCACATTGGGGCCATATTCAAGGTGTAAAGTTTTGACTTTTTGAGATGAATATGCTGACACAGAACACACAGCAAAACCTGAAATCAATTTCTTTATTCTCATGACTGGCCAGGGTCTGCAGCTACGAAAACCTGCATTCCAAACAGCTAAAGAGAACACAGTGTTCTTTACATAGTCATCACACATGTCAATGTAAATGATGTACTGAACCTAGTGTTACAGTAACCCTGAACCTCACCTTTGTATAGGATGTATAACCTATGTATAACAGACACTTGTTCCAAACCATATTTGGGATACAATGAATGTTCAGAACAGCAGTTATTCATAGACAAGCCACATCAATACCCTTCAAAGCATAACTGATAAAGAGAGTCACATGGAAAGCCACCAGCAGTATCCAATAATGTTCTCAAGAAGATCAAATACTCTTTGTCAGATCTCAGATAATATTGATTAGGTCAAAGTTCTCCACACTGTGTCCAAGATTTCACTGTGCAAACTAGAACTGACTTTAAACAGACAAACACCTCATCGTTCAGTGGTCATCCATAAGCCACATGATCTCAGTCTCTCTTGTGTTGTGTTTTTTTCTCTCTCCCACCTTAATGAGCCAATAATAAGGAGCAGAGCCGTGAAGGAATGTCCTGGTTATGCAACACGTCAGATCAACTCCAGAGAAAAGTGACAGAATGACTAAAAGGTCAGGAAGGAACCAGTGAGAAAAGTGGGAGTCAAGCTGAGAGACAGATGGAGAGGAAGTAAAGTAAAGAAGAGAAAAACATGAGAGAGAAGAATGAAAACCAGAACAAAAGAGAGACAGAACAGAAAGAGAGGGAACATCTAAGCAACCAACCACTGGAGTTGGAACCATATGAAATATTCATGGTATGGTAAGCCGGTTTACAAAATAGCATTTTCCAAAGAGGACCTCTTTATATGGTAAGTAAGGAATAAAACATGACAAGGCATGCTGGTATAGAAAAACAATCAACACTGGAGTGCTGTGATACAGCGCAAAGTGAACAGTTACTGTTACCACCCTGAAGTTAATCATTTTCCTGTATTAGCACATCCTGAAGTGTTTTATTCCTCTTATACCACAATATATCATACATTTGATCTGTTTATAGCAACAGTGAGATAGCTATGTGGAGGAACATCCAGACACAAGATCCATGATGGACCATTAATTCTCCAGTATCCCAGGATTTTTATGCAAGCAATCCTTAAAGTCAGTGTTTCTCATTTTAATGTTTATCTTTGCTCTAATTACTCAGGAATGCTGATTAGTTGGATCAGTTGGTCCGATCGGGGAAAATGACAAAATCTGCAGAGCAGTTGTCCACCAGGACCAGGGTTGAGAACCACTGCTTTGGGCAAATTGGACCGCAGTATGAATCTCCTTATTTCCCAGTATCACCAGAAGCTTTTCATGAGAAGAATGCATTTTCAGTCCCCAGAAACATTCAGCAATAAAACTGATCTGTGACTTTTTTAAAATGTTATTACTGTGAACGGCCTCCTCAAAACAATACCATTCATTCATTTTTGGGTATCTTTGAAATTATATAATTAGTACAGGTCTAGATAGAATTTTAAACATTACAACCATCACTTTTAGATCTAAAATGATTGTCTCTGTCCCTAAGAAAGTAGGTATTACAGGGGAAGACAACCCTAGTCCTATCATGTCTAAATGTCATCAAAGACTTTAAGGCATCTGAGGAAGTTTGGAGTGTCCAAACAGGAGATGGGATTTCTACAGAGACTGCATTCATTGCAAGCTGACTTTCCCATGTATGGTAGCTCAAAAGCACACCAAAGGAGGCAACTTTCACACATTACAGAGGATACAGTTCAGTACAGCATCACAGGATCATAGGACACAGTCTGGTATGTAAAGAAAACAAACTCCTCACAGACTCCTGACATCCTGCAGGAGACTAATGAGTCTGAAATCCTGCACATCCCAGCTATTAAACAGCACCATTCCATGAGTCATGAGTCAGCTTATGGTGATTGGCTGATACAACACTACCAGGGGATATTTTAGGTTAAGATCATCTCTGCAGAGGAATCTCATTTCCATCGCCTGTACTCATGAACTTATTGTTTTGGTCTCTCCCCCAGCTCATGACCTTTTATTTGTTTTATAATGCGATGTGTTTTACGTGTTACATATTGTATTACATTGTATTATTTTGTTTGTACAGTATCATATTTTACAGTGTGTACATCATACATCAATAGACATCTTACATTAAAGTGTAGTGGACATTATATACACTACAGTGTGGACATCTGACACTGCAGTGTGGACATCATATATTACAAGGTGGACATCTTACATTAAAGCGTAGATATAATATATTTCAGTGTAGACATTATATACATTACAGTTTGGACATCTTCTATTAAAATGTAGACATCATACATTACAGTGTGGACATCTTACATTACAGTGTGGACATCTTACATCAAAGTGTAGATATCATATATTACAGTATGGTCATTATATACATTATAGTTTGGACATCTTCTATTAAAATGTGGACATCATACATTACAGTGTGGACATCTTACATCAAAGTGTAGATATCATATATTACAGTATGGTCATTATATACATTATAGTTTGGACATTTTCTATTGCAGTGATGACATCGTATATTACAGTGTAGATATTTATCCACATTACAGTGTGGACATCTTCTATTGCAGTATGGACATCTTACATTACAAATTGGATATATGTAATGTAAGATGTATATAATGTGTGGACATTTTACATTACAGTTTGGACATATTACATTGCAGTGTAGACAACTTACATTACAGTATAGTGGTAAGTTTACTAACCTACTTTCTGAATCTCACGCTCTTAACACAGACATGGCGATTGGCTGTATGTAAAATGTATGACTGCGTAAAAAGACCAGACAGCTTTTGATTAGCTTCTCCGATGCCTCCACTCAGTGGTGTATCTTGATCTTCAATGTGACTTTTAGTGATTTTTTTTTTCTCATTTTACTCAATGTGTCTGTAACTGGATAGTTCTATGCAGGTCCTGAAGTCCTAAAAATTGTGTAAGCTAGCTTGACTATGTCTACACTCTTAGATCAAAAATGGGTTCTCAAGCTTTTCTTAGGGCAGTTAATAGTTCTTAGCTTCCCTGATGGTGTTCTACTTGGAAAGGGAAAGCTTCTGTTGTAGGGTTGTACATAGAAACTTTAAGGATTCCTCCAGAGGGACAAACCGCAGAACGTTTGAGGGTGCACCTACAGCAAGCATGAATAAATGAAATAAAATTAAACTGAAAATAATGTTATTTTTAATTTTTAAAAAATTTTAAAAATTTCTGCTTTCAGAAAAAAATTTAGAGTATATTTAATTTATTAAATATATATTACTTTAATCTTTACTTAAAATATCCCCTGATGTTAAAAGATTTTCACAAAATCATTTTTCCTAAAGAAATTAATGAAAACACTGCATGGCAAATATACAAATAATCCATTGCTCTAAGATATGTGTAAAAAAATATATGATTATTTTTAGATCTACAAACACCTTTAAACATTAATTAACATTAATATTAATAATAATGCGAGGAGAACATGAGCTCTATTATGCCTAAACCTCGTCAAAGACTAAGACAGCTGAACACCTTTGAAATATCCAAAGATAGCATTTATTAAGCATGTGAATTTTTTAGCATATATACGGTAACTCTGGTTTGTACTTATATATACCATTGTGTTGTGGTTTTATGTTAAGGATTTATGGACTTTTTATGATCTGATGTGCTGCACTCCATAATATTTCTCTCAGTTTTATGTAAATAATAGGCAATAAAGCAGCTTGATAACTTCTGCGCTTCTGTACCAAGTCTCTCAGCCAAGTTCACAAGAAGGCAAACACTTGAGAAAGGAGCAGAGAAGTGTACAAAAACAGGTCAATGAGTCTGTCAGGCCATAATGTGTTCCTCATGTGGCTGAAGTACATTCTTTACCTCTCCAAAACATACACATTTCCTTGCTGTGTGTATGAGTGAGCTTTCCTTGGGGCATGACTGCATTCTTCCAAATAATACACAAAAGCTTTTGGTTGCACATGGCTATTTTCTTCTGTGGCGAGAAACAAAGGTTTAAGTGGGTAAAATAAACACACACACACACACACACACACACACACACAAAGCTGAAAAAACCTTTTAATGCTGGTTTTTTTTCTTACAACAGTTCTTTTTCTGGTTTCAAATTATAGCTGTTATTTTTATAAATGAATATTGGGAAGTTGACATAGCAATGGAATCTGTGGAGTAGTTCATTCTGTCAATGTATGTGTGTGTATGTGAGGGAGAGAGAGAGTGAGTGAGAGAGCGAGAGAGAGAGAGAGAGAGTGAGAAATGCAATTTTATGCCTACTAGTCTGTGCCAGTGCCACTATCAGGGTGGGGTTGAGATACTAATGATCATGAAAGCATTTAGGCGCTTTCCTGTTAATGATTTGTCAGCATTTAGGAATGAAACATTCCTCTAGGAATGAAACTCTTCTCTTTTTTTATATCCCTGTCTGAAAACTTTCTTTGTGTTCCAAAGACTCCAAAGATATTGGACCTATATCCTGGCCTTATTTTATATATTTAACTACCTTAAATACTGTATAATCAGCTAAACCACAAAAAGGTATGTTTGGGAAACAGTGAAAGAGCGTGAAGTGCCTGAGAGATAATGAAGTACATTTGAAAGGCACGCGTCTAAAACCCTCTTTGAGCATTAATGGGAAAAATATATCCTGCAAAACTACAGTGCTTCAGTCGCAAAACCTTATTGGAACTGCTAATCAGACGTCAGAACCATAACCATTCCTTTCTGAAAAGTAATCCTAGTTTATTAGTTTAGGATTACACCTTAGGGTTTCGCTTCCTTCTCCATCTTCTAAAGTCATGTGATACAGATTCACCTACTAGAGCTTCCCAGAATACACCTGCCAATCTCGTGCCAAGCTTGGTGGTAAGTGACTGGTATGGTGTGGAATGGTTATCAGTCAAGACACGTTCAAATTCGTACGTTTGGGATTGGCATGTGTACACATCCCCAGCACTGTCTAGTCTACACTTGCAACTGGATGTCTTCATCAGACACAGACACGCACTCACAAAAAGTGAAATAAAGAGGTGGGGTAATTGTGTACAGAACACAAACATCCCAAATCATGGCTCATCTACACCCAGTGTTCTTCTTCCCGTTCATATTTACTCACCCATGTCCACATCACAGTGTGTTCTAGACAAGACAAGCGTCATCACTGTCACTGTCCCACAGTGCTAGACTGAATCTGACCTATTACCAAGTCTAAATCACGCTCACTATTGTCACAAAGCAGCTTCACCGAAATCTGGGTGTAGATTCAGATCCTTAATGAGTAAGCCAGAGGTGAACGTGGCAAGGACAAACTGCCTGAGACCACATGAGGAAGAAGCCTTGAGAGAAACCAGATTCAGAAAGGGAACCCATCCTCTTCTGGGTGAAACCGGATAGCGAGATTATACATCATTACAGTATACAGTGTGATGAAAGGATGTTCAATACGACCATATTGTGATTAAGTCATGGAATGAGCACAGGACAGTCTTTATGATATGATTGCAGTTTTTCAAAGTATCCCTGTGAGATTACTGAGGACAACATCAAAACACTAACACCAACTACACTCTAATTAAACACTCCACACTTTCAACGCAGTTCTTGAAAGCAGGTCTTCACAGACTAATATGCAGTAATTATGAGTTCCATCCTTTTACATGTCTTTACCAAAGCAGCAATTGGCCCTTTCCACAACGTTTGACGGACTTTAGTTTAGCAGAGTAAACCTAGCAAGCTAGTAAGCAGCACTGTAATGGAGTTTGCTAACTACCTATTACTCAACTAGCTTACACTTTCAAAATGGCACCATGCTACTGTAATGGACCTTTTTTTCCCCTCAAACAGCAAAGATTAAAATGCAAATTTGAGTTTTCTCCACTTTGTAAAGAAATTACCTTTCACATAGGAGTTGTTAAACAATTAGCTAGCTAAATGGCTGAATTTCTAGCTAGCTAGCTGTTAACATTAGCCTTGATCTTTATCATCATGTCGTCAGATTAACATTAAATTGGTTGGAAGATCAACAAGAAGTGTTGGTTATTAATTGCTTCTTTCCTCATATAACCTAAAGCTCTTCTGATCTGAAGTATAC
Organism: Pangasianodon hypophthalmus; assembly: GCF_027358585.1. NCBI lineage: Eukaryota > Metazoa > Chordata > Actinopteri > Siluriformes > Pangasiidae > Pangasianodon > Pangasianodon hypophthalmus. Next base: position 6,854,059 of record NC_069722.1, on the reverse strand, counting down.
AAATGTACAGCACTCTCTCCTACTTGCTGTAATTGAACTTCTCTGTAAATTTGGTCTTTAGTGGTGAAAAAGCAAATTTTTTTCTTTCTGTTTGCTTTACAGTAGCACAGGTTATGACATTTTGCTTCTGTAAGCTTGCTATATCATTTTTCATTGCTAAATGTAGACCAAAAAAGGGTGAATAGGACACATAATGTCGACATGTATCCTGTGCTTATTGCTGTTTTTTAGCCTTCACTCATTTGTGAGTATGTTTTCTAGGTGCAATGTATAATTTTTTTTAACATGTGTTTTGACTTATTAATGTCACAATTTAAAAAAACTGTGAATCACAATATTGCCGTGCAATGAATCAGGATAGATTCTAAATTTCAGGCTTGTGTTTACAGAGGTCAGGCCCAGAAATGAACTCTGGGCTAGTCACAACAAAGCAGCTCTGCTTCTTTTTACTTGAAAGGTAACTGAAAGATAATGAGGTATATGTTGTGTTCGACTAGAGGTTGTAACTTGTAATTCCCAACCTCTGACTAAGAAAAACTACAGAAAACACCCTCTCAACTTGAAATTCCTATTCAAGAACTCAAGACGTCAAATCAACATGGCTGCACACAGCATCAGAAGTAAAAAAAAAAAAAAAAAAAAAAAGGTAGCACTTCTTACCTTTAATGAGTTATGCTGTATATATTAGTATTTGCTTTAGATCAATCAACATACAGACATATTTACTTGTTAAAGGGTACACCTGTCAGAGGGTGCTATAATTACAAATGGTCGCTTTAAACCACTTCTGATTAATACTTGATATCTTTGGGTCAATATTTTTAAAGATATGAACAGGAACAGGTTTATATTGAGTTATGAGTAAATTTGTTATAGACTGCAATACCGAAACACCACAACAAATGATGTAAGATCTTTCCAACTATGTTGATAACAGAGACAAACATTAGACTTTAAGTGTGTTTTTGGATGATAGTAATATTAAAATGTACCACATACAGTATTTAGGGCTATGAGTGCTAAATCTCTGATAATGAAGTCTCAAAAATAAAGTACTGTAGAAAGTAGGTGCCTTGCCTTTACCTTCAATACCATGTTTTTGTTCCTTATCTTGGCTGCATAGCGAAACCTCCAGTAAACCATCTGTCAGTGATCGTGTGGGCTCCACAATGAAGATTGCAATGATAATACAGAATGTAGATGTTAAGCAGAAGGTAAGCATTGAGAATCTTCTATATACTGGTACCCGGGTGGTGGAATGAAGACTAAGCACTTATAGCCGAGCACAAAACATGCCAAAAAAAAAAAAACAACCCTAACAATAACTTACCTTTAAAAAGGCTCTGTTTTTATACCTGTGCTAACTCAATGTAAACTCCTCACTAACAGCTAATGACGTTCTTAGACCCTGACCTATTTATTCTAGCATAAGGATGTTTTTCAATGGAGACTACAAAGCACAGGAGAAGGGGGAACACAATGCTGCAACATCCTGTTCTCTTAATTCTTATTCTCGAAAGCAGAATTATTTCCTAGGTTCTATCAGGAAATCAAGAAAACCAGAATTTAAAAGTAAAAAGTTTCAGCACAATAAAATATCAAGGCAATCACCCATGTTTCTCTTTCTTTTTCACGGAACAAGCTAGTTATCATTCCAATCAGTGATTCTTGTGTGTGTGTGTTAGTGAAAATATGTTCCCTGCTTTCTAAAATAGATTGTGTTATTTGCCATATTCCCATCACTGTTACATTGGCCTAACTTGTGTGCGCTTGCAGGCCCAGACTAAACTTCTCCTTCACTGGTACTAAATCACTACCAGGTTAGGATCAGCGGAATTCCAAGCCTCCGAGTCAGGAATGTGTATAAGGAAACAACACAATTTTCTCAGGCCGTCTCTGTCTGTCTTTCTCTTTCTGCCTGCCTCTCAGTCATGAGGAAGTTAAAAAAAGACCTTTCTGTCAGGCTAAATGAGTTTAGTACAGATGGAATGCAATAAACATGACTAAAACTGGAACTCGGTGTGCTGAAGGGTTCATTCCAGTGGTACCTCGACACCAGAGGAAAATCGATAGTTATCTAACAGTGACTCACTGAGAATACAGGGTGCGGAGAGATATAATAAGAATATAATTATCATGAAAAAGTCAAAATATTTGAACAGTGACGTTATTTATCATAGGTGTACATATCTCCAAAGGGGCAGGAAAAAGGCATGGTTAAATTCTCAAATCTGATTATTTTTCTATTACCGCATCTGTGATAATAGTTCCAGTTGCAAGTCAAATCGCAGTTTATATTAATGCACTCATATAATGCACAATATATTATCGTTTCTATAGTAACACCTTACACAGAGACTTGTATGGCAGATGATCAACATAATCTAACACTACTACTAAACAGATTTAATTCATTTTTAATTTAACAAATTATTTTTTAATGAACAAAAACATATAATCATTGATGTGTTGAAGTTTTTTTAAGGAGAAGTTTATATAATATTTATGGAAGGAGTCTCCAGTGTCAGCACTTCGCAACAGAGAGTTGTGAAGTTTTCCACCATGGGAAAAAGTTGGACTTTGCGTTTTCGGGTTTCACAGTGATATCACAAACTGTGTTTGTTTTTTGTCTTATTAGCTAACAGAGAGAGAAAAAAAAAAGAAGTCGATGATAGAACAACTGTTTATAACTGATATTACGTAAGTGATCTCATCTCGTGGACTTTCAACAACTGTAATTATAACTATAAATGGTTAAAAAATCATGATGTGTAATTCATTAATAAATTAAAACTTGTAATATTTGGCAAATAGCTGTGGTATAAGAGGAATAAAACACTTCTGGTAACACAGGGCTGGTAACAGTAACTTGTTTTCACATCAAGCCGCATCACACCACACAAGGGTTTTATTCCCTATGCCCACCTTTGTCTATTTCTGCCTCCAACCTCTTTCATACCCTCTAAATAACTTTTAGATCCTCTTAGTATAATATTTGGCCCCTATAGCTCACCTCCATGCAGGTTGCTCCTGATATTTCTGTTTTAACTCATCCAGATTGCTCGCTCGAATATACTGACTTCTTTATATCAGGCCTGGAGACTGTGAGGCTCATGATAAAACCTATTTCAAAATGATTTCTCTGTTGATTTTGCTTTGTTTTTGATTGTTGTCTTGTTGCAGGATTCACCCACAATTTCCACGCTTCATCCTTGGATGCCATTTTGAAAAAAAGATTTTTTTAATACTTTTAAATGTAAATACTATGACTGAAGAAACTCCTGAGTTACATCTATATATGGTTACACTAATGTGAGAGAGGTGTTTGATGTGATCTTATGGTTAAAAATTTACAGGAATGTACACAGACCAACACATGAATAGCTCCGATTAGTGCTAAAGGTGTGGCTGTAGTGATTATCGTTATAACCTCTATTCTAGGAAACGCAATGATGTTTATAATAACTGCATTCTTCAGTAGAATAGTTTTAGTTTCAGTATGTGACTTGAATTGGACTCGGATATGGCTAATCAAATTGCCTGCCAATTTTGTAGCCTCTTACTGATTGTTAACAATGTACCTTTTTCCTGTGTACTGCTATCACTGATCAGTGCCTTAGATGAACATGTAGAAGCCTTGATGTCGAAATTACTAAAATAACCTAAACGCTTTTACTGTCTAGATGTCTCAAACTGTCTTAAAGAAAATGATACTGAAATTATACAGTCAGATTCCAAGAAGGAAGTGCAGGGATTTTGTTTTAACTTTATGTCCTGGGAATGCTGTGATGTCTTAGTGTACTGTATCAGGTATCTCAAGTATGTCATTTGTGTTTTTTTCTGTAAGGGAGCTGCTTTTGTAAAAGGGCTACTTTTAAAAATAGCTTAAAAACACTGCAAGATTTTTTAATGATATGATCTAATAATGGACAATGCATAGGAATGAACATGAACAAATATGTAAATGGCTTGGATTTTTACTGATGGTGTGGCCTTGGTTTTCATTATAATCTCATTTCTAGGAAATTCAGTGACATGCCCTTATTTGTAATAGGTGTTGTAATTATATTTCATAAGTAACGCTTTCGTTTCAGTTTTGGATGTGAATTAGATAAGATACCGATCTGAATATGGCTGATGAATATAGCTCCTCACTGGCCATGCACAACTGTACATTCTTGACTAATGAAATATTTATTTCTCTCACTGATCAACATGTAACTTACAGAAGTAACAACTCCCCAGATAGATAGATAGATAGATAGATAGATAGCCATTTTAATAGGAACACCTGTGTACCTGCTCATTCATGCAATTATTCAATCAGCCTATTATGTGCCAGTAGTGTAATGCATAAAATCATGAAAAAACAGTTCAAGCTCAACACCGTCTGGTCTTTTTCCAGTCTTCAGCTGCCCAGTTTCCATGATCCTGTGCCCAACTGTAGCTCAGATTCCTGTTCTTGGCTGACAGGAGTGGAACCCAATGTGATCTTCTGCTGTTGTAGCCTATCCACCTCAGAGTTTGATGTGTTGTGAGTTCTGAGATGCTTTTCTGCTCAACATGGTTGTAAAGAGTAGTTATTTGAGTTACCATGAGTTCTCTTTCTGTCTGCTCAAACCAGTCTGACCTCTCCTTCACCTTCTCCTCTGACCTCTTTTATCAACGCGTTTCTGCTCGCAGATCTGCTGCTGATTGGATGTTTTTTGTTTTTCGCACCATTCTGTGTAAACTCTCGAGACTGGTGTGTGTGAAAATCCTAGAAGACCAGTATCTGATTTCTGAAATATTCAAACCAGCCCGTCTAGTACCAACAACCATGCCAAGAGTCAAAGCCACTTTTTCAAAGCTATTTTTTCATCATTCTGATGTTTGATATGAACCTTAACTGAAGCTCTTGACCTGTAGCTACATGATTTTAAGCATTGCACCGCTGATATGTCATTATCATACACCTCTTGCTTTGATATGTCAGAAATTCTTACATTCCAGAGTTACACAGGGTGATGCAATTTTCACAAAAATGATCAGGGATGCTGTAAAATTCAATACAACTCAATGGCAACAATCTGGAACCCGTTGTGGTGGCAATGCTGATGTTTATTTTAGCCCGCAGGTTCCCAACCCTGGTCCCGGAGTAGCACCTGTCCTGCACATTTTAGTGTTTCCCTACTCTAACACGTGATCAACTAATCAGCTAATTACCAACCCTTCCTGAGTTGAAGTAGGTGTGTTAGACTGAAATGTGCAGAATAGGGGGTACTCCCCCAGGGCCCAGGACCAGGGCTGTGAACCTGTAGTTTAGTTTATCTAGAATTCTAGATAGCTATGGTTACCACTAATATTAGTTCTTGTCTAGACACTCTCATCCAGAGTAACTTACAAATGAGCAGAATGCAATCATCCTCTATTGTAGCTGAGAGGTTACGTGTTAACGGCCTTGTGCAAGGCCCCAGAAGTGGCTTTCTGACAGTTCTGAACTTCTAAACTTCCAGTTACTAACACAGATCATAAACCGCTGCCCACTGAATCAAAATAAATTTTTCTAAGTGTCTCGGAGGGCCCATGTGGTTGTAATGTGTAAGACTGTATGATGTGTCCTGTTCCTACCACTATGAGTCACCAGATTATCATGAGTGCATAACTGAATGATATGCAACCGATCAGCAATCATTTTATCACATACTGGTCAACTGTGTACTGTAGAATATGTGCTGTCTAGTTTCTCAGAGCTCAGGAATGATTATAGACTTTTTCTTATGGGTCATATGCTATATGTAAGGAATTAAACACACACGCTGTTATATATGTCTCCACCTCATATCAACATACCAACCTTCTAACCAATCAGAACCAACTATTCAACAGTGGCATACATTCCTTTAATCCTTCCTTCAGTCATCGTCTTTATTGCGGCTTTTGTGTTTATGAGTGAGCGTGTGTGGCGAGCTGAATGTAAACAGCTGAGGAGAAAGTCCTACCACGAGATCCATCACATTACGTCAAATTTCCTGAGACCAGACTGAAAAAAGGTCCAGGTGCAAAATCAGGTAGGTTCACATCAAGAACATGAACACATTAACACCTCTGCTCCCACACACACCCATATACACACATGACCGAAGTAAACTTTTGTGGCATACACAAACATTCCAACAAGCTTCAAGGAAATTTTTCAGGAATCTTGCGGTCACAGTGCTGTGAAACAACATTTTAGACAATAACAACAAGTATATTGTGTCACAGTGTAGATTTTAGTCCCTTAACTTACATGCAATAGTTAACATTAATAATCAACTTCAGCATTAATAGATAATGTACAATGTTAACAAAGTCATTACTGGTTGTATTCACTTAAACCAAATTCATGAGTGAAGCTTATTGCAGGGTGCCAATATTTACATCCAGAGGCCTGAGTTTCTGAGTTATATTAATTTGTTAGGGGTCCAAGCATTGAAGGTGATTGATTCTTATTCTTATTATTATTACACATGCCATGGGAGTCTATGACAGCATAAGTTCACATGCTTTTAATGAAATTTGGCACGCTGATTCCTAATAGTCCCAAAAATCTTTTCACCAATTATTGGGTATGCCCCATAAACCCTCTAGAGCCACCAACAGGCCAAAGTTTCACACACATTTCTGTCCATAACTTTGGAACCACTCACCAGAATTATTATTAAAATTTCCGATTATACAGATAGCACATTCCTCGGAGAGTGTTCAGCTGTCCTGTAACTTAGCATGAACTGCAGTTTGAAAAAAGATGGCAGCTAGCTTAACATGTCTCAGAGGAAGCCTTCACCCTTTCCAGTTAGAAGCTGTTGTCTGATAGGTTAAAAATGTTGGCCTGGGCCTCATGAAAGTTATCAAAGCACTTTTAATTATCATAACCATTTGCCAAGGATGCCTAAAGGAATTTCAGCAATGCTTTGTCATAGAGCTAACCTTTACGACCTTTAGGTTAGCTCTAAAGGTACCCAATAAGTGCTTTGTCATTGCACCAACTAATCTACTGCATTATGGTCTCATCACTGAAGCAAACAAAAAGGATGTCAAGTCATAACTATGTAACTACATCTCAAAGTGCTCTGACCCCTAAATTCCAATGAAAGTACTTTGTAACTTTACTTATGGTGTCTTAGTGCAAAAAATTATGGTTCATTAATGTAAACTAATGCAGTAAATAATGTTAGTATGCTACCCACATATTTTAAAGGGAAATACAGATTGACATTATCCTCATGTTGCTTTTTAAAAGCATATTAACCAATGGAGGTGAGTATTTTTAATGAGTGAAAACAGCTGCAGATTACACAGGAAGATATTAAGGGTGATTAAAACAAAATACCTTACCATGATTCATAATTTATTTACATAAAGGCCATTATGGAAATACAATGAGGGAATGAGTGCAGGCTCAAGTAGACTTATTTAACCCCAAATACTCACCACTTCAATTGTTTCAATTCATTTGTGTTGCCACGCACATTCCCGTCTCATGTTTCCCTTTCTCTTTACACAAGCCTGCTAATCAAGATCTTTGTTTGCCAGCATATTTCTGAAGAATGAAGTCACACCAGTGGGGTGAGGTTGGAAAAACCATATGAAGGTAAATAGCTGTTATGCAAACTTGTTATGAGATGTCTAGCAGTTGACATAGGAATGTTTCTAAAGTATGTGTTTGACCTCGGTCTCTGTGTGTACCGGTGTGTGTGTGTGTGTGTGTGTGTGATACGACAAAATGAGCCTAACATCTTGTTAAACATATATGATATTATCAGAAATGTTAATAGGTTGTCCCAAAGTGCACTTTGTGCAAAATATTATGCAACCTTAACCTTTGATTTCCAGTTGCTGATTAATATCAGTCCTCAGGGGAAATTCTGCATAAAGAATGGGACATAACTGTCCCTGTAAGGTTATGAATAGCTCTTTTGGTTGGACTCCATACAAATCTGCTCCACAGCACAACAAGAAATGTTATTTAACCTCATCTCAGACTTACATTACATTATCAGCTTAGTAGTTACTAGAGCAACCACAACTGTAGCATACTTCAGTAATGAATGCAAGTGCAGAGATACAAAATTGCAACATAATTCATAATTGTATTTTTATTGAGCATGTAAAACAAGAATATGCAATTATTAGGCATAGAGTTACATACATGGGTCCCATTTTTTAAATAATAACCAAGTTAAACAGTGCTAAATAAAACAACAAAATAATAAAAAATTAATTATTTAGGGGGAAAAAACTCATCTCAACCCTCAGATGGTCATGAAGGCCATGAATAATACAATCAAGCCACAAACACCATATATATCATGATTTCTGCATGAGGAGTTTAGGTATTTACACCTATTTTACAATTTATCTACAAAACAATCTCATTCTCATTTAACACTACTTAATTTATTTAAATATGCCTCATTAAGGGGTCCAATGACTTAAACTTATCAACACGTTTACTTTGTTAGGTCTTATTTAAGGCATGAAAATTTGGGGCAGTTTGCTTTCAGCATGAAAGTTACTGTGAATAAATGGGCATCAGGAGAACAACCAGCACAAGACCTAAAAAGGAAATATTGACTTTCAGTGGACCTGGGGAAGAAGAGTATAAATCAGTATATCTTAAATCACAACACTCTAGTATCTTAAAATAACTATGGTTGCTGTACTCTTTACTAGGTTAATAGTTTGATATGAATGAGGGAAAGATTAAATTATTTTTGTTTATTTTTTTTTCCACTACTTACCCTAGTCAAGACTTTTTTTTAATGAAATGTAATACAAAGAGCTCACTTGGTGTGGCATATGCAATTCCAATATCCTTCAATCATTCATTAGATAGATAGATAGATAGATCAGAGGGAAATTGACCTATGATAGCAGCACAGAGAGTTAGTAGTATACTAAAAGCAATTAAAAAAGCAGTTTATCCTGGGTAGGGTTGTGGTGGATCCAGAGCCTTTCCCAGGAACACTGGTTGTGAGGCAGGAATACGCCTTGGCACCATTCACACCCTCATATACACATGGACCCAGAGAGAATGTACACTGAAACTCCACACAGGCATTAATCTGAGCACAGGATAGAACTGCAAAGCCTAGAGATGGGGACCCTTGCTATACCACCAAACTTTAATGTGTAATATATATATATTTTTTTTAAAAAAGTACTGTATCCATCATACACTACACCATTAAAACATTACTCAATCAATATTTCCCATCCCAAACATTCTGTAACTCCCCCTTTCAGCTGTGTTCATATAAGGGATGACATAGCAACCACTGTAGTAGTCAAACTATGTAGTCCACAACAATTTTCCTCTCGAGGACAATAAAGTATACTACTACTACTACTACTACTACTACTACAACAGACACCCTAGAAACCCCGGTATAACCTTGGTTTCCAATAAAAGACATGGCTAATCACGGATATGTTTAATAGATAACTGGAAACTCAGTGTATGGGACAGAAGAAATGTGCAAAAAATGCTTCCTTTGTATGAGCCTTCCTTCGTAATACCCTGCATTTAAAAAAAACAGACTCTGATAAGAATTTCTATTAGATGTCTCATTATGAAGGCATTCAGCAAGGCCTGTCCCAGCTGATCCCACCACTGTTATGTAACCGATTTCACAACCATCACGAACTACCTGAAGACTCAGCTGTATCGAAAACAACTGAGAATGATGATACACCGAAACACCCTCTGCATTCACCCTAAGTGCATGTGTGTGCATATGCCTGTCTAGGTGTGTCATCTTTTTCCCTGTTGTCATCTGTTTGTGTGGTTGTTGGCCTCTCATTGGGTACATTCATGTTTCAAGTTAGTCTTCTTTGACCTATTAATTAATATTATTCATAGTTTCACAGATTTCTTTGTGATTAGTGTTTGCTAGTGTTTACTCCAGGCTTTGTTTTTACTAGCAGGTTCTTACCATTATCATGCACTTGTTTCTGATCAATCAGTTAAATCTTAAAATATTCAGAAATTGTTCTTTGTTTATCATATTTGTCATCAAAATGATATCAAAATATATTTTGATTCTTTTCAGGTACATTAAAGTCTTTAAACCAGCTAAACCACCATGGACTGAAGGAAAACATTTTACAATTTTTGATTTATTTTTGTTGCAATATCTTAAGTTCTCACTAGAACATCATCAATGTGCCTGCATTCAGTGCTTGAGCAGTACACATTTGGACATAGTGCTTTATCTGGTGAGACCGCCATCAGCACGATACAGGCATCAACAAAAGGAAAGTAAAAGCGCAATCCGACCAGCAGCACTTTTAGTTTTTTTAAAAGCTCTGTTCTTGGATTCAATTCAAACTAACTTATAAGTCACTTTGAATAAAAGAATCTGCTGCAAGAATAAATGTAAAATATATGACAGATGATATCAGAGTGCTGATCCACTACAGGAGTACAATAACGTGGTCCACTGGGTCCATAATACTGAGGAAAAACCCTTTCTAGATGAGCATCCCTTCCTGATTGGGCCTAAGACTTGCGACTGACTGTCTAGTGAAGTCTGTGTCTTGGTTCTTCAATGTGCATTGTGCCCATCTTACCACACTGTTGCGCAAATGAGCTGTATTCTGGCTGAAGAGAGACTTGTTCTTGACTCTATTCTGCCACAAAACAGTTCTTTTGCGCCACAGTGTGGTAAAATGGGCACAACGCACACAGAAGAACCAAGACCTAGACTTCACAAACTTGGCAGAATTGCACACAATTGCATGTATTAATATAAGTGAAAAGTTAATACATAGTAAATGATCATAGATTTTTTTGATTAAAATATTTATCAGAATCAGAAACAGGAGAAATTTGTATTTAAGAAGTGGAGGAGCCTTACTTTTTTCGAAAGTGGCAAAAACGCGGGAAGAGTATTATTTATGCATTATTATAAGAAGTTCTCAAAAAAACAATTTAAAAATTTTTGATTTATTTTTGTCCTAAAAGCTGAGTTCAATTAAATAAAATTTGGCAAGTTTGGAAATTGTTCTTTGTTTGTAAGATTGCCATCAAAATATGTTTTAATTCTTTTCAGATACAGTAAAGTATTTAAACCAGCAAAACCACCATGGACTGAAGGAAAACATTTTACAATTTTGAAGTTATTTTTGTTACAATATTGTAAGTTCTTACTAGAACATCTTCAATGTACCTGCATTCAGTGCCTGAGCAGCACACATTTGGATATAGTGCGTTATCTGGTGAGACCGCCATCAACACGATACAGGCATCAACCATAGGAATGTAATAGCCCAATCCAACCAGCTCATGATATGTAATATTAGCTAAAAAGCATGTGAGTTTGGGTGCGGTTGAGCTGTCTCTTCAAATCCTTTAATACTCTCAATAAAATTCTTGCACTGTGGTACAGTGAATTCCATCGTGATTGTATGCTCACACTGTGTGAAGGAACACTCTGGATTGTATAGCACTATCCAATCCTACTCAGGCCTCTGCCATTTAAAAATGGTTGCCACAGCTAGTTTAGAGTCTGTCAGCACCACCTTCGAGAAGTCAATCGAGAGCCATTTTCAGTTGTTGCTGGGAATGGAGCTGAATATGGTGGCTCAACTCATTATCAGCCTGGAAGAATCTCCTGGATGCAGCAGTAGACATAGAATCCTCTCACTCCTCAGCCAAGGAATGGGGAGGATGACCAGTCATAGGACTATAAGAAGGACCCTGTTGAAAGACATGAAGTCCAGATTTGCAAACCTAGTAGACTAACCTGAGAACAGTGCATGGTATGTCCAGAGAAAACCATACAAACATGCTGGCGGTATGTAGCCACAGGGTGCTATCTGGAATACTTTGAGCAGATATTACTGAGGAAGACTGAAGAATCAGAGAATGGAGGGAAACCCAACTCCTGCCCCAGTAATGCATGTTAGCAGAATCCACATAACGTTGAAGGCTCAGAAGTGTACACTGCTTGTTATAGCGAGGAAAAAACACTCAACCATGCAGCACGTAGTAACGGGCTCATTGGTCAGCTAGATAGCACCAAGGGAAAAACCAACCTGGTGGGGAAAGTGAGGAATAAATGTCAATACTGAGCAATACCACAGAGAAGGCTCATAGAGATAACTAGCATAGTGAGTGGTTCTAATTTGGCAATGCTAAAATGGCAATGCAAAGCTAGCAGTTGCTACAGAGATCCATAACGTATCATGTGAAAAGCACTTATAATGTATAAAAATACACTTACCACAGCAGAAGAGTTGATAGGAGTCTTTTGCCAGCTTTAGAGGACAGGTTATCTGTAGATCCGACTAAATTCACAAACTGCTTTGTCGCAAATGCATGGTCTGACAAGCGTATATGAAGTGAGAAGAAGAAAGGGAAAGATGGCTGTATGACAACAGCAAATACTGCATCATTCATCACTTTTTAGAGGCTAGAGGTCTTGGCATGGGTGTGCACATGCAAAGAAAGATACCCAGGTGATTCTCACTGCCCCTGGTGGTTAAGTAGGGTGAAAAACAGCTGTGCCATCACTCTCTATTTCTGAACAATGACCTATTACCCAGTGTCCTTCAGGATGCCAACAGATGGCTGTGTCACTAACCACATGCTTCACCCACGCACTTGCTCAGATTACATGTTGGACAGCACCATGGTTACAATCTACTGTAATCATATACAGTTTGGAATAGTGAGTGTCCGAGCTACGGTAAGACGTTGGCCTGAGTGATTGATCCATGGGGCTTTTTTTAAAATACAGCACACTTGCCTGCTAATATTAAGCACTGCCATAGCTTTTGCTAAGTTTGTTTGACGTACTATAGACCTAATCAACTACATTATTATGGTGGTTTAAGCCCAGTTTAGAAGGAAAGGTCAGGGATTCAAGCCCCAGCACTCTCACACTGTTGGGCCTTTGAGGAAGGCCATTAACCCTATCTGCTCCAGGGGTGGCAAAATTGGCGCTCTAGCAGTTACGAAGTGAAGTATAATAACATTGAAATTAATTATATAGTCCTTGAACACATCTCTGATCCCCATGTACCTTCCAGCATATTCCGTAATTAGCACTAGTGCTTTTGCTAGCTCACTTTTCACAGATATACACAACCTTTGTTAGCATTGTTGCCAGACGTAGGTAACATAGATAGTTATCTTACAAGCACTGTTAGCTTGCTTACATGGCACAACAGCCTTTGTTACCTTAACTTGATCAGTTAGCTCACTTAGTTGGTTTACAAAAAAAAAAAAAATTTGCTCACTTAGCTTAGCTTTTTTAGTTAGCACCACAGTCTGTGTTAGTTTTGCTTGCCCTCTTACCATTTACATCTTCATTCCAAGAGTTGTTTCTCTTCTTGGATCATTATGTTTTTGCCCACAGCAAAAGGATTTTCAAGGCTGGGAGTTTGGCACTGGATTCTGAGTCCCTGGAAAAACAGGACCTGGGGGGAATGTCTATATCTTTCCATATTATTTTAACAGTAATACAATAAAAATGTGAACTATTGAACTTTAACCATGCTCCTGTCATATCACTCTGAATTTGACCTGCTGGCCATCTTTCTTATTAAACACACAGTGATACATTCTTCACTCTGTGAACTTCTAGCCTTCGCACCCTGGTAACAAATTGAGTTGTAAGCTTTTCAGTCCTATTAGAGCTGCAGCTCTGTTTCTTGTTCACATTCTCATTCATGTACATTTTCCGTGATCTCTGTGGCATAAAAAAGCTGCATGGGTGAAGATTAGGCCCCAATGTGAGTCTATAAATGCATATTGCCTATTTACAGCAATATATACCTTGGGCCTCTATTAGTTACAGTGTGAATGTGTAGCACCTTGAGCCCTTGACTACTATCAGAATTATAAGGTTGTATCTCACAGTACTGTGAATTTAAGATGTTAACACAAAGTTTTGACATTCAATATATTCAAAGCAGATACGATTTCGCACTTTTAAGCAAAATCTTGGTGTGAAGCTTCTCACATATATTCAGGGTCATCAAAATAACAGATTTATAACATTAAGTCTTTTTTTGCCAATATTGTCAGATAGAATTTTATGATTCCAATGTTTTAAATTTACACTATGAACAGATTATGACATGATTTTTTCAATAATGACAACAATTTTACAATTTTCTAGTTATTTTGCTTAGTGATAAAATCACAGTTATTGACACATGCATAACATTTTTCTCTTTTCTATCCTTTCTTAATTTAATTTTTTCCTACTGGTTTGTTTGTTTGTTTTTCTCTTTCTTTCCTTCTCTTTTTTCTTACTCTCCCTTAAAAGTGGCTTTAATAATACACAAAGATAAACTTTATATTACTACCAAAGTCCTTATTTATCCTTATTCAAAATAGTATATATATATATATATATATATATATATATATATATATATATATATATATATATATATATATATATATATATATATAATAAAATTGTTTTTGAAAGTATTTGTTTAAAAATACAAAAATAAAAGCCTAATTATTTATTACAATAATCTGGCCAATTTAGGAACAACACCTTATCTTTTTATCAGAAAATAGTTTGATAATGATTCAAATATATAAACCATTGAATCACAATAAGAAACATTCTGACTCAAACTATATATAGACTAGGGAGTTCAATATCTAACTTTTACTGATTATTTAATTAACAATAACTTATATTGTAGTGATTAATTAATTGAGGAAAACTGTGATCATGATTAAAATAGAATTCTCCAGCTCTGGTAAAGATGTTGTTAGTGGAATTTTGAAATATTTATGTTTATGTAATATTATATACCCTCTTGCTTTAGGTTCTGTTAGAATTAAATATAACAACTAAAAACTATAAAAAGTAACATATTCATTTATTCTGTCTGAAATTCTGTGGACTCCAGAAAGAATGAAATAAAGATCTAACCCTGAAATTAACAAAAATAAAGACTTTTTTGAAATGGTATCTGGTAGAGAGTAGCCACATGTTAAAAGATTTGTGTCACTGACCTGGAAAAAGTGGTCTGATGTGGGTACCTGAGGAAGCAGTGAGGCCAACTCACAGGCAGTTACTAACCACTGAGAGTGCAGTGGCAAAGAGAGGAGGGGGTGAGGTGGAGGAAATAGCTCAAAATTAAAGGCAAAAATAAACAAAAAAAATTGTCTGTGAGGGCTCTGAATTATGACTATCAATCTATCTATCTATCTATCTATCTATATATCATGGATTGTAGAAAAGATCTATTGTCATAGATCATAGAAAGTATGGGCTGTCTTCAAGTATCACGACATGATATTTTAGTCGAAGGTGTCGATTAATTCAATCAATTCAACAATTCTGAAAGCTGTAATTCAAATCACAGGTTTATATTAATGCACTCTTTCTAATATCTTTCATTTGTATAACATATAACAGGACTTGTATGGTGAACACTGAACATTAATCTAAGATTAATAATAAACAGATTTAAAAACAAAAGTGCTGTTATTTAACAAAGATGTATAATCGTTGATAATCAAAGTTTTCTGTAAGGAGATGTTTAACATTTGTGGAAGGAGTTTCCAGCTAGAACCGTCCTGTAAATGCTCAAAACCCCTCTAGAGTGCTGGCCCTGCTAGAGCCTGTATGTGTCAATCTGACCTGCTAGAACCAGCCTAACCAGCTAGAACTAGCCTGTATGTGTCAATCTGACCTGCTAGAACCAGCCTAACCAGCTAGAACTAGCCTGTAAGCGTCAATCTGACCAGCTAGAACCAGCCTGTAAGTGTCAATCTGACCTGCTAGAACCAGCCTGACCTGCTAGAACCAGCCTGTAGGTGTCAATCTGACAAGCTGGAACCAGCCTGTAGGTGTCAATCTGACAAGCGGGAACCAGCCTAGCCAGCTAGAACCAGCCTGTAGGTGTCAATCTGACAAGCGGGAACCAGCCTAACCAGCTAGAATCAGCCTGTAGGTGTCAGTCTGACCTGCTGGAATGATCAAACCTGACCATCCAGCCAATACCAGCTAACTGTCCCAGGCTGCTGTGTTTTTCAGCATGGGTTTTATGCTTTCTGGTTTCTTGGTGACTGATAACATTTGTTTGCACTATTGGTGTCCTGTCACTGTACTGTTTTATGTATATTACACGTTGCACCTGTGTGACACCATTTTATAATGTGTAATCACAGTGAAGTGAACTGGATTGAATGTTTTCCAGATGTAAAGTATTTACCACGCCACTAAATCATATTCAGGCTCTCCTAACACCCCCATGAGTCTGGTGTTTAAGGAGCAGGTAAACCTGGGTATCAGGATCAGGCCTGAAAGTGAACCTGGGCATCAATGGCGGCGCTCACCTTGGTCACATGACCTGCACGGGCCTGCCCGTGACGTCACTCGCGTTGTCCGAGGCTGATCAGCTGATCACACAGAGAGGAGACAGCCGCGGGATAGAAACACACAGGGACGCTTTAATTCACCTTATATTACTGTATTGTGAGTAAAAAAAAACTTCTTTTAATGTTTATTTTTCCGACTGGAATTAATGCTTACGGTTGTACAGTAAAAAGTGACGTTTGACACGTCGCTCGCGCGTTCTGGCAGCAGCTACCTGCTCGGGATGAGGTGTTAGCATTAGCCTCAAGAAGCTAACCTAGAGATGTGGGTGGCCCGAGTAGCTTTATCTGGACTTTTAACTAATTTTCAAGTATGTGTTGTTATTTAAATATTAAATATTTGTTTTAAGAAAACACTTTCGACGTTAATAAGACGAATAATTTACTTTCAGCAACCTGTTGCGCTGACAGCCGACTGGAGCTAAAATTGAATTTGCTAGCTTGTTAGCCGGCTAATTAAATTCCCCAGCTAGCTAATGTGAATGTGGACAGTGTGCAGACTTTATTTCTGTATTCTCCACGGTTTAAGGCATTATATGTCTCTGTGTGAGTGAAGCAGCTGATGTTTTGCCTTAGAGTGACACAGAGATGGGAAAAGCGCACTGAATTATGCAACAAGCCTCCAATTTTCCACCAGACAATCAGAAACCACCTAATAAAATATGCATTAGTTGGACATTGTTGTAGAGTTTCCGTAGATCACGTGACTCTGATTAATCCGTGGCTTTAATCCTCTTCTTTACACTGTTCAGGCTGGATACCAGCTCTTCAGGAAACACAACAACAGGACTCTAGATCATCCATGTTTTTCTTTTTAATTTGCAACCAGAGATCCCTTTACCTTTAAAATTAATTCCACAGACTCCCTCAACATAATTATAACTTATTCAGATATTAGGCTCATTGTTCAAATGTGTACAATAATGTTCTGGAGAATTATTAGACTCGGAAAAGTTGAAATTTTTTTTTATTTATTTATTTTTTTTTATAAACTTCCTGAATTTTCCATTCACAGAACACATTAGGTCCAAGTTGACATTATTTATACTTATTTATACTTTTTATACTTTTTTTTTTCTCTTTTCCTGGTCCCATTAAATGTGTTCAGTTCACCTGACCACCAGTCAAACATCAGAAATCTCAATATCAAGTCAAATTAGCTTTATTATAGATTATATAAAGATTTGACTTGATATTTATATGGCACATTTTAAATGACAACGAGTGTCGGGCAAGTTGCTGTACATCATCTCGGCTAAATCTGAGCAATGAAATAAAAGACAAATAAAATGAGATTAAAAAAAAGGAGAAATAAAACCATTAAAAGACAAAACCACAGATAAAAGACAGAACAAAGACAGGACAAAAAGAGAAGACCTGATACGACAGATCTTAAAGACCTTCAAATGCCTGGGAAAAGAAATGTTTTTAGATTGGATTTAAAAACAGCTATGTTGTGAGACGCCTTTATGAAAAACGGCGGCGCTGCGACAGAAAAACGCCCGGTCACCTCTCAACTTCTTCGGCATCTGGAACAGTTAAAAGTAACTGATCAGGTGGTCTCAAAGCTCTGGAGGTATTTCGAAAACAAAGGAAGTCAGAAAAACAAATAACAAAACCTTGAACTCTATTCTGTACTTGACTGGCAGCCACAGCTCTAGATCAGGGGTTCTCAAAACATTTTGCACCTGTTCAGTTATTAAGGTTTGTATTAAACGCATTCAACCAGTCAGATAAGTTAGAGCTATCATATAATAATTAATAATAAATATTATAACTTTGATCATCACAGATTGCGATTTCTAGTACTGATTAAAAAGTAAATTAAAGTCACGCTATACTTCACAGACTCCTGGAGGTCCCCGGACTCTAAATTACAAACTAAAGTAAGTAAAACAGCAAGGATGTAGAGCAGTGACTGTTAATAAGCGACTTCAGATGTATTTACAGCGTGTCTGAAAAGTCACTGAGAGTAAAACTAAATATATACTTATTATTTACATCGTATGCTCTACACTTACACCTCTACTCATTTTCTCAGTCGCTGTGTCATGTTTTTTGTGGATTAGATTAATTTGCAAGCGATATTAAACGCAGTATAAAGTGGTAGACATTCAGGGAAGATTTCATTTGAACAGCGATCAATATGAAATACTGGGCGATATTAAGAATACAGAAATCGTATTTAAAATTGAGTGTATACAGCACTGCGCAAAAGTCTTAGGCGCACGGAACGAAATGCTGTAAAGCAAAGATGCCTTCGAAAATAATGAAATTAAACATTTCTACATTTAAAAATACTATAAAGCATAAATTGGAATAAACTAAACAAAGTGTATCAAGCCTTTGCTGTTTAAAGCTGTTTAAAAAAAAAAATCATCAGTAGTGTCAGGTACAATGTGTGCAGTTTATAAGGACATTAGTTGGGAGGTTTTGGAGAATGTGCTACAGTTCTTCTGGTGACTTTGCTGTCGCACTTTTTTTTTTTTTTCTCCCCTCACCAAAACCCAGCAACCTTCATTATGTATTTTTTCCCTTACTGCAGAAGTCATAAAATAAACATCTATAACAAAATTAGGGTGCCTAAGACGTTTGCACAGTACTGTGCATGCATGCTTACAGTGTAGGTCAATCTGCACGGGCATTTAGCTGATGAAGCACAATACTTTAAGACATATTTACAATGCCCCACATATAACGATAAACAATAAAACAGTCTAGCAAGCTTATAAAAAAACACTGCAGGGCATTGTTTTGTGTTAAAAGCATACAAAATGTTAATAGGGAATTTAAATATTGTCATGTCATCCAGTCTTAATTTGTGGCTTATGGGTTATGGTGAAGTCCAGCTTCATCCTCTAAGCTGTTTATTCAGGATGAATGTCGAACACGTTGTCGTAACATTGTTCTGTGTGAATAGCAGCTGTTTCTCTCACAGCCATGCGTCCTATCACATGCTAAAAGATTAGAGGCAGCTTTACTGAGAACAGTTTTACTGAGTTGGAGACATTGTAAAGTGTGTGTTTATAGTATACTAAACTTTTTTTTTTGTTTTTTTTTTTGGATGGAGTCTCCAGTGTTAGAGCTTTGTAACAGTCAGAGTGAAGCTTTAACTAAAAACTGACTACTTTACAGTTTCTTAGTAACAAGCTACATTTGTTTGTCTTCAAGAGAAAGTGAAGGAAAGATATTTATAGCTGTTTTAAGTCATAAGTCCTTAATGGGAACTTGTTTCTCTGATGCTTCTCATCATGAAAAGAAACTATAAAACCTACCACTTAATGAATTGAAAATAAAAGCTTAACTGTTGGCACATTGCTGCGGTGTAAGAGGAATAAAACACCTCAGGATGTGCTGTTATAGGAAAGTCCTTGGCCCAGAGGGAATCTCACCACTCAAGTGTCCTTGATTATTTTCCTGTAATAGCATGCCCCACTGTGTTTTAATTTTTTATATAATTTTACATATATATGAGTGCTGCATTCAAAGAAACACTCGTGTGATATCCCACAACATCTAAAAATGAACGACCATGTTCAAAGGCTGATTATTTTACAGAAACATATTAATGTGCGCAAAAAGTTTTTCATTGCACTTGCTACTTTGTTGTCACATAAAGTTATTGACATTTTACAATGTCATTCAGAGAAACATTCTACATTACACATTACAATTCTAATATAACTTCATAAAAAAACACATAAAATCAGAAATTTTTTAAATTTTATTTTTTAAATTTTGTTCTTTAAGCCAAAATCGATATCTTAATTTTGAACATCGCTTTCTTCTCTCTGAAAGGTCACATGACCTGATATGTACGCTCTCTCACTGATGCTAAGCTTGTGCACGCAATGAGACACTTTACAAGTCAACACAGGCTCAGATGTTGCGTTCACAACACGGGATTTGCTCTGTGTCATGCTCTTGTGAGCCTGTGAGACTTGTGCTGCTCATAGAAAACAAAGCCATCAGGCCATTTTCCTCCGAGGAGTGCTGATAATCACGGCCACACCTTTTGCTCAGCTCAATGTTTTGTCTGAGATGTGATCTCGCCATTAACAGAGGTAGCGATTACGTAAAAGGGAAACACGATGCACCAGACAGGAATTTGCTGGTGTTGGGGGTAAAAAAAGAGCCTATTATGTAAATAGGCACAAGGAGTATTTAGGTGCTATTAGGTATAAATGGTGCATTTTATGTTTGTGCAGAAGCTGCAAGTGGGTGGAAGTGTTAACGTGTTGTTTTTCAGTTTGTTCTGTGGTGTCAGGCCCTCGCTCACTCGCTCGCTCGCTCCCTCCCTCCCTCCCTTCCTTCCCTTCAGTGAAGCCACAGAGCTCAGTGTTGATAATGAGTGCTTCACTCTGTCCATTTGTACACAGTTTAGATCTCTGCGTATTTAGGTGTGGTGCTTTTCCACTGTTCTATCTCCACTCTTCTTCACTTTATAACTTATCTGTGAGTTTAACTTTAACCTTTTTGTTCCTCAGGTGTTCTCTGGTGGTGGTGGTGTGAGCGCTAGCGTAGCGTCATGGGGGAGCTGTTCCGCAGCGAGGAGATGACTCTGGCCCAGCTCTTCCTGCAGTCCGAGTCTGCCTACTGCTGTGTCAGCGAGCTCGGGGAGATCGGCATGGTGCAGTTCAGAGACGTGAGTACACACCCTGAAGCACACACACTGATATCGCCGTCTGTACGGGATGTGGACAGGAAATGAATGTTTAACCATACTGGAGGACCTTGTTTCAGACGCAGATCTATTTGATTTTGTCTCTTTTGCATTTTAAAGCTTCTGTGAGCATGGATTAAAATATTGTTAAACTATTTGGGATACAAAAGATCTGTCTATTCATATGCAAGCGTGAATTCATCAAGTTTAGACCTTTAACGAGAACTAGAAAACACGGTTTATAGGTAAATAAACAACAACAACTGTGTGTCATCTCCCCAACACCGTAAACAACCACAGGGCTGAAAAAGCAAGAGAAGTGTCTCAGCAACGCATGAATCAAAATGTCACGCCAAAAATATGTAAAGGATAAAACACAGCAGGTTTGTATTAGCTGTTATAGTACATCCTGAAGTGTTTTATTCCTCTTGTAAGTAATTATTGTAAGTCTGCTTACAATTACATTTTTCATTTAAGTCAAATCGTACATTTTAGGGCTTTATACTTACATTTAATGTTGTGGAACAACAACCTAGAGAAAGGTTAGTTCTTTTTATCATGTTATAGGAGCTATAAATAGTCTTTCCCTCACCAGACTCCTTCTATCTCTCTCTCTCTTTCTCTCCAAGCAACTTATCATGTTACCGAGAAACTTGAAAGTCCTGAAGATTTGACACTGAAGTCTCCTTCCATAAATATTAGATAAATTCAGCATATCAATGATCGTTTTTCTACGTTACGTTAAACAACACCACATATTTAATCTGTTTATTATTATGTGGAGCGTCGGCCATACAAGTCCCTGTGAATTAGTTGTTACTATAGAAACGATAATGCATTCAATCGTGCACATTAATATAATCCAGTGGTTAGCATTAGAGCCACCACTATTATCAGAGATGCTTTTATAGAAAATTACTCCATGCGGCTGGTTCACTTCTGCTTACCGTAGGATCATATATCATGTGATGATGCAGTGGTGCAGACTCAGTGCTGTTACCTCTACTGGTTTAAAATGACCATCGTGCCTACAACAACACAGCAGGTACAGGCTAAATAATTAACCAGAGGCCTGCCTTTCACGCACAAATATCTAGGCTACTGTTAGAGATAATACTGCACTACAATTGCATGCTGTGCTAGGTATGCTGAATGCCAAGAATGGACGGTAGTTTTTATCATACTCATTTAGGTGTAAAGAGGTTGAGCTGAAGTAAAAGAAATTATTTTAATTTCAATCACCAGCAGAAGAGATTTCAAGGGAACAGAGCAATAATCTTACGTAATATTCCTGAGAATTCTTCGTCCTGCACCGATTGAGCAACTTGGATGTCTGTTGGTTTGCCATGTCTGTTACAAGTCGTTTAGGATGCACTGTGTGTGTTTTGCAAGGTGTTTTAAAGTTATTGCATGTAGCCTTTACAGATAGTTGTATTTTAATCACTGGATTGCCTTTGGTTAATTTAGCTTATGCTGACCTTTTTTGTGTGTGTGTAAACCACAGCTGAACCCTGATGTGAACGTCTTCCAGAGGAAGTTCGTGAATGAAGTGCGTCGTTGCGAAGAGATGGACCGCAAACTGAGTGAGTCAGCCATGTATTATAGGAGCCTAGAATTAAATTCTGTGGAGAAATGCAGCTTTTACTTTCAGTTCCCTCTCTCTCTCTGTTTCTCTGTTTGGCAAATATCGTCATTCATCGTCCCTCCTTTTTCCACAGGATTTGTTGAGAAGGAGATAAAGAAGGCCGGTATACTCATTGTGGACACAGGAGAGAACCCGGAGGTCCCTTTCCCTCGAGACATGATTGACTTGGAGGTATTGAATGGATTAGTGGTGATAATTTTCTTTTCTGGTCCTAAATTCTCAAATATTTCTCAGGCATTTTCAGTGTAAGAGGGTGAAATGCATAAGACAATTTAGTGTCTTATTGTAGTGCTAGCCTTTCAAAGTAAATATCACATACCATTGGCAAATGCCTCAACATGCTCAGAGGAGAACACTCAACTCATGTGACTCAGCATCACAGTGCACACATGAAGGTTTAGCTATTTTTTTTTTAAAGAGACAATTTTCAACAGTTTTGCCTCATACTTTACTTAATGAAACAAAATAACAAACTACAAAAAAAAAACAGTACGCATCACTCTGACATCAGCAGTAGCCAGAAATAGAGATGAATTTCTCAAACCTGTTCATGCACCCGTAGGTTTGTTCTGTTGTCCTTTGCATGACATACTGATTGGCGACGTTATGTTCACCCATAATCAAGAATTTCTCTGGAGCAGTGCTGTCACTGTTTAAAAGACTAATGCTGTCATTAAAAACTAAAATGTTCCGAATGTGCTGTTTGTACTTTGGGAAAATAAATTTGGTGCATGCCCGCTGGAACACACTCTTTACCCAATTCCTAAATCTTGCACTTAACCATTAATCTTGGTGTCAAATGTGAAAGGAGTCTAATCTGCTTTCAAAGCAGTGTTTGCATCTATCCAAGTTCAAGATGTGAAACCATTTTCCTGCAGGCCACGTTTGAGAAGCTGGAGATCGAGCTGAAGGAGATCAACACTAACCAGGAAGCCCTGAAGAAGAACTTTCTGGAACTGACTGAGCTCAAACACATCCTCAGGCGCACACAGCAGTTCTTTGATGAGGTATTCAAAGCTTGTCCTGTTTTGTTGTAATTTTATTCAACTTCCAAATATCTTTTTTTTTAATTATTATTTCAAGTAAAGTGTGACAATGCAAAGTAACATTTTCCATGCCCTTGTAGTGCAATAATCACCCCAAGTCATGTGTTAAAATGCTTCATACCATTCAGTGCTGTTGTATTCTCAAATCCCATGGTTCAGAAGCAGTTGATTACATTTTATAAAAAGCTTAATGTGCTTGTTCTAATACATTATAGGTTCTATAGTAACAGTTAGGGACTTGTATAAACAGATTAAACACCATGTGTAATTATTGATGTGGTGAAGTTTTTGTTTTTTGGAAGGATTCTCCAATGTCAGCACTTTGTAACGGTCAGAGGTAAAGCTGTAAATTACTTTTCCTCCACAGAAAAAGTCTTCAGGAGGCCTTTGCCCTTTTTTGCAGCGTCTCAGTAACATGACAAGCTGCATTTTTTTTGTCTTATTAACGTCAATCAAAAGGTTACAAAAAAAAAAAAAAAAAAAAAAAGGAGAGAGAGTCTGGTGAGGGAATGACTGTTTACAGCTGCTATATAACATAAGTGATAACAGAAACTAAAACGTTAAATGAACTTTAAACAAGAAGTATGACATGTTTTTCTTTGATTGATAAAGATGTAATTGTTGGCAACACTTTGGGGTGTGGTGTTATTGGAAAATAATCAGTTTAGGGGTGGTAAGAGTAACTCGGCCACATGATTATTTTCCTATAACAGCGCACAAGTGTTTTATCCCTTACTTAAATATATAGCTTGCATCATCATCATCATAAGAAAAAAAAAACACAAAAGATTTAAATAACAATAGATATTCTAGCTTAATATGAATCCTTCAACACTTTTATTTGCCTTTTGTTTTATTAAGTTTAAGTTTCACCTTAGCATATGCTTCACTTTCATGACGATCTTTGACCCGAAATCACTTAACCAGTCTTTGCAGGTGAACTTTGATGTTACTGTCTTTTACAATTTGCCTCTGTTAGCTAAATGTTTAGTTTCTTGTAATCATTTACTTGTTTAAAAACCAAAGCTTATGATAAGACTTGTGTACATTTTACAGTGAAAAGTGACATTATGAATGACGGGCTGATAACTGCCAAAATAGTGGAAGCACATCAGTAAATGAGGGATACTAATTTTTAGAGGGTTTTCAGCTTGGTGGGGGGAAAATAAGGCTGCCAGCATTTGAGAGACAGTTCTGTAAAGTGCCTGTCAGTCTGTGTAACTGTCCATCTCTGTCTCTGCTTATAGATGGAGGACCCTGCTATACTGGAGGAATCGTCCATTCTGCTGGACCCGACTGAGATTGTCCGAGCTCCTCTCAGGCTTGGGTGAGTTATCTAGCTTTCTGTAGGCATCATCTGAACTGGTCCACCATCATAAGGTGTGTTTTAATGTTTTTTACCTCGTATAGCTGGTCTGGATCCACTCCCTGGGTAGTGTCTCATTTTTCTCTCTTAAGCCTTACGTCATAGCTTTACTGAAGACGGCAGGAGAGTTAAACATCAAATAGATTATTTAAACAAAAAAAGAAAGAAAGAAATGTAATTACACGTATTGAGAATTGCAAGATGCAGTGTCGCATCTTTGGCATTTATTTTAAGGATGTGTTTGACCTTATAAAGGTGCAATAATAGTTTACAAGCTATAGCTTACAGTTGTAAAAATAGTATGTGAACACATGTAAAGTCAGCCACCGCTCTCAGTTAGCCAGAGTGAAAATGGTAGTGATAAAGTGGCAGCACTTTTTTTAGGAAGTGTTACATATGTGCATATATCACAGATATCAGTCAGATATCACATCATTAATATCTAAAGCGTTTCCAGTGCTAGCAGAACTGAGTGTGAGATTAATTGTACGTGAAAGTAAAATAAAGAACAATTAATAGTACAGAAGTGTACAGCTGAGAATGTCATTATTAGGCTTGATATTATTTAGTAAAATGCAGTTTAATTCAATATTTCTCCCTAATCATCTCCCTGATTACATTCTTGTTAATCCTGTGTTCACAAGTGTCTTACCAGAGCTGATCTTGACTCTGTAATTAAACACTTTAGAAAATTATGTGCCACCATTTCATTCCCCAGTGTCATTCTGTAGTTATATGTTAAACTAAATGGGTTTATGCAGTAAATATGAATTTCTTCCCAACTTTTTACATCTTAATCAAAGCCATTTAGAGCACCAGCACGAGTCCTTTCTTTCTTCTAGTTCTTAACCTTTTACCTGCTCGCAGCTTTGTGGCAGGCGTGATTGGCCGAGAGAGGATTCCCACCTTTGAGAGGATGTTGTGGAGAGTCTGTCGAGGCAATGTGTTCCTGCGCCAAGCAGACATCGAGGACCCCCTGGAGGACCCCACTACGGTCAGTGCCATACCAGTGATCAAATATAGACCAGTTTATTAACACTTAGTCTGGATGCCAGACAGCCAGGTTGGTATTTGGGCAGTGAAATTGTACTGATGGCTGCCTCTGTGTGGTTTACGTGCTGTGATTTTACAGGGCGACCAGGTGCACAAGTCGGTGTTTATCATCTTCTTCCAGGGAGATCAGCTGAAGAATAGGGTGAAGAAGATCTGCGAAGGGTAACAGCTCCCTTTGTCCCTCTGTTCAATGAGTAATATACTGTTGGCATAATCTACAGAAAGTGGGCATGATCCCATCTGTTTTTCTGATCAAATCTCAAAGCAATCTATTATTTCTGTTTTACTTTCTTTTTCACTAAAAGCAGTGTTCACATTAATCTGGTCAATAAAGCATTTTAAATTGAAAAAAAAAAAAAAATCTGTCCTTTCATAACATCAAATAGAATTCGGTCTGTTGGTAACCTTTGCACAGGAAATGTCATGATTCCTTGTGTGTATGCAACAGTTCTTCAATTCATCTATACAATCCTTCGCTGTGCCGTTTTTTTTGGGTTTTTTTTCCTCATTTCAACACTTATTTCACCACAAAGTGAAAAAAGTTAATGCAAGTTACTCACTTGAACTTGTTGAGATCAAGGTCAAACAAGCCCTATTGCATGCACTTTTCTATGATGGGGTCACTTCCGAATTAGAATAAAAGTGGCTCTTGTAATGTAAAGTTGGCGAGCATTACTCCTCCGTCGCAGACAGCATTAACGTTTGCCTTACAGTGGGGTTCCTTAAGCCTGGATTAACTGATAGCAACACAGTGGTTATGAGTTCATTTTCCTATGTAATTCAGTGTTAGTGAATCCATCTTTTGATGAAAAGCAAGGGGTGTGGACAGACGAACATGTTACATTCACAACTGTGAAAAAAGCATTGATTTCGGTATTGTGGGATTGTTTTCTGTCCACTTTCGAAGTGTTTTCTGAAATGAAATCATTCGAATTGAAAAAAATAACAAATCTAAAAACACTGTAATTGCTTATACAGTTACTTTATTTTAGCTCCTATCGTACTGAACAATCTTTATTTGAAAAAAACTTCATGAAGCTTTGTTATTTTGATTTGGTTACAGCTCACACAAACATGCCCACTTTCTATGGAATATGCCTGCTGTCGGTTGCCTGTAGAGGAACTGATAAGTGCATTTGTTCTAATCTACAGGTTTCGGGCTACACTGTACCCCTGCCCTGAGACTCCGCAAGAGAGAAAGGAAATGGCAGCAGGAGTCAACACTCGTATCGATGACCTCCAAATGGTGAGACAGATACATGTACACACATGCTGACAAAAAATAAGTCCTTGCCAGGGCTTAAGATTTTGTGTATCTCTACCAAGGACTTAATACTGCAATTTCTGTGTAGTTTATTTAATTTGAACATTTTTAAAATTTAAAAAATACAAATACTTAAATTAGTACAAATAGTAAACACAATGTAAGCATTAGAACAGTCAATATATTTATCAGCTCAAACTAATTATTTGAAATTATAGATTAAATTGAGCAGTAGTCAGTCCATGTGATGCATTGCACAGAACAAAAGCAATAAATCAGTCCATTAAAGTGAATTGTTTTGGAAAGTGATTTAAAGTTGATTAATTATCAGTCAGTGGTTAATATATCAAAACCAAGCAGGCCTATAAATAATGTCAACTTCGACCTAATGTGTGTGGAAAGTTCAAGGATAGAAAGCTCTGTGGCTCCCATACACAGCTTAAAAGAGCTTAATATTTGAATATTTTGGAGTATGTTCATAAACTAAATCTGTGCTGAAGTGGTCCATGGATTAACAGTGAAAGTGTTCCTTGGCTGAAATGTACTCCTCACAATCACTAAAATCTGATTACACTAAAATCTGAATCAGGATCAGTAAACACCTGGTCCATTGTTCAAAGCTAATGTAAATAATTTATGGTGCTAAATGCCTCATATGTGTGTTATAAATAAACAAAAATTAATTGGCGTCACGTCAGACAGCCGGAGAGGGCCAGCTCTCGCAGCTCTTATACTCTGATGATGTCATTTAAGTGGAAGGGAAGGAAGAGACATCAATCTGCCCAGTGGTTGTTTAAAGAATACCTATCCTTCCGGGCATGTGTAATGTATTTGTGTCTGTCTGTCTTTGTGGGTGTGTGTGTACACATGCGCGTGCACATGTGCAAACTTGGCTCCCTGTCTTTCTTTGTTGTTTCTATGTGTGATACACACAGCTGCCTGCCCTTTTTATGTCAGTTTACATTAGCCTTCCTGTATGAAAGAGCTTCCCATACATGGTCATAGACTGTTGCGAACATTCGCATCAGCTTGCAGTGCATTAAGTCCAAGCCAGAAAGCTTACACAGTGTCCAGACTAATAAAGTACGCACGATGGACCAGTTACAGAGACAAAAATGCGTAAATGAAAACGAAAAATCAATATGATCGATTGGACACATCAGAGCTCATCTGACCTGCGAGCTGAGGTGGGTCAATACAGTGAGCCAGTCTCTGTGATCCGGTAATTAGCCTGATTTAATTTTGTGAGTAAAATCAGTCGCCTAGTATTCTAATGAGACCAGAGACCAACATTAGATTGCGTAAAACATGCATGCACATGCTACAATAAACATACTCCAGTGTGACAGCTGCAGTGAGCCTTTTGTACTTTTCCATCTTTGCTCAGGCATTAAGTCACGTCACGGTATCAAAAACAGCACTTCCTGTCCATACAGCCTACTGTCATTTAGTTTGTGTCTCTTTTTATGTTGCTTGAATACAAGATGGAGCTCCATTGGATATAAACAGGCGTTCTCTCACCAGCTTCTCTTTGTTTCTCTCTTTTTAAGTTCTCTCCCTGTCAATTAGCCATTAAACAATATCAACAATAGAATGAGTGCATTAGAATGAGTGCATTCATATAATTCTGCAGAGCTGTGTTATAAAAAGGAGTTATTATATTGCAGTATGATACCTTGTTCATTTGCTTATGTTGGCTAATTATGTCAAATACTGTACCTCTGCTTACCATGTTAGAATTTCTGAGTGAACGCTTGTCTTCAAATAGTATCAGAGGAGCGTGTTAGCTATCTCACAAGCATGCCAGAGTATTATTATAACATCTGGAGTATTGCATGCTGGGAGAAGACTACTGTAACCCTGGAATAGGAGAGTGGGCCTACCCTAAAACCCTAACATGTGGGAATACTACAAATAAGACTTATGCAAAAAAAAAAAAAAAAAAAGACGCGTGCTGCGTCCCAATTCGCCTACTATCCATCCTAAATAGTATCCGAGATTAGAATTAGTGTGTCCCAAATCGTTGAGATTGAAATGAGTATCCCGAAGGTACCAGGATGGCCTAAAGTTTCCGGTAGATTTTCGAAGTGTGGATCTGTGGAGTTTTGTGACGGTTTGCTTCACCAAATTCAACCTGCAAACATGACGGACAAGTGTAACATTGATGATGCATCTTCAGTATTTAAGTGTAAGAACTTAAATATTAAGCGCTAACCAAAGTTTTGTATTGTCACATAAGATTAATGGTTGGATGTTGTGTAAAAAGAGTACCATGTTTATCTTGTAGGGTCAGATGAAGAGACCAAGCGCCTTATAAAATGGTGTTGCAAATAACTCACTTTTTCCCCCTCTTTTTTGATGCATTTTAGAGAGGTGTAAATGAAATGTGGAAAATAAATTGAGAGAATGTTAAATTAAATTATATAGTATACAAGGAGTAATGAATGAAGAAAAGCTGAAATGCACTGAGGAGTTTGTTTACCGTGACAGTGTGTGTAACTAGGCAACAATGTTCTCTTCCGTTACATGACGTGTTCGTATGTCCAGTACTTTTTTTCTTCATAAAAAGAGTACATACTTTTAGGACATAGTATAAGTAGGTGAATTGGGACACAGCAATGCTTTTGTTTGCATTAGCACCTGCTATGGAGCATAAAAAAATGTTTGTGTTAGGGGAAATAGTCTGTCTGAGAGTCTTTGCTTGATCCGTATTAGGAAATCGAAGGCTTAATGTCACTGGGTGTGTGCCGTCTGCTGTTGCCCACACACATAGTGACCATAGCTGCAGACACACACTCCCACTGCCCTGCATACTCACACACAGAGGGTGTTGCCCTCACACCTGCTCAAATTCATATACACCCACATAGAGACATTTGCCAGACAGTGTTTTAGCTCTGAACCAGCAGCGAGACGGACACCGTCACCTTGCCAGCAGTTCCTTATGTTCCCAGCTCATCCTTTTCTACACTCAACAACTCACTTACACCCACACACACACTTCTGAATGACTAAGTGTTCTGGAGTTTCAATGGATTTCTGGCATCAAATTTTAGATTTATAAAATAGTTGTAATATAACATCTAAAAAAACATTATTAGAGGGAACATCATTAGTGGAATTTGTTTTGTGCAACAGGGTATCTCAGAAGAAAGGAATAAAACACTTTCGAATCTGCTATTATAGAAAAATAATCAATGTTGGTGTGGTGAGATGCAGTCTGATGCAATGTGGAGCTACTGACACCACTCCAAATTTCCTATAACAGCACGTCTAAAAGTGTTTTATTCCGCTTATGCTACAGTGATTTGTCAATGATTATAACTTTTCTTTATTAAAGAATGACACATGGTTTGTTTGATCTGTTTATGGTTAATATTAAATGTTGTGGAACGTCCTCGAAACAACTTACTTCCTGGTATCAATTACGTTATAGCAGCTATAAATAGTCGTTCCATCACCAGCCTCTCTTTTTTTTCCCTCTCTCTCTGGAAGTTAATAAGAAAAAAATATATTACTGAAAAACCACAAAGGCCTCCATCTTGAAGACTTTCCTGTGGCGGAAAACTTAAAGAAGCAGCTTTACCTCTGAACGTAACAAAGCGCTGACACTGGAGACTCCTGTTATAACAATTGAACGAACATATTGTTACAGAAAATGTCACCACATGGAAAATTACACACATTTTTAAATCCATTTACGTGAACACAATTGAACAAAAGGCAGTGAAATGCCAGTCAGCTAAGTATAGCTAAGCACACACTGCTGAGTGCCGAGTGACTCACACCAGGCTGTTAACAGGATTGCGTAAGTCTGATATGAATCATAGATTTGGGAGTGAGCTGAAATGAACCTAGAGGTGGATGAAGATCTTTCCTGCCAGTGTTTGTGTGATTGCTCATGTCTCAGTGATAGCAGGAGACCACTGGAGACATGTACATGGCTGAGCAGAGAGCTGAGTGCATTGGGTGTGAGTCTGGCATGGTACAGGGCCGGCCTGGCAATTAAGAGCTGTCTGGTATGTGCTGATCTGCTGGCACGATCTCTCTCTAACTATCGCACATTCTCCTTCTCACTCTCGTTTACACCACTTTCTCTCAGCCAGGGCCTATAGGGAAAATCTGTTTCCCCAGAATAGACTCTACATGTGCTATGCTGTTTATTAAGCCCAGGTCCATAAGTGATCTCTGATGAGGAATACAGAGAGGCACATACAGCCATACATGGGCCCTGAGCTGCTGTAGACAAATGTGCCTTGTTACAGAGGATCATGGGAAAGACGGGTAGCATACCAGCTGTCTAAATAGTGGTTAACTCAAATTAGAGGTGGATTCTTTTTGTCGTTATGCTGATAATTGAGCGGCTACAGGGCACGTCCTGAACAGTTTTTCATCAGGGACCAGTTGCACAAATAAGCTTATGTCTTAAGCTATGACGGACAGGTAGAAAAAATTACACCTAGCCAGACGTAGGGTTAAATTCTAGAAAGTTTCTATGGCAACCATTTCCAACATTAGTTAGTTTATTGCAGTGCAGTCAGTTTTATTTACTACAAGCAGGCTTTTACACGCTCTCCGGACATGAATAATATCACTATAAATAGGATCCTTTAGGAGCGGGATGCAGGTTGATTGGATGCATGTTTCACCTTGTTTCTCCTTACATCTTTAAGGAAAGGATACACTTTGCATGCATTCCATTGCTTCCATTGCTAATCAGTGGTAGTGTAGTTACACATGTAGCAACTAGCAGTTTTGCTTAGTAACTGTTGCTGTTACAGACAGACAGGTGACTAATTAAAATCAAAACCAATAAGTGTATTAGTTAGAGTACGAGCTCCAGAACAGCTTCAGTGTGAATTGACATCGATTCTATAGGTCTCCAGAACTGTACTGGAAAAATAAACAGCGTTCTTCCAGAGATGTTCCCTCTATTGGTGTTTTGATGATGGTGATGGTGAGCACTGCCTAACACACTGCACCGAAATCTCCTGTAGGTGTTCAGTTGTGTTTACTGCACCCCTACTATAATATCTCTCTGTATGTGGATATGGACAGACTATTGTTGCTGACAGTCTGATCACGTCTTGCATTAACATTCTCCGTTCATTATCATGTACCAATAATGAACCCTCTTTCAGAGTCTCTTAGATCTTTTCCTCTTGCCATCTTGATCCAAAATGGAGATCAACTGGGCCTGCTCAGCATTTTTATACATGCCACAGAGCATGGCATGATGTTAACTGTATCATCACATGCATCTGTCTGGAATCTTTTATATGCATTTATATGTTTTTCTACTCATTTATTCAGGTTTTTCCCTTTAATTTGCCAGCAGTGTGTATGTATTCTATGGATGCGCACAGCCATGATTTAAGACGTGTTAGTCTAAGCAGTCCCATATCAGTGCACGTTATCTAGTTGCTAATCTGGCATTGTATCATTTCTGTCCCATTTGACACTCCTGTATAAGATTATTCACTGGTTTGCACACACTTTTCCTCACATTCCTGTTGCTTATATTTTTCTAGGTGCTGAATCAGACAGAGGATCACAGACAGCGCGTCCTACAAGCCGCCGCTAAGACCCTGCGTGTGTGGTTTATTAAAGTGAGGAAGATGAAGGCCATCTACCACACGCTCAATCTCTGTAACATCGATGTCACCCAGAAGTGTCTGATTGCTGAAATCTGGTGTCCTTTGTCAGACCTGGACTCCATTCAGCTCGCTCTGAGGAGAGGCACGGTGAGGAAATGGCACTACACACACACACACACACACTTTTGTTGTAGCTCCTGTGTCTTGTGTTTATGAATGTAAACCTAACTGTGCAGAAATAATAGATTTTTTTCTTTAGGAAATGCAGTTATTTTATATGTGAGTTCCCATCTCCAAAATAGATTAAATCAGGGTTTATTAGAATAACACTTATTTGTCTTAAAATGAGATTTGTGTGTGGTAATGCATGAACACACATATTTAGCACATTATCACATAGGGTGACTCATGCCCAGTAAACACACTCTCGCATTCTGCATGCTAACACCCACACACACACACAAAGACACAGAGTGAGCTAGATGTTAGGAAGGAATGCCCACATGCTCGAAGGGTGACTCATGAGTGCACTGAGATCAAACTTTATTTCTCATTTCCCAATGGGTAGAGTGTCTGAAACACAATCGCTGTGTGAGTTACGATATTAAACAAATGATTCTGCACAAGTGTTGCACAGTTTGTTGTACATATCTAGTCAGGAAAGAGGAATTCAAAAGGGCAACTGTAAGACTAAAATAAGGCCATCGAGGTGGAGAACAAGATTTGTAGAGGAAAGTGCTTAGCGCTTATGAATTAAATATATTCATTTTAACTTGGGCAAAGTTAAAGCTGCCTTTCAGCTGTGCAGCAGATGTCTTTACTATTCTGCTTCCAATTCTGTTTGGCATCATTGCATGAGCTTTAAGTGTACTTCAACCTCCAAACATACTCTTCCAAAAAGTAGAAGAGAAACTTATCAAAGGAAATCACATTTCCCTTTATTTTTTGTATATGAAAATTTATTATCTTTGTAACTGTTACTTTCAGTATTCAAGTTCCATGATTTGAATGGCATAGTTTCAGGATTGAGGTACTATTTAGGTCTGGAGCCAAGATATTTAGCCAGTAGATATTTAAATAGATTAACATTTAGGAATAGCATTTGGCTCCAACAAGGATGTCTGGTTATGCTCGCACTTTATGCCTATGTGTGTATATTAGAGTGCCTGTGTGTGCCTGGATTGAGATTCTCACACTTTACTGTCAGCAGGATAGGGAAAACCCTACACCGTGGAATTCCCACCCACACATGGATTACCAGATCACACGCTAGGCTGTTCTGTGTTCTCCTGCTTCTCTCACGCATACACACTGCTCAGCTCAAAAACCTGGAGAATCTAGCAGATGGCTAATTTACACCTGATCAATCCACAGTCATGGTTTTTTCCCCATTATTTCTAGGATTTCAAGCTACACTTTGTCATTCCATGGCTCTAAATCCACCATTTTCTCACTTGTTTCTTTTTCTCAGGAGAAAAGTGGTTCCACCGTTCCCTCCATCCTGAACAGGATGCAGACCAAACAGATCCCACCCACCTATAACAAGACCAACAAGTTTACCTCTGGCTTCCAGAATATTGTGGACGCATATGGCATTGGCAGCTACCGAGAAATTAATCCAGGTACCCGACCATTTTTAAGCAGTTCATACTGGTACACAATGTTGGCATTTTATCTCTTTGCAAAGTTCACGTGAGCTGATTGTTCTGGTTTGTGTTCAGCACCCTACACTATCATCACCTTCCCCTTCCTGTTTGCCGTCATGTTTGGGGATCTGGGCCATGGCATACTGATGACCAGCGCCGCTCTTTATCTGGTTCTGCGAGAGAGACGGCTTAGCGCCCAGAAAAATGACAATGAGGTATTACACACCCACATCCATTTATCCAACCATATATTTCAGCCTTCCATCCTTGTCACACCGTTCTCCTGCTTTGGAAGAACATTTTACAGTTATACAATGCCTGATGTCACAGTGTCACAACAAGTCACTGGGCAACAGAAAAAGGCACAGTTTGAAAATACTCTTCCCCTGATAAACCAGCTTACATTACAACTTCTGCAGTTTCTTTTTTTTTAATCTGCACAGTTCTGCCAAAAGCAGAAGTGGTTATAAAAAAAAATGCTGAAACATTAGCAACAAGGAGCAAAACAGATCATGTAGGCACTAAATGGTCTCACAAAAAAAAAAAAAAAAAAGTTGCTGTACTCTGATATTTAGTATAGCTGGGTTTAATTGGCTGTTTTGTTGACTTTTTCTCTTCCTGCCAGATGTTCAGCATGCTGTTTTCAGGGCGTTACATTATTCTACTGATGGGGCTTTTCTCCATCTACACCGGGATCATCTATAACGACTGCTTTTCCAAGTCGATCAACGTCTTTGGCTCCAGCTGGAGTGTGCGACCCATGTTTGAAACAGGAAAAGGCAACTGGACGTGAGTCCTTCACTCAGACTGAAAAGCCTTACTGAAATAACTTAATGCAGTTCTGATTTCAACAGAACACGTAAACTGTGTGTGAATTCTTGATACTGATTGGTCAGAAGGCTGCAAGGTAAATCACAGGTTTATAGTAATACATTATTGTTTCTATGGTAACAGCTCATTCACTGGTACTTTTATAGTGAACAAGAAACTCATGGAAAAAAAAGTGCTGTTATTTAACAAAAAGAATCGTGTAATCATTGATCTGGGGCAGTTTTCTCCAAGGAAATTTACTTAACAGTTGATGAAAGGAGTCTCCAGTGTCACAGCTTTGCGACAGTCATTAAGTTTTCCAACATGGGAAAGTCTTCAGTACTTTTGCGCTTTCCTGTTTGTCAGGAACGTGATAACGTTTTTTTGGGTTACTTTCAAGAGAGAAAAACAGAGAAGATGGTGAAGGAAGGACAACATTCTACAAAGTTAAATGTAACTACAATTGGATGAAAAATATGGTGCATCAGTTAATAATAAATTAAAACTTCTAATTATTGCCAAATTGTTGTGGTATAGGAGGTAAAGCACACTATGTAGCACTCTATGTGCTATTTTATTTTCCTTTAACAGCACAACCCATTGTGTTTTTATTCCTTACCTAGAAATCTCCACACATATTTCTGCATTTCAAAGTGTTTGCCAGAGGAAACGAAGGATAAAGTGGGTCTCTTGGAGAAACTATCAGTGTCATTAGTGTAGAATGATCATGTACACACAGACAGGTTGTGTTAATTAATGACCGCTCTCACTCGGCAGGTTTGAGGTTCTGGAGGAGAACAATCTGTTGCAGTTGGACCCCGCCGTGCCAGGAGTGTTTGGGGGACCCTACCCCA
This sequence comes from Pangasianodon hypophthalmus, assembly GCF_027358585.1. Lineage (NCBI taxonomy): Eukaryota > Metazoa > Chordata > Actinopteri > Siluriformes > Pangasiidae > Pangasianodon > Pangasianodon hypophthalmus. The sequence goes on along the minus strand of NC_069722.1, from coordinate 6,817,734 downwards.
TCGGCATTGACCCGGTATAAATCATCACTACCAGCTATTTCTTTCCACTAGACTGGAGTTCTGTCTTCTTTCAGCTAAAGCAGTTTTTCTTTATCTCAACCTTCACAGATCTGGAACATGGCCACCAACAAGCTGACCTTCCTGAACTCCTATAAGATGAAGATGTCTGTAATCTTGGGAGTTACTCAGATGCTCTTTGGAGTCACACTCAGCCTCTTTAATCACATGTATGTTCACATTTCTTCTCCTTTACCATGCTCTAGATGAAAGTCAATCTCATTCACATTACTTTAAAAATCACATTACATTACGGCCGTGAGTTAAACAGACATTTGTGGTTTGTGTTACTCTATAACACACTGGTGAATATAAAAATGGACACAATTATGAGCTAAAAACAATAGTTTCATCCATCTTGAAGTGGGATACACTTTCTTTCTGAACACAGTTTTAGTATTAAAGCTCAGTTAGGAGGTGTGATGCATTTGTGTGAATATACAGTATAGACACGCAGTTTGCACAGTGCTAATCTGCTAGGTATTAGCTTCCCTGATTTGTTAGTGACATTAGCCTAGTCTTTTTTCATTATAAAATGGCAATTACTTATCTCTAATTGAACCTGAATGTGTGTAGCTACTTTAAGAAGCCTCTGAACATCTGGCTGGGCTTCCTCCCTGAGATCATCTTCATGAGCAGCCTGTTCGGTTACCTGGTGCTGCTCATCTTCTACAAGTGGACCGCGTACAACGCTGCAACTTCCAAGGAAGCTCCCAGCCTCCTCATCGCCTTCATCAACATGTTCCTCTTCAACTATAATGACCCTACTGTCAAACAGCTATACAGAGGACAGGTAACACGCACACACACACACACACACACACATACACACATTTTAGTTTCATGCTGTACTTCCTAACATCAGTGCCTCTTATCTGCATCAGTGTCTCGACAGAAAGATGTAGCCTGTGTTTGTGCATGGACATGGGCACTCTCTCTCTCTCTCTCTCTCTCTTTTTTTCTTTCTTTCTGTCTCTCACTCTTTCATTCAGTGTCTGTCTCATTCTTACACTATCTTTCTCTCTCTCTCATGCTCTGTCTCTATTTCATTCACTCTCATTTTCCATCTCACTCTTTTGTTCAATCTGTCTCTTTCACACACTCTCTTTCTGTCTCTTTCACACACTCTTTCTGTCTCTTTCACACACTCTTTCTGTCTCTTTCACACACTCTCTTTCTGTCTCTGATTCTCTCTTGTTTTCCATCTCTCTTTTCTGTATGTATCTCTCTTTCTCTCACTCTCTTTCTCTTTCTGCCTCTGTCTCTTTGCCTGTTTCTGTCTCATCCTCTTTTTTTCTGTATGTCACTCCTCCTCTTTCTATCTGTCTGTATGTCTGTCTCTCTCCAGCACTCTTAACTTTCTGTCTCACTCTTTCATTCAGTCACAGTCTCATTCTCAGTCTATCTTTCTATCTCTCTGTTTCTCTCGCTGCATCTTTCTTTCTGTCTTTCTCATTCTCTCTCATTTTCCATCTCTGTCTCGCTTTGTCTCTCTCTTTCTTCCCCTCGCTCTCTCTTCTTCTCTTTCTCCCTTCCCCTCTTTTGCTATCTCTCATTTTCACTCTGTCTCATTCTCTTGCATTCTGTCTCACAACTCTCTCTGTCCATCTCATTCTCTCTAATTTTCTGTCACTCTCTTTCGGTCCCTGTCTCTTTCTGTCTCATTCTCTTTTTCTTTTTACTCTCTCTGTCTCTGTCTCTGTCTCTTTCTCTTGCTCTCTATCTATCTATCTATCAATCACTGCCGCATTCTATCTCATTGTCTCTCTCCCTCTCTCTAGCTCTCGCTCACATTCTGTCTCTATCTCATTCTCTCTTGTTTTCTGACAAACAGAAAAGAACGTCACTGTGTGTTTTTCACTGTCTCTCTCTCTCTCTCTCTCTCTCTCTCTGTAGACAGTGATCCAGTGCCTGTTGGTGGTCATCGCTCTTTTATGCGTGCCCGTTATGCTCATAGTAAAGACGCTGGTTCTGCGCAGACAGTACCTCTGGAGGAAGCACCTTGTAAGGCTTTACTCACAAGAATACACTTAAATATCGATTACTCACACACGTCCATGCGCACACACAGCAACGTGTAACCTGTGGTGTCCTCTGTCCTCAGGGCACTCAGAACTTTGGGGGGATCCGGGTGGGCAACGGCCCTACAGACGATGAAGCCGAGATCATCCAGCATGATCAGCTCTCCCAGAACATAGAGGAAGAGCCAGAGGTGAGAGACTCACACACACACACGCGCACACACACACGCACACACACACACACACTCTTACTATCTATTTATCTTCCTGTTTCCTTTTCTATCTTCCTGTTTACCTTTCTCTCTTTCTGTCTCTGCCTCATTCTCTATCTTTTTTCTGTATCTCCTTCTTTATTCTTTCTGTTTCTCACATTTTCTCTTTCTGTCCCTTAGTCTCTTTCAGTCTGTTTCTTTCTCTCTTTTTTCTGTATGTCTTCCTCTCTCTTTCTGTCTCTCTGACTGTCTCTCTGACTGTCTCATTCTCTCTATCTCTCCCTGTCTCTCTCTTGCTGTCATTCTGTCTCTCACTCTTTCTGCCTAAGGGACACATACTGTATTTTTTTTTTTTTTTTTTTTTGAAACTAAGCAGAATATCAGATATCATTTCTGAAAACATAGAAGTCAAACATTTATCATTTGCAAATTGTCATCTACAGGTCCGTGTAGGTCTGGGCACTGAAGGAATTTTTTTTTTTTTTCAAAAGCATTGATTTTCAGCTTTTTTTCCTGGATATTTTTCTCTCTCTCTCTCTCTCTCTCTCTCTCTCTCTGTGTATGTATGTTTATTCAGATTATGAGAATGTGTCATTGGTAATAACACTGAGTGCCATTTGTTACATTGCAGCAGTATTCAGTGTCAATGCTTAGAGACCTGTCTTCATTACACTTTATTTATATTTTTATACTTTGTTAAGCAGCTACTTGTTTACTAAGTAGCAAATCCGAGCTCTGCCTTTTCAGTCATGTATGAGATCAGATATAAACGATCATTTCCAGTAAAGGCTGGTGATTGGAATGGCCAGTTAATCCCGTGGACGATGCCGCTGTAGTCAGCAGTGGGCAGGCTGGTGTGCATTCCTGTCACTGAGAGGGTCTGTCCTGCATTCCAGCACTGCGCTAAAGTGGGTTAGCCTGCTAGCTCCTGCGTCTCCAAGCAACCAGACTCACAAACAAAACAGCCTCCCAGCCAGCAGGGTTACACAAGCAGATATTTTAAATGTGAATTACAACATGGTTACTCTATCATCTAAAAACAGTTGTGTTGAAATGAATTTTTAATATTCTGACTGGAAGGTTCATTTCCACCATCCACCATCTTGCCAGCACTTTCCTCCATTTACTCTCGTCCTTTTGTTTTTAACCTACCTGTGACGTTCTGTGGGTTTATAACTGTTTTCCTCATCTCTCCTTATTGCTTTCCTTGCACCGTTATAAACCTTATTCTAATCCTGTGTGTGTGTGTATATGTGTATGTGTGTCTGGTTTCCTTCAAGCAGTCAGAAGAGGAAGTGGTAAGAGCAGAATTTTGTGTACACCATCACTTTTCTCAAATCTATCTCTTTGTGTGTGGTTGTGGCAGTGTGTGTCTGTGTGTGTTTTGGTGTTGGGTGGTGCTTCTCCAGTGGGCTTGTATAACTAGATTTTAAATCTTTGTAGAACTCCCTGAGATCTTGTTTTTTTTTTTAATCCATCTGGGTTGAAATGAAACCAATCAAGTGAGCCATTACACACCCTGGTGATTGAACGTGTTCGTATAGTGATGTGCCAAATGAATACCAATCAGAATACTGCTGTACATGTCACACCTGATCTCCTGATTGAGTAAGCTGCTCTGAGCAGATCTGTTTAACTGTCTGTCTTCTTTCTCCCTACTGTCTTTCCTTCCTTCTTCTTTCCCTTTCTCCCTCTATCCCCTACCTTTTTTCTTTCCTGGGACTGTTCTTTCTGTCTGTCCTTTTCCTTCCTTCATTTCTCCATTCTTTACATTTTCCTTTTCTCCTTTTCCTTTCCTTTCCTTTCCTTTCCTTTCCTTATTTTTCCTCTATTCCCCCCATTCCTTCCTTCTTTCCTTCATCTATTATCTCTTCCTTTCTCTATCTAGTTTAATTTTGCAGATGTAGTGGTGTATCAGGCCATTCACACTATAGAGTACTGCCTAGGCTGCATCTCAAATACGGCCTCCTACTTACGCCTGTGGGCCCTGAGCCTAGCCCACACACGTGAGTACCCCACTCACACACGTGTACACATTCTCTTCCATTTGTTAGATTTACAAATGTTTCTACTCTGAAAGGTCCTCTTGCATTCACTCTAATTTTATACCCTGATTATCATTTGTGTAACCATTTTTTTTTTTAAACCATTTCAAAAATTGCCACAAAATACCTTGATATTCATATTCGCCTGTTCGCCTTATTTTGTAGAGCTGTCAGAGGTCTTGTGGTCCATGGTGATGCACATCGGACTCTACTCTAGAAATTTTGCTGGCTGCTTGGGCCTAATTTTCATTTTTGCTATCTTCGCCACACTGACGGTGTGTATCTTACTGATAATGGAGGGTCTGTCTGCCTTCCTGCACGCCCTCAGATTGCACTGGTAAGTACACACACACACACACTTTGTTTGTTTTTTAAGGGTAATTGTCTCTGGCAAAATGAGACTGCAGGTAATTTTAAGGACGTCGAAACGGAAAAACTGAATAATTCTACATTCATCAGGCTACAGTTTATGAAAGAGGAGTCTGTGAGAATGACTCTCTGTGTCCCTCTGTTGGTGAAGCCAAGACTGAGTTTGGTTAAATGGCATTTCTGTGTGTGTGTGTGTGTGTGTGTGTGTGTGTGTGTGTGTGTGTCTAGGGTGGAGTTTCAGAATAAGTTCTACACCGGTCAGGGCTTCAAGTTCATGCCCTTTACCTTCGACAGCATCCTGGAGGGAAAGTTTGAAGACTGAACATCCTCCACCTTCTCAGCCTTCCTCCACCATCACACCCCCCAAATCCTCCACTAAAACGCCAGTCAGAGTAGCAGTAATGAGAGGAAGAGATAAGAGCTCCATCATTAATACATATATCAGGTGAAAAATAATCATGGGCGCTACATTATCGTGTATCACATTAATTCTGCTCTCATATTTAAATTCCATAATTTAGGATTTGTTTGTATGGCGTGACACATCTTCATAAATAAGCTAATTTGTTTGTTCAAAGAAGAACTGAGGAATATTTAAATGCTTTGTATGAAGTGGTTGTTTGTCTTATATACAGTACGTTGTGCTGTTTTCTGGCCTCAGTCTGATTTCACTACCATGTTTCTCTCTACTCAGTGTTGTGTTTATTGTGTACTTCCTTATCTGTTTGGGTCGTAACAGACAATTTTTAACTAGTCACGCCTCCTCCTTTTCCTCTGTCTGTCTTTCATTCAAAGGGACTTGATGCAAAACTCAGAGGGAAGCACTTCAAAATTCCCTTTTATTATTTCCACAAAAAAAAATCTATTTACATCTGTTCACATATGTTTTACATAGTGAGCACTTTTTGTGATTATTTTGTGCCCTTCCCCCTCCCCAAACAACATATCTGAACTTGATAATCCACACATATATCATGAAGGTGGTTCTGTGGGCTATTAGTGGTTGACTGGTTGAATATCAGGAAACTTCACGCTAAAAAAAAAAACAACTACTACTCACTAAGCCATGGATACATAGTTGTTGTTTCACCGCTCATCATTAGTCTTTGTGTTAGTTTTTTTTTTTCTTTGTAGTTGTACACTTTGTTTATGGGCACTCTCAATAAGCCACAGAAATCACTTTTAATAAGTTAAAAGTTAAATCAGCTAAAAGTGTCTCATTGTGTCTCATTTTGGTGTGTTTTATTTTGTTTCTTTGACAAACCAAGTGTCATAGCTCTTGCAGGCAGAGCTAAAAGGCAGCAGGAATTTGCAATGTCAAATTTTATGAAGGAAAATGAAGGATGTTGTGTGTGTTTGTCAATAAAAGGCGAGGCTGGGAAATTCCATTCTAGTTTCTCGGATCTTTTTTTTTTTCTATGTATATGTCTATGTGAAAAAAAAAAAAACCTGTAACACGTAGGTCTATGTTTAAGACAACAGTCAGCTAAGGAATACAACACAATTGGATGTGCTGTAACAGGAAAATAATCAGCAACAGGTTGCTGTGAAGCCTTTACCAATCTGAAATTGATTATTTTCCTATAAAAGCACATATTAAAGTCAATTTTTCAACGATTACAATTACAAACAAATGATACACTTTTTATCCATTTATAGTTACATTTAACGTTGTTGAACACTTATGAGTTAATCACTTGCTTTATAACGGCCCTCTTTCCCTCACTTTCCTTTGAAGTTAATACAAAAGACAAGACAAAATAAAATGTAGCTTGTTACTGAAAAACTGTAAAGGCTTCTGTCTTTCGCATGTGAAATATCTCTGACACTGGAGACTCCTTCCAAAAAATGCTAAATAAAGGTTGTGTATACAGAAAACTCCACTATATCAACAAGAAAAATTTTTTTTTGAATAACTTGTTTTTAATCCGTTAATTATTAGCTTACTGTATTACTATAGAGACAACATATTAGAAGCAGTGCATTAATAGTATAGACCTGTGATTTTCCTTAGAGCCGGCACTACTGTCAGGGCTGCTGTTGTAGAAAATAAATGAACACTTTCTGACCAATCAGATTGTAGAATTCAGCAGCGCTGTGGTGTAAGCGGTAAAAAACGACAAGAATCTGACACAATATGACACATTCGTTTGCCAGCAGTAATTTCAAAAGCTATGTTAGAAGTGTGTGTTAAGTGTGTGAGTATGTGTGTTTGTTTCTCTCTCAGTATCTTTGCCAGGCTCCGGAAGATCAGGATCTAGCTGGAGATGGTCATTGTGGGTGTGGCCTTACAGTAAATGACAGTGTTAGGAGGAGGAGCGTAGGAGTAGAAGGGGAGCGTTTGACAGGAGGGCTCCACAACAAGCCGTGGCATTTGAGCTCGGTGCTGAGGCAGTCTGCACCCACTGGCTGGCCAACGTCCCGGCACAGATTCGCCTGGAGAGAGTGGGGGTGGAAATGAGTGAGGGATCTTCTGAAAGGTAGAACGTTCTATATTGATGTGTAGAAGAAAGACAGGGCTTGTTGGGGAAAAGGCAGGAGGGGTTTAAAGAAAAGTACAAGTACAAGGATTCACTCTGCTTCCCAGGTGTCTGCTGTCCTTGGGCTTTTTTTAGGGCTTTATTTTTACCACCAGCACTGCATTCCTACACCTCGGCCCAGAGGCTTGCATCTGCTAGCACGCTAGTGTGTTAAGTTCTTTTGTGGGTTTTTTTTTTGCTGTGGACATGGCCATGGCCGAGACGAACCTCAAATTGGATCGCGTGGCTCTTTGCGAAATCTCTGACGATGATGATGAGGTGGTTTTGGTCACAGCGGCGGCCAAACCTTCAGTAACGACCCCGGCCTCCAACCGCAAACATATAGACGACGATGACGATGACGATGAAGAAGATGAACCGTCCAAAGAAGTGGACCTGAAGCTGGGACTGGAGAACAGTGACTCCCAGAAATCAGAGGCTCAAGCTACAGGCGTGATGGTCCTGGCTCTCTTGGACAAGATCATCGGCGTTGTGGATAAGATCCAGCAGACGCAGAATGGCCTGGAGTCCCGGCAGGAAAGCATGGAGAAGAACATGTCGAGCATCCAAAGCGAGCTGAACAAGCTAGCCAAGAGCCAGGGTGGCACAGCCGGCACGGTCACCAAGCTCCTGGAGAAGGTGCGCAAGGTGAACGTCAACGTGAAGAGCGTACGGGCCGACCTGGAGAAGCAGGCGGGTCAGATTAAGAAGCTGGAGAACAACGAGCAGGAGCTGCTGAAGAGGAAGAATTTCAAAGTGCTCATCTTCCAGGTAAGGAGTTTGAGATTGACCTGTAATGTTCCTGACATTTTTGTGGTTAATTACGTGGCCATTACACATCTGGAGTGTAACAGTTTAACTTTAAAAGTAGATCCTCATCCCAATAGACAGGAACTTTACAAAATGAGTCCATAAGCAAGCTACTAAGTTGAATGTTTGGTTATTAGGACATGACATAACATATGTGAGTGAGTGTGCATGTGTGATATTTCCAAACTCCCGTTAAAGCACACGGGGATTCCTGTGCAGGGTTTGGCCTTGCATTCCACATTCGCCATCAGAAAGTCTCAGCGCTGTGCCAAAAGTTTGAACAACCTTTTGAACTGGCTCACTCCTCAGATATAACCAAAGTTTATTGACATTAAGTTGTGAAAAGAAGCATAGTGCGGATTCCACATGTACACGCTAATTTATTTCAACTAAGTCTCAAGCGTTTGCAATTGTGGCCAACTTGATTGCAGTAGACTGATGTTCTAATGTGGCGAAGAAACACTTGTACATGACTACACTATTAACACTGATGTTTATTCAACATGGTTTTCTCAATATTCTTAAATTGCAAACTCATCAATATAATGCAACTATTCTGGTCTTTGGAAAAGGTCTGATTTTATCTAGCAGACCATGAAACATAAAATCTCTGCATTAGTTCTGGAGGTTTCTTTGGGAACCCATATATCTGTAATAAATTTGTAGGGTCAAATTTCATCTGTGCCAGAAAGTCTTTCTTGAGCCGTTTAGTAAAGCCCTCATTTTTATTTCAACAGATTTATTAGTTATAAACACGCTGCAAGAAAACCCCTGGCGTAGCGTAAAGCCCTCATTTTTATTTCAACAGATTTATTAGTTATAAACACGCTGCAAGAAAACCCCTGGCGTAGGATGTTAATAAAAAGGAGAAAAACAAAGTATTTTCTTTTGCATATCACCAGGATCATAATTAATTCTCCCTCAGCTCTATGTTCAGAATGAATTTAAAAACGATTTAATAATAAAACTAAAAGTGGGTTTTCTTTTTCTAGAATGTTCTCGGCTGACTTTATAATAATAATAATAATAATAATAATACATAAATGTGACTCTGACATTTGGCTCAAATTTGACATTTTTTTGTTTTTCAGCTGTTTTCCAAACGAAGCTTTTATAAAAGCCTGACTGAGACAAAATTCCTTAAATCTGCTGTGTATCTGAATAGGACTCGTAAAATATATGTACAGAATTATCACAAGTGTTGCATTAGGTCCGTTGTGCTGTGTGAATTCTTAAAAAAAAAATTTCAAACTGGAACCTTTTTGCTTTTAAGAAAATAATTGGTGACACTCCAAGTGCTAGTTGATAATTAATTATTGGTCACCACTCATGAAACTAAATAATACATTAATAATAAATGGCAATTCATACAAATTAGCTTATTACATGTTTCCACACAGACTTGCGTCAATGGACTTTTAAGTAATGTAGTACATTAATTCATCATGGCTCATGGCCCAGACGGCCTTAAGAAAAAAAAATTCTCTCTGTATGGCTTGGCAGTGTGGCAATGTAATATTGATATCACGATATATTATGTCAGTATACTTTTCTGAGATATTGTGGGTACCGTCAATATTTTTATAACAGTTACAAACTCTGACTGGAAGCAGTTGACTAACATTTTTGAAAAAATATAAATATTATTTTTTATAGTATTTTAAAATATTTTATATTTTAATATTATAAAATATAATATTTTAATAATCTAATACATTTAATATTATTTAAAAATATATTTTTTAATTATTTAAATGTTAGAATGAAAATGTTAGAATTCTGTACAGAATTTTTCCACCTTTTTCCACTGCTTTTCATTGCTATTTTTGTAGAAAGCATCCCTGTATATTGTGATAGATATTGTGTATCATATAAATGCTTTCAAGTATTGCAGTTATTTTATTTTATTGCAGGTATTTTTGGCATAGCACCCACAAAACAAGTTCATTCATTAAAAACAAAAGCATAAAGGACCTATTGCATGTTTTTACACTGTTGTTTGTGTGACTTCTCATAAAAATCAGGACGTTTTTCAACTATTTACGTACACAACAAAGTCGTCAGGCCCTTCCACACTTATACATAGTGATACATTCTCTTTCCCTCTCTCTATCTCATGCAATCACAATCATTCACTATCTTGCTGGCTCAAGCTTTTGCATGAGACGGTATAAGGATGTGTGCAAGTGCTCTGTTTGGCAGATAGTTGGCTCGGGTAGGACGGTGTAGGATGAAGACACTTCTATTTTGTCCTCCATATATCGTCTTGGAAAGTCATAATACTGCAGCCTTAAGAATTTAGATTTGCTGATTATAGCACGCGAGTGTAACCATAACCACAGCATGTATAAATCAATACCGTAAATCTTATCACATCATATGGGTTATATATGAGACATGTTTTAAATGAGTTTGGAATGTCCTAAAATATTTCTTTTCCCTGGATACGCATCGACCAGCATTTTATTGTTGACCAAATAACCGTATTAGACTTTCATACACACACAAACACAGTGTGCTTTCCTTGTAGTTAGGGGTGTGACACAATGCCATTGTCTTGATCTGTACTAAGTAAATGTGAATGCTACCACCATGTCCCTGGAGACACTGGGGGAAAAAACAGGCCTGGTGGGAAAAATATGTCATTTGTCATTTAAAGCAAACATGTCCCAAATCAGGGAACTGTTTGGACCAGAGATCCCAATCTGCGTAACCCATGGAGTTAAAATAGATAGAGAGCATGTGGTCACGTGATCACATCCTTTCGTTGAGACCCTGTGAAATCTCCACTTGTGATGACTGATAGTCTGATAGCTCCTGATTGCAACCAACGTGCATTATACGAAATACGATTACACGACCATGTTATAATGGTTAAAAAGAGCTCTTCAAGAGCGTTCGGTCAACAATAGAGGCTGTGGAAATCAGGCATTTTAGCCGACTTTGGAGCTCTGTTTCTGCCTCAGAGCTCATTATGTTTCATTTTCAAAGTCCCCAGGTCAGACACTTTGTTCATTCAATCAAAATTATTTGGGACAATTTATAAATGTATTTATTTATTTTTAAGATATGGTGAACTTGTAGCACATTTTGTTTGTAATATTAAACCTCTGTTCATAGCAATTTTTGATTTGTTTCATTTTATACAGACAAAATTGCACCGTGTTTTGCATTGTTTATGATTCAGAAAAAAGGAGTCTTTTGAGTCATAATTATTCTTCATTCAAATTTTGTTCAAAATATTATGAGAATTGAATCGAAACAAAACCGTTAATCTAATCATGACTTCTATAGTAACAAATTACACAGGGACAGGGATAAACATAAAACGTGTAATTGTTGATATGGTGAAATTTTCTATTAGGAGACTTTTATAACTGTTTTGGAAGGAGTCTCCAGTGTCAGCTCTTTGTAACAGACAGAGCTAAAGCTGTAACTTGTCTGACATGGGAAAGTCTTCAAGACAGAGGATGTGGTAGTTTCTTGGTAACATGACAGACTATATTTTTGTCTTATTAACTTCAAGTAAGAGAAAAAAAATGAGAGCATGATGAGGGAATGACGGTTTATAGCTGTTATAATGTAAGTGAACTAGTTTTGTGGTTGTTCGACAATATTAAACGTAATGATAAATGAATAAAATATAAGAGGAATAAAACACTTGGGAACATGCCGTTATTGGAAAATAATCAACTTTAGGATGGTAAAAGTAACTCCGCTTTCTGTCGGGCCACATCACACCACCCTGTCATTGATTATTTTCCTATAACTGCACACCCTGTCATGTTTTATTCCCTACTTATTACTTCTCAAAGAACCCAAAACTAGTTTATTCATCTCGAGTCATTAATCTTCATTAAATTAACTCATGTTCTTTATAGAGAAGTACATTCTTTTTTAGCATGAACATCCCAGTCTCAAGACTTCAGCACTTAGTCTCTTTAATACGAGAGCAGACAGACGTCGGTTCCTTTGGAGTCAGATGAATTAATGCGTTCTTGCGTGTTTCTCTGACATGCAGTAGTACTAAGTGTCATACGAGCGTGTTGGATTGCAGGTGTTTGGAAAGCAAATTGAAATCGGGTAGAATAAAATGGTGGGTGGCGTTCGGACGGAAAGTGTCACCCAGAAACGCCCCTCCCTTCACTTTTCTCCACTCATGGACAGGCTAAACATAGCTCAGAATGCGGTAATGTCTGCAATGCTGATTAATGGTGCTAGTGCCAGAGAGAGTGAAAGAGAGTACTCCCAGTAAGGCAAGAGGAACTTTGAACAGAGATTTGAACATTCTTTTTTTTCCTTTTAAAGCTTCACAGTGGAAGCTGGAACAAAATTTGGTTGAAACGTTCAGGTTTTAAATACACAGACTGCGCATACAGCTGAGAGGGACTCGTGGGAGTTTTTTTTTTTTTTTTTTTTGGTAGACAGTGAAATGTTTTGTTCAGAGCAGCATGTTCTATTACATAGTAGTCGTTTACTCAGGACTTGCAAGGCTCCTTTTTAGTCCCATTACAAACCACTTCCTCTGAGGAAGAATTGCTATGCAGTGTGCAAAAAGTGCTGAGACATTACATTATATTTGACTGAAAATATAGATAACGTGTCAAAATCTTGCTCTATTAAAAGTGAAAGTATCCAGCCAAAAAAGATACTTAAGTGAAAGTAAAAAGTAAATATAAGCAAGTATGCCATTTTGTCTGAAAACATCATTGAGTCTCTATAAGTCTGTTGGTCGTGTGCATGACTAGCACAACATAGTTTGCTAATGAATCAATCAGAAGTAAATTATCCTGTATATATAACCATTAGCAAAGAAAACAGGCTAACTTAGTTAAATATAGCCGGTCAACATGAGCAAATTACCAAAACTTCACGTCACAATATGGAGTTTGTGCCTTCTAGGCAGCCAAAACAGTGCCTCATTTTATGAGCATGTTTGTTTACTCCAGCATACTGAAACATTTTACTGAGATAGGGCCAGGGGCGCTCATCCCCAAGTTCAACAATGCTGTGGCTTGTGGAATCTTGTGGCTTATCCATATTCAAATGGACGTATTTAGCCGTACCCTTAACTACACTTTGTAGTATGAGAATGTCATGGCTGATTGATGACAAATTGGCATGATTATTGATTATTGATTTTTTCTATGTTGATGAACTTGATTGATTGCTTTAACTTGAAATGTAAAGAAACTGAGCAGGAGACCATTGAAGTGAGAGTCACTGGGTGGTTGAGAGAAGAAGAGATCATCGAGATTTGTAACAAGCACTTGGCAGTTCTGAATAAAAATTGAAGGAGGTGTGGAGGGTGTAGAATGTGAGCATGAATGCAAATGTGCAGGTACATACAGGTGCCAGATTGAGAAAGTCAGTACAGCTGCACTTGCGTGTGTGTTTGTGTGTTCTTATTTTCAGAGCTCTGCGCAGGAATGTCCACTGAGGCTACACATTACACTATTGGCATTTAACTCGTATCCAGTTACAGACATCGGGTCCACGTAAATTATCTCTGTAAAATGGCCCCCCTGCTGGGTGACGGGGCACGTCTGAGACAGTTACTGAGAGGGTGCGCTGAGAAAGTTGCACTGTCTCTGCCATGAGGAAACTAACTAGCAACAACATTTCAGACAACATTATCTGGCTGAAATTGGAGCTCTGGCCTTAACATAATAATACCTCAAGGGTCCATCTTGGGAAATCGCATACACGGGAGTCACTGGGGAAGAAATCTCTTTTCAGTGAATATGCAAATAGTAATAATGTCCAATGCTACACACATCCACACCCTTCCTCTGATAAACCAGTGTTAAACAACTCTGTGACACAACATTAGAGCGCTTACTAGCATTAACTGGCATGATAGCATTAATAAATATACATCAAAAATGGACATGTAACAGTTAAAAAGCTTGTAAAAGCTGACCAAAATTAGATGATGTGTTTCAATGACGAAATTCTTCTCCAGCTTCCACGAGTTGTTAGAACTGGCGTTGGCGAGACCAATAATGTTCTATTTTTACAACAGTAGCTGTCTAACTATGGCTGAATCTCAAATGGATCTCTGCTCTCTATAAAGAGCACTATATGTGGCTTGAAATGTCTTTTACACCCATTATAGTGGACTATATATCAAACAGGGAGCCATTTTAAATTAACCATTACTATGGGCTTTAGTTTGTGTCCAGCAGCTGTGAGGGCATCATTGGTTGCTAGGTAACAGATGTGACTAATAATAAGATTATTTACTAGTTTAGGATTTCCTAACTGACCAAAATAAGATGGTGTAAGATAAGATGTTATTCCTAAATTACGATAAGATTTCCTTCTGGAATTTACTGGAATACAGCCCCTGGATGGCGCCTATATTTTATGACCCAGTAACACTTCCCTGTTGCATGTTCAATACTAAATACTTTAATTTTCCGGAGAGATTTTTTTTTTTTTTTGCATTTTAAAAGAATATTTCCACTTCTTGAAGAAAGACTTTAGTCACTCTAAAGTCGCAGGAAACCTGGTTTTGTTAACACGCTATATTACACATTTATACATTTTACATTTACATTTATGGCATTTGGTAGACATCCTTATCCAGAGTAACTTACAATTATCTCATTCATACACAAACAATCCACCGTTTCTGAAGTAGTCAAACCAGCCCATATGGCACCAACAATCATGCCACAGCCAAAGTCACTGAGATGACATTCGCCCCATTCTGATGTTTGATGTGAACATTAACTGATGCTCTTGACCTGTATCTGCATGATTTTATGCATTGCACTGCTGGCACATGATTGGCTGCTAGAAGTGTAAATAGTTACAACCCTAATAGTGAAATTTTATCTGTTTGAGATATGTTTGTAGTGGCACTTCTCTGAGTGACGTGAACCCAGGTGAACATAAAACTGTATAGTGACATTGTCCTATGCTCAATTTCCTGCATTGGTTGCAGAGTGTCAGATTTACCCAGATATGTGTGTCTGTGTGGGTGTGAGATTTGTACAAGTCTCTATCACCCTGCAGGATGTAATGATGATGTGTGTAGTAGTTTGCTGGAGATTGTGAGAGATTTGTGTGTGTATTTTTGACCGTATGTTGCAGGCGATCTTCTTTCAGCTCCTGGAATAGCTGCATTCTTTCAGATCGCTTGCAGAAGGGCGCTGCTCTGACACGGATGCTTTATAATTAAACCCGGATCATCAGAGGCCACACTTGATACTATAAACACAGAAGAAGACACGTTTAGGGCTAAACTTAACCTTACAAATGATAAACAGGATTAGGGACTGTTCAGAGTTAGCTCTCCTGGCTGTGCATTTTATTTGAGTTTTATTTTATCTTATAATTCTTCTTTTATTTTCATTGTTATTATGAGCTGGAAAGTCACAATTACCATAAAGTGTATCTAAAGGCAAAACCATGGCTAATACTAATATTACTACCATATTATTACCACTACTACCTAATAATAAGTAACTACTATTAACTAATACGTCTTTTACTTTTTCTTAGACACAGTCCAGGATAAAAAAATAAACCAGGTTAGCTGAACTTCAGAGAAACTAGCTGCCAAATCACAGGGTGAATCCTAAATGGCTTATTATTGGCCGTATATTGTACTACATAAGGTGTAGAAGCTATTAAGTAGTGCACCTATGTAGGGAGCAGGAATCTATTTGGGACTACTTCTGATCTAATGACCACCAAAGAAACAGCTTTAAGGAACTTAGGTGTCATCAAGCCAATACTTTTTTGTGTTTTCAATTTACAAATTATTTACGCTATTTTTGTCTTATTTTAGCGATGATTTCAAGTCTCTGTTTGAAACATCACTCTGTAAATCCATTTTTGGTTTTTGGTTCACACACTATACATAAGAAATAGGTAGCTTGTGTGTTCTGAGATGCTTTTATGCTCACCATGGTTGTAAAGAGTAGCTGCTGAGTTCACAGACTTCATCATCAGGACCATGGCTAATAATTATATCGCTACAAAGTGACTATAGCTGGACCTGAGAACCTGGTTAGAGAAAAACATTTTTGCCACGTCTCAGTTGTCATTTGCTTCTTTCTATACCCAGGTGCTTAGAAATCAAATCAGCCGTGGTCATGAGTGATTCCCAGGTCTTCATTCATCACTTCTTATTCTCATTAATCTTTTTCATCTGCTCCTCCTTTCAGTAGCGTCCCATTCACTCGAGCCAGTCCCCACTCTCTCTGTCTATCTGCTTCATTAGCACCAGCCTCCGTGTTGCTAATACTGTCATACAATACGATCAGATGATGTGACAGCTTGTTGGAACAGTCGCAGTGAATGAGCTTTTGCCCTGTAACACTGGCGTAAGAGCACACAGCCACCTCCAGCTTCCAATTTCTCCTACACATGGGAACAAACGCACTCAGGATTAATTTATTTCATCTAGTGGAACTGTATTTATCGATATCGAATCGAAAGCTGTTTTGGAAGCTGTGAGAAGTGTGAGTGGAGGAATGATGAAATGAGCCTCAATAGAAACCAGACAATAGCAAACAGAGGTGTTAGACAGCATGAAGCACAGGCCCACAGTAACTGATTGGAGATAAAGATATGGCTTGAGTATCTGACTGTGCATATATGTGAGAAAGAGAAACCAAACAACTAAGGCTAGGTTGGAATCTGTTTAAAAATTTAGCTGAGATTCCAGTGATAAGGCAATTACAGCGAGCAGGGCCAGATTTTGTAACGTTTATAGATCCTCTTAGATAGTAAATGAGTAAAGACTAGAATACAAGACAAAAAAGGCTCCATGTCTGTTTTACTGTTCAAAATGAACTCACACCCATTGCTCCTTGAGAAAAGTATAAATTATAATTATTCTAAACGCCAGCCAAGGGGCCACTTGGACAGTCCGAGGACAAAACGGCAATGGTTCAAGCCTCTGTGGTCATTCTGTACACATGCCTGACTGCCGTAACGTGTAAGGTCATGACTGCTTATGTCACGTTAAATTTGCTACGTTTGCTCTATCATAACACTTCACAAATATAAGTTCTGCATCTGTTTATACTGCATATGAACTGCAACCTGACATGCTTAATTTCTCATGAAAGCCTATGGCTTGTCAGAACATTTGTCATAACATGAAATTTGGAATAGAAACCACAGTAACCTGGGTTCAAACCTATCAGCTCTGCAGTGGCCACTGGGAAGTACTGCCCATAGAGCTGCTGCTCACTGGATGTTTTTTTGTCCTTGGCACCATTCTGTGTAAACTCTAGAGACTGTTGTGTATGAAAATCCTGGGACATCAGCAGTTTCTGAAACACTCAAACCAGCCCATCTGGCACCAGCATTCAACTGGCAATGGTCAAAGTCACTGAGATCACATTTTTCCCCTATTCTGATGTTTGATGTGAACATTAACGGAAGCTTTTGTCCTGTACTGTCCTGTATTGCCTTGAAAACATTTATCTTTGAGAATCTCTTATTTTGATGTTTGGCCTATTTTCAAATGACCCAACTCAAATATTTCTTATAGCAAATATAGTTAATTGGAAATGAGGAAACAACAGCCTAAAACAGCAGTCAGCCAGCAATCAGCATTTTTTTAAAAGGACAGAAAGACACTGTGAATTTATACTCATCCTTTTTTTATGTGCTGGGATGTGAACTGCATGTGCGCTCGACCCCGGCAGCAGGAAGCTGCCACTTTTTTTGACACAAGGTAATGCACTCTGGGACATGCCTGTCCCAACAATAGATTGCCGTCCTCATACCACTGCTCGGCCTTCAGGAAACCCTGTGCACCCTGCAACCTACGGGCATGAACTCCCCTCACCCATAATGCTTCATCCTCCAAAATAGGCAAAAAAAATAAAAATAAAAAGACTATTGCTGCACATATTATTTTTTTGTACTCTCTATAATACAGTGCTGGTCAATTGACCACCTTTAATGAAGATAAACGGGTGAAAAGCCTATGTCGGGTTGCCATTATGAAACTGTCTGCAGAGGTGGTGTTAAAATGGCAGCCAGCTCCAATTACAGTACCAGAGGCTTAATATAGCACCCAGAGAGCGGTGCAGCCAGTGACTGACTTGGCACAAGTGTTCATATTGAACAGAATATTGAATAGATCTTTTTCGAAGCACTTTGATTTCTGTGAATGCAAAAATGCTGAGTTGTGCAAGGATTTCCGTCCCTGACTTAAGCATGTATCCTCACAGATGGTGTATGTGTGCCAGTTAATATGTATATAACATGCTCACTGAACACTTTATTAGGAAGATACAAAATACATGCTAATTTGTGTAAGTATCCAGTCATATAGAAACAGCACAATGCATAAAATCATGAAGGTACAGGTCATCAGTTGATGCTCACATCAAATGTCCGAATGGGGGAATTAAGTATTTCAGAAACTGCTGATCACCTGGGATTTTAATGTATAATGGTCTACAGAGTTTACATAGAATGGTGCAAAAAACAAAAAAACATCCAGTGAGCAGCAGTTCTGTGGGTGGAAGCACCATTTTGATGAAGGAGATCAGAGGAGAATGGCCAGACTGGTTCCAATAACCACTCTTTACAAATGTGGTGAGAAGAAAAGCATTTCAGAACCTACAACATGCCAAAACATGAGGTGGATGGGCTACAACAGCAGAAGATCATGTCGGGTTCCACTTCTGTCAGCCAAGAACAGGAATCTGAGGCTACACTGTGTAGAAGCTCGCTAAAATCGGACAGTTGAAGATTGGAAATGTCTCACCTGGTCTTTTTCTATAACTATCCAAGTTATTCACAATTTTAAATATTCATTTATAAACTTGAGAATTCAAAACTACAGGATGTCCCAAAAGCTCCATACATAGGGGACTATGTACGCCAGCACCATGTCAGTTGTGTCTGCGTCAGTGGATGTTCATGGACGTCCACTTCTCGGTTGGTCTGCAACACTTTCAGTCTTTTGGAATTTGTTAATAATTTTGAAATGTGTCCTGTTAAAGTCCATCGTAACCTTGTGACAGCTTCCTGATCCAGCCATGAGAATGATTTCAATATGTTCTTGTTTTGTTAAAGGCATTCTTAAAGACTATCTGAAAAAAAATAAATATAATATAACTAAGAACATTTTGCTAAAAAGTCTTAATTTGCCCTATGTTTGGAGACATTTGGGACACCCTGTATTTAGTTTTAAATATTTAATTTAAAAATATTACATAAACTACTAAAATTGAGTTATGATTTTTTTTCCCAATCTCAGACACCACATAATCAAATTCATTTGAGGTTTACTGATCACTCAACTGCATGAAATGCATGTGGCACTTATACGCTATAAGCATTCATTATATGTTTGAAACAGCTTTAACCGCATAGCTCCAGTGCAACACTAAAAAAGCACATTTGGTGTAAAGGGAATAATTGTGTAAATGTAACAGTGTCTGTTGCTTAATTTGGTGGATTAAAGTTTTAACGTGACTGAAGTAGCTGCTGTTCTAGAAGAGTTTGCTGTTGTGCAGTGGAGCTGGATGCCGCAGAGCAGCTGCTCTTTTACTCATCCTCAGTATTCCTTTCATCTTTCCCCCCAGGAGAGAAGGCAGAGACCCAGTGACTCACCCTCTCTCTCTCTCTCTCTCTCTCTCTCTCGCTCTCTCTCGCTCTCTCTTTCTTTTCTCACACACATACACACACCCCTATTGAGAAACCATAATTAATTCGATTTGCCTGTTGCTGTACCATATACACAGTTACATTGAGCATACGCACTGCTTCTGTACTGCTGTTTGCTGAAGGTCATCATGGCAGCCAGTCACATGGGCAGCAATAGATGCAATGGGTTCTTTTGCCTTTAATAGCCACACATGCATTTGTTTAGATTTAATATGCCATCAGATAATTATGGGCTATATTTCAGGGGATCACTTTGCCACAGTTAAAGTACTTTGTTGAAAGCACATAACATCATTTGTTGTGTTGTCAGTGTCGTGTATGGTGCTGTAAATGCACTATATAAAGACTTATACCACAGTGCTTTCGAATACTTGAATCTGATTGGTCAGAAGGTTATCCTTTCTATGGTAAAAACTTACATGGGGATTAGAAAATGGATTTTCTAATTATTGCTATGGTGAAGAGGTTTATTTAGCATAATGCATCAAAAGACAAGAAAGACAAGTACGTTCCCTGTTTCTGATAGTATTTGTCCATTTTCTCCTACATTCAGAAGAACATTTGTCCATGTGCTGGCTCAGTAATTTCTGAATAGAAGGCACACCTACTAAACATGACTTCTTTTCCTGTCATGATACTGGTGTGAATCTGATCCTCTACTGGACAGCCACATCTCCAAATATACAGAGATTTGGACAGAAAGAAAACTATAATACAAGCAAATAATCATGAACCATTCGCATGACCTAAGATCCTCTGACAATCTTGACACCTCCAGCAATGCAATGACATTGTATAGCAACATCCCATCTCCCTACCAAACCCCGACCCTCAGCCTCTTAAGGAAAATGAGCAAGCCTTATAGTTGGGGTGGAGCTAACTTCCAGGTCAGAAAATTATAAAAGGAGGCCTGGACCAGAGAAGAAAACAAGATCCACTGCATTGCAATATTGCAAATAAGTTTTTCTAAGATATTTTTCAAATCAAATGATAATTATAGGTCTAAAAACACTTTGAAATTTTTTTACACTTTTTTAAACCGCAACTTTAAGAACCACTGTAAATTTGATTCCATACTGCCTTTTAAGCGGGAAATAAAATGGGTATTACGAGGTGTAAATGTGATTAATGCCTCTGCTGTACAGCCTGAAAACAAAAAACAAAAAAACAAAGCATCTAAATTTCAATCCACAGAGACATGAACAAGCCTTTTTTGTTTTGTTTTGTTTTTACAATTGTTTATTCTCAATTTGCGAATCTTTGGTCTCATTGGTCATTAATTAGTAGGTACATTGTAAGCACAGGCTCATTTTCCCCTGTTTGTTTTTCCATTGTGTAACCCAGAAGGCTTTTTATAGTTTATATCTCGTGTAAATGCTATAATTAAAAACAAATTTCTGTATTATAACCTACTGTATCTGTAGTCAATGCTAGTCTAGGCCATCAATTATTCCATGTACAATGAATAATTTCCTGTAGGCCTGTAAGCTTATAGGATAACTGCTTTGCTTGTAATTGCTTGTCAATAATACATTACATCCTAATGTTTGCTTACTAGCTGTGTATACATATCTGAGGTGAGCAACACAAGTAAATTTATACAGAAAGTCAAATTATTAATACTACACTCCAAATCAAGGTGCTAGTTCACCAACAGTCTACAGAACATCTGCTATATTTTGTACACTTTTCTGGTCACAAGCTTCAGAATCATGAAGGCTGCATTTTGATAAGTTCCCCATATTTCTATATATATGCAGTTTTCAATGAGAAAAAAATTTGAATTCTGTGACAGAAGCTTTTTGAAGCAGGATGTAATCAATAGACTGAAAAAAGTTCACAGAATCATGTCTTTTATGTTAAACAGTTAGCAGTGAGTAGAGAAGACAATCTTGCGTGCTGTGCTGCAGTGTTAGTCGAATAATGTACTTCTGTGACGAAATGTAGCAAACTCTCTAACAAATTTCTAACAAAATCTGGCTTACAAGACTTCTTCATCACCAAATAAAAGTTGACCTCACTTTACAAAGAACTTTTTGTGAGACAGTAAAGGAGCACTATGAGAACAGCTGTTCTTTGTCTGACATCACCATCATTGTTGAGCGTTTTTGCTACGCTGTATGCCGCTGTGTTTCTTTAGGCACGTGCTCAAGGCCAGAGCCATCAGTCTTTAGCGGGTCCACCAGAGCCAGCTGTTCCTGTGCTGAGAGTATCAGTGTTCATTAAGGTGCAGTAGCAGATAGTGATCAAGGGCTGGTCTGGAGGGAATGAGGTGCTGAAGTGATGGATCTCGTCCAGGGAATGAGGGAATGGGACAGATGGAATCCTGCGAGTGGGAAAGGCGAACCTAAAATAAACACACATACACACCTTGGACTCAGGCACAACTCCACATAAGGCAACTGAGGCTATTTTATTGGACCGTGAGGACTGAGACAGAGAGAGAGATCCTCATTCATAGTAATATTCTAGTATCATCAGCAAGGTGACAGGCTCGTTCCAGATCCCACCACCAGATGGAGCGTTTTTACTTTTTACATCCAGTAGGGACCCAAAATCTGAGTCACCTAGTGTTTCATTCAATATGAATTGGAGTCATATATAAGATTTTACTCAGAATACTTATTTTAAAAAGCAAGCTGTGTCAGAATTTCCTGTTCACACCATTTGTTTCATTTTTTTTTTTTTAAACTGTTGTGACACTATATATTTCACTCAAACCATAACATCAGTGATCCTAATATCAGTGTTAACAGATAACAGCATGTAGCATTAATATAGTACATCCACAGCGCTGATCAATTCTCTAATCTGATTGGTCAGGAGGTGCCAATTAATTTTCTACAACAGCAGCTCTGACCGTAGTTATTAAATTCACATAACATTAGCTTTATATCAATGTGCTCACTCTAATATGTAACAAAGGGAATTGTATGGCAGATAAAAAAAAAACATGTGTAATTGTTGATATGGTGAAGTTTTCTATAAAGATTTATTTATTTCAAGTAGTCTCCATTGTCAGCATTTTGAAATAGAGGTAAAGCTGTAGCTAAGTTTTCCAACACAGGAAAGTCTTCAATTTATTTTTTTACAGCTGTTCTCATGTAAATGATAACAGGAACTAACTTGTTTTGTGGATGTTCAATAAGGCATTCGAAAAAGCATTAAACGTAACTATAAATGGATAAAAAGTATGATCCGTTGGTTTTTAATAAATGAATTGCCAGAAATGTCAAAACGCTTGGTATGGAGGAATAAAACACTTAAAAATGTGTTGCACTTGGAAAATAATTTACAATTAATAATTATTTTACTGTAACAGCATGCCCCCAAGTGTTCTATTCCTTATGTGTGTGTGTATATATATATATATATATATATATATATATATATATATATACGTGTGTGTGTGTGTGTGTGTATGCGCATGTCTGTGTGTTTGCTACACACCATCACCATAACCACCACTGCCACCATGGTGTATTTTCATTCTCATATACACTTTCAGTTCTCCTCCTTCTCTTCAGAGCATCTAGATTTAAAAAAAAAAAAAAAAAAAGGTCATTATTTCTGTGTGACCAGGGATTCTCATTTGCTGAATGTATTTGTTGTATCTGATGAGATACAGATAACATTAATCCTGAGAGCTGATAGCTTTAGTCAGACTTGCTTATTTACAACTGCAGATGCATTGCATTAGCAGACACAAGGAAGTCTATAGTTAGTCCTTTGCTGAGTACTCTGCTGAGTAGGGTGTGTGTGTGTGTGTGTGTATGCGTATGTGGTAGGAAACCTGTTTCTCACCTGTTAGGTTTTCTAGACGCTTCTTTCAGTATGAATCAGATTGCTTCAGTTTCATGCTGTATACACAGTGGCTGATGTGAAAGCTGCTTTATGAGGATGTGACCTTTACAATTTTTACTATAGCAAAAGTATTTTTCTCTGCCAAGGTGACTAAAAACATGTGCGAGAGTTAAACTGTCAGTTACTGTTAATTATATATACAGGTAAAGGATGGTCTGTAGGGAACGAGAGGTTATGTCATGACACACACCAGCACTTTGCATCACAGTAGATGCTCGTACAGTCTGATAAACTGTGGTCAGTGTTTTAAATATTCACTAGGTGGAGCACTTCAGCACAATAGACCTGACTGATCAGAACAGAAATGAATACATTTTCACACCCCAAGCCTCCCCTTATCCTCTTAATTATAGTTCACCAGGTCAGAGTCAAAGACCTGATAATATGCCCTGAATTCAAAACACATCCCTATCTCCAAAACCAAGGAGCATTAAATTAGCATGAAGAGAGGAATGTTGATTACAGGCTCCTCCGAGAGAAAAAAAAAAATCAGTCAAGACAAAAAACAGTGAGTGTGTTACAGGCTTACCGAAAAATCAAATCTTGAGCTGTTGAAGTGGATCGTGCATTATGAGTAGACTAGGACAAAATGGTATAAAAAGATGGTAGGACTGACAACAGGTTGCATTAGTAAATTGTTATTTATGTTATGTTTGCTTTCACTTATTTATTCCTAAGTTCTTCATTTACATTCATCACTCTTCATAGCTACACTCCCTTGCCCCTTTTATTCCTATTACTTTCCTATTACTTCCTTTCACTGTAACTACCGAATAATTCATAATAGTTACTGACTCATATGCTTAATCTGAAGATCTGAATAATAACTGAATAATAATGGGATCAGTGAATTTTAAATCAAAACACTTGGTAATATTCGGTCGATTTCCTTTTACAGTTTGGTAGTAAAATTCCTGCCTCTGTGGCGACACGGATGTGTAAACAGGAGAAAAAACACAAGGTGTGGCCGCTAACATCCAAAGAAATCAAAACGTGTTCGGGGCGTGTTTACTCACCTGTCAATCATATTGCCTGTCAATTCAGAAAGTTCTCCATGTACACTAATTTGTGTGCCTGTGTAACACAACATTGGTTTGGAAGCTAGTTTAAGCAAACTTCCCGCAAAATTGCTGATATAAAAATCGAGGATACTCATTCATTCTTCATTTAAAAACATTTTTTCCATATCTATTTGTTGAGTTTCATTAAACATTTTTATGGACTTTTTACAAATGGTGAATTTTAAAAGGTGTGATCGCCATTTATCATATTCCTGATCTTTTTTCTCTATTTCCTCCATCTGTCCCTCAGGATAAAGAAAAGCCAGTGAAGACCACTGTGAAGCCCGAGGCAGCAGTAAGTGAGGAGGGTGAACACGTGCTGAGTGAGGGAGAGGAAGCACAAGGCACAGATGAAGTGGTTGAGATCGAGGAAACCGTGGAGGAATCGCGGGTGGCGCGCATCAAGCGCAGTGGCCTGCAACGTGTGGACGAAATTAAGAAGGCCTTCAGCAAGGAGCAGATGGAGAAGACCAAGCAGCGAACCAAAGAGAACCTAGAGAAGACCCGTCAGAGAACCAAGGAGAACCTGGAGAAGACGCGCGTGAGGACCCGCGAGAACTTCCAGAAGACCAGGGTGAGCCTTGGGAAGAAGATGGGCAAGCTAGGAACCAAGATCAGGCCCAACAAGG
The DNA here is from genome assembly GCF_027358585.1 of Pangasianodon hypophthalmus. Lineage (NCBI taxonomy): Eukaryota > Metazoa > Chordata > Actinopteri > Siluriformes > Pangasiidae > Pangasianodon > Pangasianodon hypophthalmus. The sequence continues at coordinate 6,792,495 of NC_069722.1, read as the reverse complement.
AACGCAAAGAGAAGATTCGTGCGTCTCGTGTCAAGGTGAAGAAGTCGCTCAAATCCGACAACAAAGTCTACGCCCGCTCAAAGATCACCACTTACCGAGTGCCGCCATTCACCTTCTACGTGAAGAAGATCCGCGAGGGTGAGGAGGAGCCAGAGCCTGAAGCCGAGCCTGAAGCCGAGCCTGAGGATGAAGCTGAAGAGCTGCAAATGGAGGACAAGGAGGACGTAGAGGTGAAGGAAGCCGAGCTGGTGAATCTGAGCAGCCCGGAGGAGGTTCTGCTCGAGGCAGCTGAACATTCGCAACTCGTAATCCAGGATTCAGTGCAGCCACGGGAGAAAGCCAGTCAATGAAGCCAAAGCAGGAGCCCCTCGTCTGGAAAAAATATAACCATGTGTGGAAGTCTGGAGCTGAAAATGAAGGCTACATGAATGTATACAGATATGACAGTGAAGAGTAAAACTGATGAATGATGACAAGGCACAAAAGCATGTTGGACTGAAGAACAAACTCATTTACATTAAGCTCTTCATATCTATCTATCTATCTATCTATATATAATATATATATAACTGCCTCCAGGCAGTTGTTTCTAATTGCAGTCTTTACACTTTTGAGTTTTAATACACTTGATACAACTCAAGTGTGAATTGTATCAGGTGTACCAGGGAGCTTTCACACCTTTTAGTCTGTTAATCAGAATAAGAGTGAAATTGACACTTGTGCTTCAGTTACTGTTTGGTTTGGTTTTGATTTTACAATGCAAATAATTACAGAACCAACAAGCAAAAAAGGGGGTATTGAGGACTGAATACATATGTGTAAAATGTCTTTATTTATTGGTCAGAAATACAACTATGGAAAAAGATAAACAAACCTTTGCCAAGTTCCTGTAGAAATCGGAGCCAGCACTAAATAAATGATTATTATAATTATACATAAATAACTAGTTTAAAGCATATTTGAATCCAGTGCTTATTTTATTTATTTATTTATTTGCCGCATGCAACAAGCAACCTCACATTTCTGCAGCTCTACAGCTCCACCATTTGGCTCAGTTGGTGTCTTGTGGCTCAGTTTAGCGGCTACAAAAAACTGAAACACAACATAAAATACATGGCATTCAACTGAATCAGAGGTGATTTAGAGTCGAATCAGAATTCAGAGTTCACTCGGACTCTCTCGGACTGGTTAATTTGGTCCAATCCGAGTGCTCATGCTAAGTTCTCACCTACACAAACAAAACGTACCAATGGTTCAATCCAACTGGACTAAACATTGCATATGTGAAAGCACCCTACGAGTCTTGCGTCCTTAAAGACTGCAATTAGAAACCGCTGCTCAGGACAGTTGTAATTTGAACCGGGCAGTCCCTAAAGACTTTTACAAGCATTCACAAAAGGATGACATGGATGTCAGGCTTGAGCATCGATTTGGACAGGGATATGTCATCTGAATCGACCAATACAAGGCTGACTAGTGAGAGCTCTACGAATGTCAAGGTTAATATTTGCTCCAAATGTTATATGCATAATTGTAAATCCATTTGTGAATGATTTGTAGCCAAGTTTTAATATTAATTCTGCTTTTATTAACCATATTAATTATTAACCATAACCAGATTAACCATAACCCTAATGACTATGATTTGGTTAGTAAATATAAGTTAACGTACTATTTTCGGTTGTGCAGATTAACAGTCTTGAGTTTAATCCCACTGGAAGAGTAGATTGTGAAAGGGAATTTTAAAATCCTATAATGAAAATGGCAAAAGAAGAATGAAAGAATACAGATGATGAACTAAGTCTATTACTTCTTGAATGTTTTTTTGGGTTTTTTTTTTTTTTTTTTTTTGGTTGGACAGCCAATGGGCCTCATTCATCAAAGTTTGCTTCTTTTTTGCATGTCCCAAAACATGAGCCAACAAAATTAAGAACATTCCAAGTCTGATTCATGATCTCTTTGTTTTTAGCCACGTGGAAATCTTCATGAATTGCACTTGATCATTGATTGCATGTGTGTTTCAGTCATTTGTCAGCATAACCAATCTCCCATAATGTGTGCCTGGAATTAACACACCAGAACATGATGCCACTCAAAGACAGAAAAAAATCAAATCCAAACACAGATCTACACAATTTCCCATTCACCCCGAATGCCAAGATGTGTTTGATGCCTGTTCAGATTTCCATTAAAGCAACAATGCTAACATTAACAACTAAGGAAAGCTTATAGCTACCAGTTTAGGACTGTCCACACAGCTGGCCTAAATACATTTGGGTGACTTACTTGTTAGTGAAATTAACCTCATAGATCAAGTGAAAAAACTTAAGAAGCAAGCTTTGGACACCAAACACATCTATAGTGTCCTATATACACTATATTGCCAAAAGTATATGGGCTCCTGACCATCATACACATATGTGGTTCTTCCCCAAACTGTTGCCACGAAGTTGGAAGCACACAATTGTCTAGAATGTCTTTGCATGCTGTAGCATTACCAAACGTGTTCCAGCATGACAATGCCCCTGTGCACAAAGTGAGTTTTTATTATAACAGAAAAAGGGGACTAAATCTGGATGTTCAACAAACACATATGCTGTGATGGTCAGGTGTCCATATACTTTTGACCATATAGTGTATGTTAACTTACTGTTATGTTGTTAACATGACTTATGCAGAGGTGCCAACATTTATGGGCTAGCTGTAGCAATTACAATTTTGACTCAATACGGGAGCCACCTGTAAAATTGTTTTTTTTTTTACTTTTACATCTTAAAACAGCAGTCAGACCAAACGGCAATAAAATTCACCCTGCGGAGAAACCAATTCACTGAAGGGGAAAGGACGGAAAGGAGTCAACATGGCTATTTATTTGTTTTGCAACAATTTTTAACTGTAATTTCGCAAACGTATGTTTTGTGAACTATTAGAAAACAAGATGTCTCTTTGGTTGCAGGGTAGAATGTGTTGTTGCTCGTTTATGCTGTTAGCGTGGAACCACCAACCTGTGGTGTTTTTTGGGTTTTTGTGCTAACATTCTGTTTTTTGTTGTTTTTTGCCTACTAGGATTTTTCTTGCTAGTAATGTTGGTAGCTTTACTTAAGGTTTATTAACAGTGAAGTTCATGGTGTATTAATGTTAACTAATGCAGTAAATATTGTTAATTAAGGGAACCTTAATGCAAAGTGTTACTCAATTAAGATCAAATCCCGGTGCATGGTTGATAAGTGAGGCCCATTGACGTGAAACTGACACCTTCAGTGCTTAAACAGATGAGGGGAATTTTGGGGTGTCAATGTACATTTTATTAGTTTTTCAGTGATTTTAGAGAGCTTCTTTAATTCGTAGCTATCGAAATATCAGAAGCATCAGAAGCATGCTTAGTGTTGCAGTGTTTATCCTGTACATAATATAATCATGCTAATCATGTTTTCACTTGTTCTGTACATATGATACATTAGAACAGATTCAGTATTAATATAGGAACTTTTCTTACCGTGATATATTCAAAGATTTACTCTGATAGAATGTCTCTGTCCAGCTTCAGATCTGAAAGAAGGAATGCATATTTTTAACAAATTGTATATGTGCAAGAGCGTATACAGTATGAACCATTTTTATATGCATGACAGCAATACATACTGTTATATTTATAGTAACTAGATAAATGGCGCCGTGAACATGTGTTATGACAGATTGATATTTTGCTGGTCTTTTTTCTGCGTTTACTAGAGCACCAGGGAGAAACTGGGACACAACTGATTAAAGTTTTTCATCGAACTATTAGTCAGGTTTTTGTTTATTTCCTGTCTGTCTGCAGTGGGGATTGTTACGGTAAAAGCTCCAGCTCTAATCAGCTCCAAAGGTCACTTTATGTTTATCCATGGCTTCTGAATGTTTGGATTGTTTTTTTTTGGCTGAAAGAAGTGTACAATGCTTTGCGTAAGGAAATAATAACTTTTTTTTTTTTTTTTTTTTTGCTGAGGTCAGTTATTGTGGGAATGAAAATAAAGAAATGAACACTCTTTCTCTTTCGATTTTTCTAGTTCTGCCCTCATACCCCTTTTTCTCATGCGCTTCTCTCTTCCTCCCCCCTTTTCCTTTTCCCTTCTAAGGAACTTGTTCCTGCTACAGTTACCCACACACACAAAGGCACATCAGTAAGGCAGTAAGGGGGGGAGAGAGAGAGAGTGAGAGAGAGAGAGAGAAACATGGTCTTTAATGGAAAAAATAAACAAATCAGCAAATGAATAGCAGCTAAAAGCATCACCATTTTGATCATCTCATATATAAAGCAGAATTCACAGAGAGAATATAGATAGATAGATAGATAGATAGATAGACAGATAGTGGTGGTCTGATAGATATTAAGGTCTTGCTGTGAATACATGGCATTCCTCTCTCTCACTCTATGTCCTTGATGTCTCAGTGGACTTCCATTAGTGTAATCAATGCAGCAGGAATCTGATTAAGGAAAGTGCTTTGAGATGGAGAGTGGAGAATGAGAGGTTGCTGGGACACTTTTGGTGTGTGTGGGTGTGGGTGGGTGTGGGTGGGTGTGGGTGTGTGTTTGCGGGCATCATTTCAGCTGCCAGACACAAACCAGAAGGTGGATAATAATCAATACAATGCTAAAGCTTCTCAGAGCTGAGTTTTCCAAAAGCATACTAAAGTCAGGATCATCTGGGAGAGAGAGTGTTCAATGTGATGCTCGCTCAACCATTTAACAGTGATCTTTGTGTTGTGATGCTTTAGGTAAACTCAGCCCATCAGTTAAAATACAATAAATGCTTACTTTGGTGTTTTTTATTTCATCAAATTGAATATTCATTTTCACTGCAAAGCTACTGTGATGCTTTAATCATAATCCCAATGATCGGCTTCATCAATTAATTAAGCTCTGACAGTAGCAAGACAACTCACAAGTTTCTGTAAATTCCAATATGTTATCATTTCTATAGTAACAGCTCATTCATCGGAACTTGTATGGCAGACACTCAACAAAATCTAAGCCTAATAATAAATAAATTTTTTTTTAAAAAGTGTGACTATTTAACAAAGAAAAGTGTATAATCACTGACATTGTGATGTTTTCTGTATAGTGATATTTATTTAATATTTATGGAAGGAGCGTCCAGTGTCAGCGCTTTGTAGCTTTGTAAACATGATAAGCTGCATTTCTTTTTATTTTTTGTCTTATTAATTTCAAGAGAAAAAAATGAAAGGAAAAAAACAGAAGGTGGTGAGGGAATGACTGCTCCAACTATAATTCATAACAGGAACCAACTTGTTTTCCAGACCTGTAGTTTGACCTTTATTTCCCTAACACCACACCCCATGGTGTTTTATTCCTTATGTCCATAAGTGAATGGAAGTATCAGGGTTTTTTTTTTCTTATTCATTAATATACTCAGTTTTATAAAAGATTTTAAGTGCATCAGATATGAAGAACTCTTTCATGAAGTGCCATACATCTACTTATACTTGAATGGAATTAACAAAAAATGATAATGGATTGTGTGATCTTCCATAACATTTCAATTAATGTGACTAAGAACCAGTTCAAATATTAATAAAAAAGTAATAGATTTGTAGAGATGTACAGGTGTATAATGTACAAGGTGAGAAAAAAGAAGCCATATGAAATATAAAAATATAAAACTAGCCATTAAATCACACTATTACTACTATTTATTTATGTTGTTTTTACATAAAACAACAGAAAACAGAAAAGTGTTCGCCCATTCATCAGGAGTTTGCGTGTTTGAATCCCATTGATGCCACAGACATCCATAGCCAGTAGCCAAAAATAGGCCATGAGTTCTGGGAGTGAGGGATGGCATTACACTCTCCCTTGTCAATCACAGCGACACTAGCCAATCATGGGTTTCTGTGAGCTTATGTATGTGGAAGAGGGCAGATAGCTCTTTCCTCCAAGTGTGAAAATCTCTATATAGTATACACATTAGGAATGTAACTGCATATGAATCTATACAAATGCATTATTTGAAATGAAAAGATAATATGTTCTAAACATATACAAATATAGACATGAAGAGGAGGAGCACTAGTTTTTAGGAAGCTTGCCAGAAAGGTTCACAGGGCATCAGGTTGAGATTAGCGGCATTCATCAGGACTAGGAGCCAATGGAACATTTCATCCTTAGTAACTGCCTGGTCAGGGTTATAAACCTGGTCAGGTTTAAATTAGGTTAGGCTACTAGTTTGTTTATATTTTGGGAAAACAACTAAATAACGTCATTAGAAAATATCTCGGTTTTGTTTCCTTAAAATATTTGGAGCAATAGACTGTTACAGATACAGATACAGACTGTGGCATTGGGTTACACCATTAATAGTCATGCATTTAATAGGTCAGAAGATGATGGCACTCAAAACAGGAAATATATGAATTAGTGGTTCCATGCAGGCATACATATTTAACACACACACACACACACACACATCTGCTCCTTCTATCAGTCACTATCAGAAACTTTGCACAGCAGATACACAGAAGGAGGAAGGAAGAAGCACATAGATTAAAACTTAATTTTAGTCTCTCTTATACACTAACCATGAGCACAAAGCAAAGCTTTCAGTGGGAATTCAAACACTTTGTACACCTCAACAGCTTTATATGATGTTTTGGGATGTAACCGTGAATATCATGCATTGTCTATCTATAACAGATGATAAACAGAAGTCATGAGAGGACAATGAACGTATTTAAACTGGATATGCGATAAAGTGATCAGAGACATTGCTTGTTTTTCTGCACCTCATTTTCTATTCAGTTTGTATAAACATCAACGCACATGGCTGTGGCTTTGAACGGTTGACTGACAATCACCTACTCTGTACCTGAGAGTTAATTCTCTCCCAAACTCCCTAAAACACAACTTCTGTATATGCTCTAATACTGATCAATGATTAGTAAGAGATAAACATGTTTAGATATTGAAGTGGGTGGGTGTTTAGATGGATAGTTTGTTCTCCTTTCGTCTACAGAAGTGACAAATAAACTGATGTTTTGGGTTTTTTTTACCTTGCACCACAGGAGTTCTTTGTTTTTACCATTTATATCTTGCTGCGCATCAATGTCCACTAACCACATACGATGCAACTCCGAGATGGATTTGCATCTTCTAACGTCATGATCCGGTTCTGACACTGTGTGTATTCTGTGATGAATGTGAGCTTTGAAAGGCCAAATGGCACTTCCCTGTGTATGTGTATGTGTGTGTGTGTGTGTGTGTGTGTGTGTACAGTCTGTTCCAACTGCAGAGATCTGCTCTATTTCAGAACCTATTGTTTTTTCTTTTTTTTTATTACCAATATACCATATCTGCTGACATCTGAGGTTGATCTGGTATCTCCACCTGACATTCTTGTAGTAACCGAGCAACTCTTCTACAAAAATATGAAAAACAGACTAATTATCAGAGGTGTGAGGGTGTGTGTCTAAGACAAGTTGTGTCATGCTAGATCAATGTCATCAATGTCAGTCAACATCACACACGTTTCTGGTATTAAATATATCAGATGATTGGAAAAAGAAACTGGTTCGAATCTAATCTGAAGCGATTCAATGTTTAAGCCAGATCAGCTGCTGATAAGATGAAATACCTGAGATACTAAGTATATCAATACTGCTCTGATATTTTCCATCAGATAGGTAGATTCTTATTTATTATTTCATACTTTGGGGAGTGAAATGATTTCTGATGTGTAGTAACATGTCAATTTCTTGACAGCTTTTCTTTTATACAACAACAAAAATGTCAATTTAAAAATCAAACGTTAAAATTAGACTACGTTCTGTAATCATGGACCAGTACCCAGGCGTCATCATAGCTTGTTCTCAGCTCTGAGTTTTTCTAAAGATTAAACTGTAAATACACAGTTGAGCAAACATTAATACACTGTGCATTTTAATAACTGCATTAAACAGTACTCACTTCCACAGCAGGAAACATCCTGCTCTTATCTGTCTGAATGAACAAATACCATTACAGGTTTATGCTGGTTTCTGTTGACGTGTAAGGAAGGAATAAAACACTTGGGGTTGTGCTTGCACTTGGGGAAAATCATCAGTGACAGGATGGTGTGAGTGAATATTTTCCAAAAGCATGTCCCAAAGTGTTTTATTGCACTTAAGCCACAGCAACTTGCCAACACTAATATTTTTCATTTATTAAACAATCACAGTCATACTTTTTTTATCCATTTACAGTTACGTTTACTGTTGCGGAACGCCTAACGAAGTTAGTTTCTGTTATCAATTCCATTATAACAGTCATAAACAATCTGTTTTTCCCCCTCTCTCACTTGAAGTTAAGAAGACAAAAAAACTCAGCTTGTTCTGTTACTGCAAATTTGTACATCCTGAAGATTTTGGAAAACTTTGCCTTTGACTGGTACAAAGTGTTGACACTGGAAACTTCTTCCATAAATGCAAAATAAACAACTCCCCACAGAAAACTTCACCATATCAACAATTACACAGATTTGTTTTTGTCTGTATATGTGGAGCATCTGCCATCAGAAGTCCCTGTGTAAATTGTTCATCTAGAATTATATATAAACCTGTGTTTTTTGCTTGCAAGCTATCATCAGAGCTGCTGTTATAGAAAATGAATCAACACCTTCTGACCAATCAGAATCATGAATGCAACAGGGCTCTTATGTAATGGTTTATAATGGCGTTTTATGTTTTCTGTTTCGGTTGATATCACAACGTAAATGTCCTAATTGGTCCAATGATGATCTTTCGTTGATTCCAGGCACTTCTGATTGATTTCTACTGGGATTCAAAGGCGTCCTACAGGAATCTATTGCTCTCTCATTCCTTTGAGACTGCTCTAGGACACCTTTGTGTTGAAATGCTGTAGTTTTTGCATTTTCCAAAGGCCCTGTGGTATTCATATCTGTATTTCAGACTGTCTGTAAGAAAGCTAATAAATATAGCGTTCATAGTCTAGGTTTCACATATAGCTTTCACCGCTAAATACGTTTTACACAACTTTGTTTCATAACACACTAAATCAGGAATGAGTGGACTTTAAACTTTACAGCCATCGGATACTAACTGGAATATGTTTATTGGAAACTATTACGCCAATTCCCATTTTCAGCAAGGAGGACGCTTAGATGGTTTGTATGGGACACTCACTAAGAAACATTTGGGTTGAACTGACTCATGAAATCGGCCAAATAAAGGTTGATGGGGTGGTACCATCAAGGTACCTTATCTTATGTACCTTTAGTGTCTTTTACCTTGGAACGTGCATGTGCTGTACCTTTGGAGTAAAGCTTTAAAAAGCCATCAGTGGTCTTTAAGGCCTAATTATGTGTCTTAAATTCATTTTAAATGTGAAAGATGTGGTAAGTGTAAGGTGGTACCTAACATTTCAAAGAACATATTTCATAAGCATATTACCAGCCGTGGTTACACAGATTATGGCCCTGTCACATCCTGTTCCTTCAATTCATGGAAACTAGGAAGGAACTGTCTGTGTATTTAAACCTTTATCTTTACATCACATGTATTTATTTTGGAGCATGTAAGTGTTTGTGTGTGTCCACAAGGATGGGAATATATGACCGTTTTGACTGTTTATTTTTAAAAGAAAAACTGCTTTTATTTAAAAAAAAATAAAAATAATTAGCTGCATTCCTAATTATGTCAAAGGGAGGTCCTCATGAAGATAGTAAAACCAGTGTGTGTGTGTGTTTGTGCTTACTGCGTAGGCGTTCAATCACAGTTTATGATTAAAGAAAAGTGTTTTTACATTCAGTAACATTTCACACGACAACAACACATTCAAGACATTCAACTTAATCTTATTTTATTATAACAGAACCATCTACAATGTCTCTAAGTAAATGGCGACCTTCGTAAAACTAAATGAGGCTTCCTAATGCTGACCTGCCAATATCCCTCACATTCACTGACTGAGGTAAAGTTGTGATGACGCAAACACTGCCAGTAATTCAGATGACTTACAGCTGAGCTGTTCCGGGAACTGAGCCGCGCACCCTCCGCTCTACAACGTCAGCCGACAGCGCTACGGAGGGAGGGGGGAAGATGCGGAACAGCCAACCGACTCGGGGCCATAAACACAGGCGCATACAAGCATGCTGGCTTTAAGCCCCGCCTCTTGATACCTCTTCGATGTTCTGATTGGATGTCATCCCGCCCTCGCGCGGCAATTCCTCAAAGACCTGTCAATCACCGTGGAGTTGGGACGGTACAGCCCCTTACAGACAGACCGCTACAGACTAATGTTACTGCTGCTGCTGTAAAGTTAACAGAACTCGGGTGTCGTTTAGTTGTTCCGTCTGTTCGTAAGGCTCTCTCTCACACACACACACAAATATCAGGTTTGAATACGTTTTTTTTGACGGAAGTGTCCACGGAGGAGTCGCTGCACTTTAACGAGTTTTTTTCCTGCACCTTTTTTCAAGCCACATCCATAGAGGGTAAGTAGCGACATCCGAAAAACCACCGCATTTCAGGCAGTCTGCTTCTTTAACTTAATAACTCACTCGCTGATACAAAATATGAGCATTTTTACATCTTTAAAATGGTTTTATTGTGTTTAAAAATCGAAATACGTTTAATTAAAGACCATACCGTGTGTATAAACATGTCAAAGTTGGACTCATGTCAGTGCCAGAGTGTCAGTGTAGCCGAAATGCTCATAATTAATTATTTAAATATTACAGTTAGCATGTGCTTTAAAAATCTTAACCACTTTATACACACAGGAATGTCTTAAAACATGGTTCTGTTTCTGTAAGGTTGGCTTTTTTTTTTTATTTCCACCTTTATGCAGTGCAGTAGATATCTTATAGGTATAGATATCAGGGCTTAAAACCACATATTGTTATATTTATTATTATTATTATCATTATTATTATTATTATTATTATTATTATTATTATTAATAGTAATAATAAAGTAATATGTAATAATGTAATATAAATAATATTAAATCTTATATTGTGCAGAGAGACTAAATATCTTAACATTTTTAGACATTATCCCAAAATCTGCTAATTGAAATCAAACACTTTTACACACATTTGCTTGTACAAAAAAAACAAAACAAAAGCAAACCACGTGACATGCCTAACCGCTGCATAAATTATGCAGATCTTTATAAATATTTCATAACATGTGCTATAAGCAAGCAGAAATGCGCGCTTTTTTGTCTCTCTAACTCCTTTTTTTTTTTTTTTTTTTCTTTTTTTTTTTTTTTGAGGTCACCAGGGGGTAGTCCCTCATTAAATACCCTCCCATGACGTCACAGCTTCCAGTATTTGGACCGAGGGAATCCTCGCGCGCGCTTGTTTATCGCCCGGTCCTCGTGCTCCTCCGTTTTCGGTTTTGGTCACTCATAGTATTTTAGGGGACTTTTATTTTACATGGCTACTTTAGCGTGACCGAGCAGAGTCGAGATGGCTGGAATTTTTTATTTTTTTTTGGTCGTTGTTTTAATCAGAGTCATGCTGCTCTCACGTGCTGCTCTTTCTATTTCCCGCTTGTGAAGGTGTGGGTGGGTGGGGGGTGTGTGTGTGTTTTAATTCAAGTGTGCCAGTAGTGTTTTGTTATATCTCATCAGATAAACAGATCTATTCTGGTTATCTTAACATTTCCAGTTATTGTTAAAATGTACACGGGGATGGTCTGATGGTTAGAGACGTAACCCCGTGTCCGTGGCTGGGCGACTGATGGTTAGAGGCGTAACCCCGTGTCCGTGGCTGGACGACTGATGGTTAGAGGCGTAACCCCGTGTCCGTGACTGGGCGACTGATGGTTAGAGGCGTAACCCCGTGTCCGTGGCTGGGCGACTGATGGTTAGAGGCGTAACCCCGTGTCCGTGACTGGGCGACTGATGGTTAGAGGCGTAACCCCGTGTCCGTGGCTGGGCGACTGATGGTTAGAGGCGTAACCCCGTGTCCGTGGCTGGGCGACTGATGGTTAGAGGCGTAACCCCGTGTCCGTGGCTGGGCGACTGATGGTTAGAGGCGTAACCCCGTGTCCGTGGCTGGGCGACTGATGGTTAGAGGCGTAACCCCGTGTCCGTGGCTGGGCGACTGATGGTTAGAGGCGTAACCCCGTGTCCGTGGCTGGGCGACTGATGGTTAGAGGCGTAACCCCGTGTCCGTGGCTAGGCGACTGATGGTTAGAGGCGTAACCCCGTGTCCGTGGCTGGGCAACTGATGGTTAGAGGCGTAACCCCGTGTCCGTGGCTGGGCGACTGATGGTTAGAGGCGTAACCCCGTGTCCGTGGCTGGGCGACTGATGGTTAGAGGCGTAACCCCGTGTCCGTGGCTGGACGAGTTATGGATAGAGACGTAACCCCGTGTCCGTGGCTGGGCGAGTTATGGATAGAGACGTAACCCCGTGTCCGTGGCTGTGCGACTGATGGTTAGAGGCGTAACCCCGTGTCCGTGGCTGGGCAAGTTATGGATAGAGGCGTAACCCCGTGTCCGTGGCTGGGCGACTGATGGTTAGAGGCGTAACCCCGTGTCCGTGGCTGGGCGACTGATGGTTAGAGGCGTAACCCCGTGTCCGTGGCTGGGCGACTGATGGTTAGAGGCGTAACCCCGTGTCCGTGGCTGGGCGACTGATGGTTAGAGGCGTAACCCCGTGTCCGTGGCTGGGCGACTGATGGTTAGAGGCGTAACCCCGTGTCCGTGGCTGGGCGACTGATGGTTAGAGGCGTAACCCCGTGTCCGTGGCTGGGCGACTGATGGTTAGAGGCGTAACCCCGTGTCCGTGGCTGGGCAAGTTATGGATAGAGGCGTAACCCCGTGTCCGTGGCTGGGCGACTGATGGATAGAGGCGTAACCCCGTGTCCGTGGCTGGACGACTGATGGTTAGAGGCGTAACCCCGTGTCCATGGCTGGGAGACTGATGGTTAGAGGCGTAACCCCGTGTCCGTGGCTGGACGACTGATGGTTAGAGACGTAACCCCGTGTCCGTGGCTGGCACGTAGGTCTATACGTAGGTCTATCTTGACTTTCGTTTGAAACGTACACAGAGACGTCCCTCAATGCTGTAGCTATAGTGCGAGCTTCCGAGCTTTTTCCCACGCCTGCTGCACTACACACATCACCCGAGGTGCCGTCCGTAGAACGGTTTCACTAGGCGGATTAATTATCATACACGGATGACCGATGAGTGATCTTTTCTAAATCAGAAAACACTGACGGAAATGCACAGGCATAACTTTCACGGTTACACATACTGAGAGAAAGTAAAGACACTAGTCAGACTCAAATAATAGCTTTTAAATGTGATGCGAGAACAGAACGCTACATCTCATCGTCGTAACGTTGACCAGCAACTTGCTGACTTGGTCGAGGGCACAAACGTGATGTGCTAGAGATCTAGCTTGCCATACGTTATTATATTACATTAGCTATCTTTTTTTTTTTTTTTTTTAAAAGCTTACTCAGTTTGGTTTCAACCAAATCATGGTACTGGACATCACACTAGAGCTTTAGGATCAGGCTGGATTTCTGATTTATCCCCCCTGCTTAAACAATCAGAATTGTTTCTGAAGCTCCTACTTCTTTTTACGACGTGAAAGGACGTTTTAGGTCGGATAAAATGCTCATGATAAATCCAAGAAGTTCTCGAAGAAGTGGGAAGTGGACCTCAGGTTTGAGTGCGTGTGGCGTTGTGGCAGTAAACATGAACTTGAAACTTCAGTTCAAAGATCAGTTTACATAATAATTGCGATTGTGACAGATAAGTAACATGACAGAAATGTAACACAACACAAATAGAAAAGATCAGTAACACAAACACACACAAGTTTATTTAAGACTTTTAGACATTTCTATCCATAACTCTATCTCTGCCTACATCTTCACTTCTTTTCCTCTTTTACTTGGGCACCGAAACAATGAAGGGGAGTTGAATAAGTTCAGTGTGTTTTTCATTTCACACTAATTGGTGAGCCTGCAGTATGAGGAAATGGTTACTGGAATAGGCAGCTCTGGCACACTTTCATTGCCAGAGCTATAATTAAAGTTGCACTACAGGATGTCCCAAAATACATGCCTTGAAAAGGCGCGTAGAGACAGGTGACAAATGAAAACAGAGCCACCAGGTTTTCCCTTATGCTCTAAAAAGAATGTACTTTATTTTGCTCAGCACACTTCTAAACCTTTGTCCTACAGTGAGGGGCGTGGTCTCTTGGATGACTCCGCCCACATCCACAGGGCCCGAGTGCTCACTTTAATGGTTTGATGAGGATTTAAATCATCAATCACCAGATCCTGATCTAGTCGAACACTTGGGAGATTTTGGAGCGACGTGTTAGATAGCGCTCTCCGTCACCATTCTCAAAACACCAGCCGAAGGAAAATCTTTTGGAAAATACTGTTTATCGCTGCAACACAGTTTCAGAGACTTGTAGCATCTATACCAAGGTGTACTGACACTGTCCTGTAGCTCATGGTCGCTTACTAAGGAACTGTAAGTTGGCTTTTCCTTTAATTTGTCACTCGTCTGTATGTAGTTTGGCTTTATAATGATGTCGGTATCTAGATTTGGTTTTGCTCATTGTCTGTATGATTCGTCGTCTTTATGTAATGACTTCATTAGAAATAAGTAGAAATTGATTATATAAAGTATATTATAGAAAGAAATGGACAGTGTTTCACTAAAGAAGTGCCTTTCTACCAAGTATTCATGCAAGACTTTAACACACCCGTAGTCCTTTTATTACAGCTGTGCCAGAATATTACGGGAGTTTAATAAGGATTGCGAACCTCTCGGAGGTGATTTGATCACATTTACTCTGTAAACAGTGAATGAGAAAATGAAACTCTCCCAAGTCATTTCACGGCATTTAAAATGAGTGCATGTGTTCAGCGCTCGTTTTAGAAAAGAACATTGTGTACTTATCACGTCTGTGCGGTAGAACAAGGCCCTACCAGCAGACTTCACATCTGTGACACTAATAAATCCGTCATGCCTGTGAACAGAGAATTCAACTGATTCACTAAGTGTAGGCTTATTAAAGTTATTTCCTTTGTGCAAGATCTTTCCCCAGCTTCCCCAGACATCTCCCACTGTGTTTTGTAACCGCAGACTGAATACTATGCCAGATCATTTCATCACATACACTATACAGCCAAACGTTTGTAGACACCTGACAGTCATACTCGTATATTGCTCCCTTTGCTGTTAGAATAAGCTCCACTCTTCTGGGAAGGCTTTATGATCGGTTTTGGAGCGTGGCTGTGGGGATTTGTGTTCATTCAGCTACAAGAGCATTAGTGAGATCAGACACTGATGTTGGGATGTCGAGGAGGTCAGGGGTGCAGTCGGCGTTCCAGTTCATCTCAAAGGTGTTGAGTGGGGCTGAGGTCAGGGAGGTGCAGGACACTCGAGTTCTTCCACTCCAACCTTAACGCACCATGTCTTCATGAACCTCGCTTTGTGCACAGGGACATTTTCATGCTGGGGGTTTGGGCCTCTAAGGCATTCTAAAATTGCCAACTTTGTGCCAACATATAGGTGTGATGAAATGATGAAACATTTCTATCCTGATGGGCATGGTCTCTTCCAGGATGAGGGCATGAAGGTTTACTGAACGGTTTGACGAGGATGAAATTGATGTAAATCTTACAGAATGGAATTTCCTTCGCAGTCACAAGATCTCACCCCAGTTAAACAACTGTTGGAGGTTTTGGAGTGATGTGTCTATATCTTTATCTGTATCTTTTGAAATGACATTATTTGTCCCTCATTGAAGCTGCTGTGGCAGGCGGTGGTGGCCAGGCACCTTAGTGAAACTCACTGAAACATTTTGTTGTTTTTTTTTTCTTTGTCACCCGGCTGTATGTGCTGAGCGTGTTTTAATGTGTGATTGATGAATCAGCACTAATGCTCTCGATATAAGAGGAACACAATGAAATAGTTCGTTCATGGCTCCTGTGAGTTCTTTTTTTTTTTTTTTTTTTTTCTTTCAGCGAGCTGAAAATGTCGAGCTGTCTTTCTCTCTGCGGTCTGATTTCATATAACCTCAATCTTAGCCTCAATTGGAGTGCCACGCCTCTCGGATAAACCATGCTGTGACTGAAAAAAAAAAAAAACCCTAGGCCTCATGTATGAGTTATGTAATGCTCTTACGGTTGCAAATTCACAAGAATTCTCACGAAATGTAACAAAAGTTACGGTAAGGTTTTAGTGGTTGGATTTTTTTTTTTTTTCCGTTTCATATGAAATCCAGCAAAAACCTTTGTTGCTCAGTGGGGATTATACAAAAACAACACTGATGAGGAAAGATAAAAGTCTGAGAATTAGTCAGTTTAACAGGTGTTTGAGGTCGAGACTTTGTGATTTGATCATGACTGATACTACAACCTGTTAAACAATGAAAATGAGAATGATGGTGAGAGATGTTAGCATGGCTGCTTAGAAATATGTAATTTTGCAGACTTTGAGTATGTTATATTGAGTTTGCGTTACAGTACAGTCGTGTTGAATTTTGGAATCCAGTTAGTCAGAAGGTGCTGATTAACGCAAGGGATAACAGATACTAACTTGTCTCACGGGCATTCTACAACATTAAGTGTAACTATAAACAGATGAAAAATGGGATTCTTTAATAAATTTAAAAAATTGGAATTGCTGTGGTGCAAAAGGAATAAAACGCTTCTGGACGTGCTGTTATTTTAAAATAATCAACTTCACACCTCCCTGATTGAGGTTTTATTCTTTACAAAGCAACTGCTGTAATAATTTAACCTCTTAAACCTCCAGATCAGTATTTAACCACAAGTGTGTGGAAAGTATCGGCTGTATACTTGTATTTCACACAAGTATGTCTAAGTAATGATTAACAGAATGCAAATTTGACATGACGATGTGTGTTACGTAACGCAACCTGACGTACAAACATTCCCCAATGGCTGTGGTTGCAGCAGTGTGTGATTCACAAAGAGCCGTGAATTGTACCGATTTTTATTCATTTATTAGGAGTAATGCTTACATCGTGATAAAATGAAACCATGGCTTGTGCAAAATCTTTAAATAATTTGGATAAGTTTGCTTTAATTGTTTTTTTTTTTTTTCTTTTCTTTTCTTTTTTTACATATAGGTCAAGCTTCTGCTTATTGGTCCGGTGCACTTGGTATTGGTGGACTCACCGAAATTTCCCCTTTTACCTTTTGAGCCATTTTTATCTGTGTATGCATCTGTTGCTGGATATGTAAATGAGATAAGTAATGGACGGAGCAGAAAAACTGGTTCATGTCGTCCATTTCAGTGAGAATGTTTGATTTGATTTACAAATTACGCCTTCGCACAACAAAGTGCAAGATGTACTTTCGACTGTAAATAAATTTGTATATACTGTTTGTATGCAGATGCTGAGAACTTTTCTTAACTTTAATTCAAGTGCGTAAGGCCCCTGGACTTGCTGATAGATCTGACATTTTTAAGGTATAATATCGTGGATGGTGTAGCAAAGCAAAGATGACCTGCATACATATTTGTCGATAAGTAACTCTTGTGCTGGTGACCAAATTGTACGCTGCAGTGGAAGTTCCCTGCACACTTCCAACCCACATAACCTCAACAGAGACCTCAGTAATTAGAAGGGAAAGCTCCAGATTGTGCAGGAAGTGAGTAAAGACCAGTTTAGAGATACGAGAGCTGGGCTGTCCTATTCTTACAGCAATCTGCTGCTCCATTTCTGTGTAACAGTCTTGCGAAACTTCTCGCACTTTTAGGAAACCAAGAGTCCCAGCTATCAGCTGTTATTCTCACTATTGTTGTGATGATGCGTCGCTTTTGCCTTTTGCTGAAACGAAATAAATTTGATGTGCACTGATGTGTAAGGTTTCTGTTTTGTTTTTGGCAGTTTCTCGTTTAATGTTTGAAGCCAAGAGTTCATATTAGATGATTTGAATTTGAAAGATGATTCTTCCTCATTTTTCAGATTTCAAATAGTACAGTGTTCTGAACTGGGATTTAAGTTCTGCTAAAAGCTTAATGACAACCTTACGGTTTGTACAAATACCGATCAAATATATCTAATAAAAATTCCACTCTATTCGTATACACCGATCAGCCGTAACATTAAAACCACCTGCTTAATATTGTGTACGGCCCCCTTGTGAAGCCAGAACAGCTCTGACCCTTCGAGACATGGACTTCACAAGACCTCTGAAGGGGTGCTGTGGTATCTGGCACCAAGACGTTAGCAGCAGATCCTTTAAGTCCTGTAAGTTGCGAGCTGGGGCCTCCATGGATCGGACTTGTTTGTCCAGCACATCCCAGACCCAGTCATCCAGCTATCACAGTTTTGCCCTTATTAAAGTCACTCAGTTTCTTACGCTTGGCCATTTTTCCTGCTTCCACCACATTCGAGAACTGAGTGTTCACTTGCTGCCTAATACATCTCACCCCTTGACAGGTGCCATTGTAACGAGACAATCACTGTTCTTCACTTCACCTCTCAGTGGTTTTAATGTTATGGCTGATCCATGTACATTAACATATGAATCACCCAGCATTGATTATTTTTTAGTAACAAGGTTTTATTCCACTTCTGTATAGTCCACTTATACACACAGCAATCTGCCAACCATTAAAATGTTTTAAATATAAAGAATGACATAATATTTTTTTTAATCCATTTGCAGTTACATTTAATGTTGTAGAACGTCCGTGAAACAAGATAGTTCCTGTTATCACTATTGTTATAGCAGCTATATACCATCATTTCCTCGGCAGCTTCTTCTTTTTTTTCACTCTCACAAACAGCTTGTTCCCAAGAAACTGCAAAAAACAACGGCCTGAAGCCTTTTCGACTAATCAGAAAACGTAACTGTTACAAAGCTCTGACACCAGAGACTCCTTCCATAAACATTACACAAACAAATACGCCAAGAGCATTAATATAAACCTGTGATTTCCCTACTGCCCGAGCTATAATAATTTATAGAAAAGTATTCAGCACTTTCTGACCAATCAGATTTGAGAATTCAACAGCGCCATGGTGGAAATATCAATGAAATGGTGCAACAAAGGAATCCACTGTAATAAACAGGCTTTTATTTTTAACGCAAACTTTGAGTGGCTTTATGGATTCTACAGAAGGGGGAAAATGTGTGTGTGTGGGAGTGTGTATGTGAGAGAGGGGGATACAGATGTAATTGCAACTACGGAGTAGGAGGTGTGAGACAAAGGGATGAGATCAGAGACATTGTGTCACCAGCCCATGTGTCTGATAGAAAAGGAAAATGAGCCAGAGGTCAGTGCAGGGAATACGTGGTGAAAGGTAGTGAACTGAAATGGTTATACGAGTGTGTGTGCAACTCATCTGATGCATGAACATTTTCACCAGCTGCAAAAACACTTTGTTTTTATAACGTACATGTAGATTTTAGTTTATTGGTCTAGATGAACCATTTGAGACAATACTATGAGTATTCTGTTTGAATAAAAGTAAGTATTTTTACAGGCAAGCAGTATAAGTAGAGTAGTGCAGTAGTGCACTCGTCTGTTCTTTCCACATCTTTGCTTTGGTTTTGTGGTCGTTTTCCAATGATGAGAGTGGCAGCTGAATCTGCTAAACTGCTTCCAGCCCCAACTGGCACACACTTGTGCCTCAGGAGTGTCTAATCTGTTGACCATGTCTCTCTGATCTGCTCTAGTCTACTCTGCTCTCACAAGGTCAGCAAAAAAAAAGCACTTTCATGTCACAGCAAATTGATTTTTATCTCCTTCTTGCCTACACTGACTTATGTAACTGACTTTTTGAAATGTGAAGCCAGATCTCATCTGAAATCTGAGCACTTGGAATGCTTTGCAAGATCATGCCAAACGAGTTATACTTCCTCCATTATTCTGCTTAAAGGGGTACATAATAATTCTGCTTGTATTTCAGTCTTTGTTTTGTTGTAATGTGAACCGAAGCCCATGTGTTCACTTCTGTTAAAAAGTGAGATTCATTACAGCTTAGTCATCGTTTTTGTGTGAGCACGGCTCTGCTTATCAGGTCAAAAAGAGAAATGACTGACTAATTGAAGCAGTTATTATGCAAGGAAGGTCCAAACTGGTTTTTCTGTCACTTCTTGGATCATAGTCACACCTAACCATCTGGCATTTCTCATATTTAGCCTACTTCCAAATAACCTGGCACGCAAATACCTTCAGGGACAACTTCTGAATTCCTTAATCTGGATCTGAGCTGGAGGTGGAAATGAGAAAGTTAAAGCTGAGTTCATTTTTACAGCATGCACAAGAGGATAAGCGCCTCAGCGGCCAAAGTGTGCAGAAGTGTGCTAAGAGCCACGAAAAGGATAGCCGTTGCATAAGTACGTGCTAGCATGTACTGATTTGCGAGTATGTTTTTGTGTGGGTGGATGAGCAAACCTGCGAATGCTGAACAGGATGTGTGTGTGTCGATGGGTAGCAGGATGAGGCAAACTCTCTGACTCTGGGTTTCGAGGTTTTCCTCTGAGAGCGGATGCGCTCGCTGCTGTCTGAGCGGCTGCGATAGATTGGAGCTCTGATGGCAATTGAGCGGCTTGGATGTAGCGTTTCTTTCTGAGTAGGCCGTTTCCTCTCAGCGCTGCTGGTGAAGGTTCAGAAAGATGCCACATCTGCTAGAGTGAGCTGACTAATCTATTTCCCTTAATAAGCATGTAAAACTGCACTGCTTTAAGAGGACACTGAGCTTGTTTATGGCCAAATGAGTTTGCGTTTCTTAGAGGATATCAGATTTCACATGATCAACATGAGAGTAGAAGTATAATATGATCTTCCTGCTTCACGTCACATTGCTAGTTCAGATCTCCTCTATCTCTTACGCTTAATGATCACCCTGGATGTGTATACACTTACATACTCGTGCATAGATGGTTTCGTTTTTTTTAATTCTTTTTGTTGCTTTTAATTGTTTTCTCATTTTATTGAAATGCAATTTTCTTCCATTTTTTTCATGTTGTTGTTGCTGTAGCTCTGTGATGATGAATTCATCAATTAAGGTCTTTCCTGCTTTTTCGTACAAGCAAATATGAACACAAATTGACCCCTGGGCATTAAATAAAGTTTATTCAGTTCAGCTTAGTTTAGTTCAGTTAACTTCAGTTCATTAAATTAGACTCACTGTAATTAAATTAGCTTGATTCAGTTTAGTTTAATTCATGTGAAGTCATTACAATTCATTTTATTTCATTTTAGTTCAGTTCAGGTCAGTAGAGTTCAAGTCTAGTTAGCTTAGTTCAAGTGAATTACATTTCATTAGGTTCAGTTCAGTGCATTTAAATTTAATTCATTTCCATTCAGTTTGATTCTAGTTCAGTTCAATTCAGTTCATTTGAATCATTTTAGTTCAGTTTAGTTTGATTCAGCTGAACTGTATTCAGTTCAGAGTAGTCAGATGAAATGCAGTGAATTATTATTATTATTATTATTATTATTATTATTATTATTATTATTATTATTATTTGAACCAGTTAGGACAATCTTAACTTTGTAGTGTTTTGGAACGCTTTCCCCAATTCGCCTCAGTACGGTTTAGTTCTGAATTCTTCAATGAAATTACACTCGGTTCAGTTCATTAAATTCACTTCAGTCCATCACACTGCTCTCTGTGTCTCTTTCTCTCCGTCAGGTCAGCATGGCCCAGTGGAACCAGTTGCAGCAGTTGGAGACACGCTACCTGGAGCAGCTGTACCATCTGTACAGTGACAGCTTCCCTATGGAGCTCCGCCAGTTTCTTGCTCCCTGGATCGAGAGTCAGGACTGGTGCGTAGCCGATGACTAACACTGTCCTCCAATTAAGTATACACCATTTATTTTGTTGAACATGACGTGTAGCCCACATTCATGACGTATCTATAAAAATGTACTTCCTTGTTCCTTAAATCTTTATTAGCAGCTGAATCCGTGCCACCATTGAGTGAATGCGGAGAAATGTAAGCAGCACACGGTTAGTGGCCTAAAATAGGGATGGACAAAAGTATCATCTCCTTCACGAACTTGAAGACATTTCTCCAATTCATGATATATGGGTTTGCAAAACAACTGCCAGCAAAACAGTTGCTGTAAAACAGTGTTGCATAAAAAAAAAGTGTCTACAAAAATAAATTACTTTAAACTGAAAAGGATTTTTAAAACAAAAAACAAGAATTTATAATTGTATAATTTATTTTATTACAGATTTATGAATTTTTTATTATAAAATAAAATTCAAGCAAATAATAAATTAAAAACATATATTTAAACAATAACTATAAAACATAAATTTTTATCATTTTAAAGGTTCAGTCCAAAATTGTTTCTTTGAATTCAGCTACTCACGGTCAGTCTGTAATTGTAATTGTTCTATTTAAAACAAAAATAGAAAAAGATATGACACCTGCGGTATCTCAGAAAAGTGGATTGTGACACAATTTTTCAAGATATCAATATTATATCATATTGCCCAGCTCTAATCTAGAATTATTGACATTACTTAGGTGTATTATGAAGAAGTGTATCACAACTAGGATTATCTCTAATGACGTGCAGTATATGTACGCTTCTGTTATTGTTAACAGATTTAATACGAACATGAATGGAGCAGGACATGATGTACCTCAGAGCAGTGACTCCCAGGCCCAGGGTTACATCTCGCTCCCATGTGTAGTGTGTGTTTCTATAAAGCTTTCACACATCTACTGGGTGGATGACGTGTCAGTGACTGAGGTGTGAGGCCGTTTCTGTGGTGTCAAGAACACTGAGGAGTTATTTCTCAATAACGATGCTTTCTGGTAAATAAGGACACAGGAATTACAGTCAGAAGCCTTGTATGTAAATATGAGGAGCTAGATTAGACTGTGAATCCTAAGTAATGTGTTTCAGCCTAAAATCGGGGCGCCACATACCATGTGAAATGAACCGTGCGTAGCTGAAACTGACATTCGTCGTAACTAAACTTTGATCACACATACTGTATAAAGTCTTGCTGTTATGAGGTTTTCTGAAGGGAAGTCTGTTGATGGATTCCACTTTCCCTTAAATTGACATGTTTGTGGGCGGAGACATCCATCATCTGTGGGCACAGTACACCTTGGACACATCAATATACAGAGTATTACAGTTAATTAGGAGGCAGATGGAAATGGCATAAATGGAGTTTTCCACTCTTTCAGTCTTTCACTCTGAACCTCATTTCCTCCGCAGGGCGTATGCAGCCAATAAGGAGTCTCACGCCACGCTGGTGTTTCATAACCTGCTGGGAGAGATCGACCAGCAGTACAGCCGCTTCCTGCAGGAGAACAACGTCCTTTACCAGCACAACCTGCGGCGCATCAAACAGCACCTGCAGAGCAAGTACCTGGAGAAGCCCATGGAGATCGCTCGCATCGTCGCACGCTGTCTGTGGGAGGAGCAGAGACTGCTGCAGACCGCCACCACTGCTCAGCAAGTACGCACACACACACACACACGGCATTTTGACACACACTATAACTCTTATGTTTCGATTCGGTCATAAAACTAATGTGTAATGTAATGTAGTATTCAGTAGTAAAGGTGGGCGATATGGGATAAAAATCATATGATACTGATACCGGAAACGTATTCAAGATACATTTGGAGGAAAAAGGCAAAACAGCTCTCTCTTTTATAGCTAAAAATAACATTTTTTTTGTCTACTTCATTTTGTCCTAAGTGTACACAAACTTTTCCACAATACTTAGGTTTGCTAACAGAGTGGCAACAGAGCATGCTGGAGTTCAGTAATTCAATATTTTTTTAACGTTTTATTTAAGCTAAATTATTTAACATGAAAAGGGAGGTTGTTGTAAATCTTTCCAGATGACCATAAAAATACTGCCGTTTCATCAGAAGTAAGATGACTGAAGATTCAGGAGACCAAGAGCCAGGTTAAAACAAAAGAGATGGTTTACTGCGTGCACAAAGACAACATGGGCGCTCTGTAGTCTAAACAAAAGTTGGACACAGCTGGCTTTTATACTGATGTGTATGTGCAAAGGACACACTCTAGACCATATAGTTAATGCCCAAGGCTAAGATAACAGAAAAACATGAACAGGGACAAAAACATCATGACCCTAGGAACAGACACGTGTACATCGTGGGTGAACAAAAACACGTACAGAAATCACATTAAATTGAATTGATTTTAAAGTATTAAATCATGGAGCTATTAACTAAATAATTACTAGAAAATAATCCCGCAAGGTCAAATAAAGCTTTCGAAACAAAACATACGAGGGTGAGTCAGATGAAAACCTTCAAAGTGTGACACTCATTAAGCACTGGAACACTTGCACTGAATAAAATGGAGATTATGTAGAAAAAAAGAGAACTTTCATGACACCAATTTGCAGGACACAGCACAAAATGTATTTAAAAAAAAAAAATAAAGCAGGTTCTTAGTAAACTCACTTTCGTATATTATTTTAATGTTCTGTCAGCTGCTTGTAGCTGTGAGGAGCAGTGGAGCTGGTGTGTTGTGACATGATTTATCACAATACTGATATCATCTCATCCTATCAGCCAGCTCTGTTCTGCAGCACAGCATTGCGTCTCTGTGTTTTGGCAGAATGAACAGTTTTATAATGACGTTGCATTTACAGCCATCGATAACAAAACCTCAGTGATATAGTGTTTGTGAGTTTCAAATAACCGCCAAACAAGATGTGGCGTTTGGCTGAATACAAGTGGGGAAACAATAAAATTCAGTAATTTAAGGTACATTTTAAAGCTGCTACTGTAAGATCAAAGGTAGGGGTCTAAGGGATAACCATCGCTAAGCAGCAAGCAGAACATGACGTGTTTTACTTTAGCATTTGTTTTATTTTCCTAAAATGCCTTGAATCAGATGTTTGAAAGTGATTTGCCCCAGAGCAGAGCAGCAGCAGAAGTTTTGCTCTCTTTTCTCCACAGGATGGCCAGGCCGCTCAGCACAGCGGGACAGTGGTGACGGAGAAACAGCAGCTCCTGGAGCACAGACTGCAGGACATCAGGAAGAAAGTGCAGGTGTGTCACTGTGAAACTTCATCAAATAGAGTGGTTCTCATTAACAACCAGATTAGCACGATGAACTAGAATGAGTCATTAGCATGATGAATTAGAACGAGTCATTTGCAAGTCATCTTAGTAATTGCTACAGATGTTAGTAAGGCCACTTATTCAGCTGATTGGTTCAAAGTAGGTGCTCCGTGGCATGCTACGTGTGGTTTACTGTAATACTCAAATCCAGTTCTAAAAAGACCTGCAGCTCAACTCTTTAATTATTGGCACCCTTCAAGTAAAGGGCAAAAATAATAGTATAAAATGATAACAGTCATTACAATTGAAAATTTTCACTCTGAAAATGGCATACCTATCATTCTTGTAAGAACTTATGTGTATTTTCTATTAAAAATAAATGTAAAAATGTCACCCCTGTGTAGTAATTACCAAATTGCCTTGTTGATCTGCACAACAAACTTAGACAAAAGACATAAAGCATATAAGCAGTTAAAAATGCCATTAAGCACAAACAGTGCCATAACAAAAAGCTTTAAAAAAAAAAAAAAAAAAAAAAAGCCAAAATATGTTAAATATTGAAAAAAGAGGTTTAGTGAGATTCTATCACTGAGACATTTCACCAAAATAATAATAATAATAATAATAATAATAATAATAATAATAATAATAGTGTTTGTGTTGTCTTTTCTATTGGAATGCACAGAGTTTGACAAGAAGTAATTCCATTGTGTAGAAAACATTGTTGGTGTCATGCATGAATTAAGCCAAGTAGTTGAAGTAAAGGCTTGGCCTCGAAAAAGGATTTGATGGTATTCTATCTCAATCTTGACTTTGCCTTGACCATCTTAAGATTCTGTCTTGACTCAATGGTGGTCTTGACTACAGAATTATTATTATTATTATTTTTTAAATGTATGTTCATTTCCATGAAGGGTGCCAATAATTGTGCAATTAAGTGTAATTAACCGACTGTAATTAACTGATCATGCTGAATCAAGTGTGTTGGAAGAAGCGAAACAATAATGTAGAGTGCAGGGCTTCTCTTAGAAGTGGCTCTTCAGGATCAGTGTGGATCAGTACATGTTGGTTGATAGTGTCTCAGGTTCTCACTCGATTGCATTTCAGGATATGGAGCAAAAAATGAAGATGCTGGAGAACCTACAGGATGACTTTGATTTCAACTACAAGACTCTGAAGAGTGCAGGAGGTGAGAATCACACGTTTCATGCTTTAGGGCTAGTTTCTTCAGACCAAGGTGCTAAAGGTTTTCATCACGTTTTGCTCCGTGCCTGCGTCAGTAATCTGAACTTCACATGTGGATTCTTTAATGCTGTGATCTGGCTTAACTCTTTGTTCATAGCTCTGTTGATGTCATTTCCTCTTTAAACTAATTGTTATTGGCTCCTTTCAGAGCTGTCCCAGGACCTGAATGGAAACAGCCAGGCTGCAGCCACCAGACAGAAGATGGCCCAGCTGGAGCAGATGCTGAGCGCCTTGGATCAGCTCAGGAGGGTGAGATACACACACTCTCGCACAGTGTTGCATTTGGGTTATTTAGTTGCGCTCAGGTTTTGTGATGCATCTACGGAGAGTTGGTGATAAACAGAGCATTGTGTCTTTGTTCTTCTCGCAGCAAATCGTGACTGACATGGCAGGGCTGCTGCAGGCTATGGACTTTGTGCAGAAGAATCTGACTGATGAGGAGCTAGCTGATTGGAAGAGGAGACAGCAGATTGCCTGCATCGGAGGACCTCCCAACATTTGCCTGGACCGGCTAGAGACATGGTACATATGCTGCACATTCGCTCTGACAAATTACTTCAAAATCTATTTATTTATATTTATATGAATGAGACTATAATTTTATACTGTTACAGACAGGCCAGTAGCTCTATACGATGCATTTGTACCACGTAAACTACAGACAGTGAAAACTGTCACTTTCTTAAGAAAAGAAAACAAAGATATGAAATTTTAATTTATTGTATTGCTTCATATTGGTTTTCATCTATTTACTCACAGCAATCTGTTCATTTCACCAATGTTTACCTTTCTTAAACGTTTCAAATCCACATGAATTTTTCATGTTCAGCTCGCCTTTACACAGAAGTCAGTCTCTCTCGTTCTTTTTCTACGTCTGGTGATACAATGGTTACTTAACCAAAATGTATAGACAAAGTTTGTTTTGATAGAATAACTAAAAGTAGAACATGGGATTCAAATCTGTTACGAAAACCCGAATAGGAATGGTATTTCAGCAGTGAAATTTGTTCTGGCAGCCCTACAGCACACACACATAAGCCCTGTGGTGATGTAACGTGATAAATAAATCTGAAAATCAGTAAATCATTAACATTATGCTAACTCAAGGGATAATATCGCTCTTTTTTTTTTTTTTTTTTTTTTTTTTTTCTCTTTCATTTGGCCTACTTTTTAAAGGACAGACATGCCAGAAATAATCAATGGAAAATCACTGGCAGGCTAATACTGGTTCTGGTACTCACTGGTTGCTGCTAATACGGAAATCTCACTGAATCTGATTTCACATGATTAAACAACTGGTTAAGGAAGGAATAAAACATAATGGGGTGTGCTGTTACAGGAAAATAATCAACAGAATCACACTTCATACTTTTTGTCTATTTATAGTAACATTTTAATGTTGTGGAACGTCCTCAAAACAAGTTAGTTATCATGAAGTTAATAAGAGAAAAAATGCAGCTTGTTGCCAAGAAATAGGGAAACGCAGCTTCCTCTTTCCTGAATACGGCTCGTTACAGTTTTACAGTTTTGACTGTTAGAAAGCACTGACAATGGAGACTCCTTCCATAAATGAAACCATTTTTTAACATTTATGAGTCAACGTATTATTCAGCTTAGATTACATAGTGGTTTCTGCTATACAATTAGTTTACATTAGTTTCTGCTATACAAATCCCTGTGAATTAGTTGTTATAGATACAGTAACCAATTACCTGTGATTTGCCTTACAGCCAGAACTCTGATCCTAGCTGCTGTTATAGAAAATTAATCAACACATTCCGACCAGTCAGATTTGAGAATTCAACAGCGCTGTGGAATAAATAAGAACTAAAGTACATAGAAGTGATGCATTTAAAACCTTTCTGGACACCTTCTTGTTTCCTTCTTGCACAGGCTTGTTGATGGCATTGCATATTGTCTCTTGTGGTGCTGGTGGTGGTGTTTTCAGTCTTTATTTCACTTTATTTATTTATCACTATCACTCTCTTTCAGGATCACATCATTGGCTGAGTCTCAGCTACAGATCAGGCAGCAGATAAAGAAACTGGAGGAGCTCCAGCAGAAAGTGTCATATAAAGGAGACCCCATAGTTCAGCACCGCCCTGCCCTGGAGGAGAAGATTGTAGACCTCTTCCGCAATCTCATGAAGAGGTGCCCCCCCCACACACACACACACACGCACACGCACACGCACACGCAGATACATAAAATCAGGAAGTCAGAGATAAATCATTACACCATTATGCCCCCTTGTGTTGTGTTTGTGTCACTGCAGTGCGTTTGTGGTCGAGAGACAGCCGTGTATGCCGATGCACCCCGACAGACCTCTGGTCATAAAGACAGGAGTTCAGTTCACCAACAAAGTTCGGTAAGAGTCCTTTCAACTCCCACACACACATACACACACACACACCACTGATTGTGCAGGGGAAGAAAATTAGCAAAAAGGAAATGAATGCCCTTTTTTATCTCTCTTTAAGGTTACTGGTGAAATTCCCGGAACTGAATTATCAGCTGAAAATCAAAGTTTGCATCGACAAGTGAGTACATGCTTTGAGTCAGTCTGAGAATAAACCGACATGCACATTACCTGATAATACATTCACTGTTGTCAACTGTGTTTAACTTCAGGGAATCTGGAGATGTTGCAGCCATTCGAGGGTGAGTCTCAGTTGTTTTATGCTTTGTTTGATTTATTTCTCATATTTCAGATTGAAGTATGACAATACTGGCACTAAACTGCATAAATATGTAAACCAAGTGCACAGACTTGTAAATTAAGCTTGTGCTTTGCCCATAGTCTGAGGTCTCCTAGTCATAGGTAACTGTTAACATTCAGCATCTGACATAGGGCCCTATTTTCATGATCAATATGCAGATGGAAAAATAAGATAGGATGGTCAGATAAGAAGACTATATGTTGTTTATATTTTTGTGAGCATTCTCTCAGGTTCAGACAGTAACCCGAAGGCCTTCAAATCCTTTCATTCTCTTTAAAAAGCAAGACTTGGTGGTGTGACATTTTTATAATGATATGTGAATAGATTTCATTATAACGTTGTTAATATAGAAATACCTGGCTATCTGACAGAACGTACCATAAATGTGTTTTCTTCCCAGTTCTTCTTATGCACTTTGTGGGTGTTCACTTATGTGTGTATCTTGGACATTTGTATTTTATATCAGCTAATTCCAGCTAATTTCTCTTTGAGGGTGATAGATTTGGTGAGGTGAGTTATGTTATACCATGTATTTATGAAAGTCCTATACTGTCCTGTTTTTTAATTCATCCAGGTCACGCAAGTTCAACATCCTGGGCACTAACACCAAGGTGATGAACATGGAGGAGTCCAACAATGGCAGCCTGTCAGCTGAGTTCAAACACCTGGTGAGCATCTCAAATGCACCAAGGGAGATTTCATAAGCACACTGTAGCAGCCTTTTTTTTCCTTCCTGAAGCATCTTCATTATGCTTAGTTTGAGTGGGCTCTTTGTGATGGCCGATAGATTTGAGTTAGCTTAGTTTATGTTGTGTGAAATGTAGTTCTCACTGCTCGTCCTTTTTCCTCAGACTCTGCGAGAACAGAGGTGTGGCAATGGTGGCCGGACCAACAGTGATGTAAGTTGCTGCTCTGTGATAGACAGTGACATGAAAAGTTACCGCATTAGGGGGTATGTGTAACAGAGATTAACCTGAGCGCTTATGAATTTGTCGTCTGACCTGCAGGCCTCTCTGATCGTCACTGAGGAGCTTCATCTCATCACCTTTGAGACTGAGGTGTACCACCAGGGCCTCAAAATCGACCTTGAGGTGAGAGACACACAAATATACACAAACTGGAACATTTTAATATAAACCGTAGGCTGTGGTCTGCCATTAAAATGAGAAATTAGGACAGATGTCTGAATCAGGACCCTCGTCATAAATTCGCAGCGCTGTCCAGCTAGGCATACAGTCAGAGTCACTTAGGATAAATCATGTTAACTCATTAAAGCTGATTTTTAAATAACTGGTTATCAAGTTCATTTCATGACTCCTGGTGACTGGTGCAGTCTGCTGAATGCTAATGAGTTTGTGCTAATGGTTGTCGCCATGGCACCCACAGTCAGCCCTTCACTTATTACAACTCTGCAACATGACTGAATATGTTCTAGAGATGTCAAATGTGACACGTTTTATGTGATGAATGGATGTTGACTGCGATGACATAGGTCATGAACATTAACATAAGCCCATTAACACAAATTCTCTGAAAGCCTGTTGCCATCGGTCCTGTAGGGACTGTGTAACTTGGCAGCAGAAGATTGCAGGTTCAGTTACGAGGAGGACATCAATATTGGATCAGTATTGGGTAACGGCTTATGCTAGCCAGGGGTCCAGCTATATATTCCCCCTACATATATGTGAGCGGTCTAGGAAATCCTGTCAGTTGTCACTGTGGCTAAGATGAGAAAAATTTGTTTTTTTTACCTGACACTCACCTCAACTTTAAGAAACCATAAATATTTAGTAGTATTTAGAGTATTTTAGTCTACTCTGTATATACCAAATCATAAATGTAATCTCATCTCATTATGATTTTCTTTCATTCTCTACAGACACACTCTCTTCCTGTTGTAGTCATTTCTAATATCTGCCAGATGCCCAATGCCTGGGCTTCCATTCTGTGGTACAACATGCTGACTAACCATCCCAAGGTGAGTGAGAAACAGCATTGCCCTCTATTTTGCACCTACCTTGAATGCATATGTTGTCTGAAATTCTTTTTCTTTTCTGTCAGAATGTAAATTTCTTCACAAAACCTCCTGTGGGTACATGGGATCAGGTGGCTGAAGTTCTGAGCTGGCAGTTTTCCTCCACAACCAAGAGAGGCCTGACTATTGAGCAGCTCACCACACTGGCTGAGAAACTGCTTGGTATGCTTGGCTGTGTGTTTGTGTAAGAGATACGGCTATGAGAATGGAAGCTGGTGGAATTTACACACTTAAAAGCAAAAAAACTGACATTTTAATATTTAATGTCTCGTACTTTTTAGAATGTTTTTTTTTTTTTTACTTTTTACATACTCGCTTTTTGTTATTGAATGTTAAATGGTGTCTAGTAGGTAGGTTCTACAATGCCTCTAACTCAAACAGTAATGTTTATAATAAAATATTTTAAATGATTGATTGAAAATGAAAATACCAGTAAAATGTTAAACAAATTTGACAGCCGTAGTCTGAGAGAGAAAGAGCTGTTCATGTATGCACAAAGCATTTTTCATAAATAAATGCACACGCTGATGTTTCCTTCTTGCCTTTAGGTCCTTGTGTGAACTACTCCGGTTGTCAGATCACTTGGGCCAAGTTTTGCAAAGTATGTTTCTGCCACACAGAGCTCGTTCATTTTTAACCCATTGCAAACTACACCAAGCACGGTTTAACTCTGCCTTATGTGTGTGTGTTCTGCAGGAGAACATGGCAGGAAAAGGGTTCTCATTCTGGGTTTGGTTGGATAACATCATTGACCTGGTGAAGAAGTACATTCTGGCTCTGTGGAATGAGGGGTGAGTGCTCCCGCTGTACTCTTCCTGTAATCTCGCTGCACTTTGGATGTATTCTCACTGTACCTGCACTGTACTCTTACTGCAGTCTCAGTGTATTATCGCTGTACTCTCACTGTTCCCACTGGACTCACGCTACATCATCACTTTTCTCTTACTGTGTTTTCACTGTAATCTCACTGCACTCCCACAGCACTATCATTGTGCCCAATGAACTTCTACTTCCTCTGCTGAAATCTTGCTGTCGTCAAGAGTATTACAATGAGCAAAGGCCCATTGTTCTTACTCCTAAATTGTTCTAAATTCCTTTGTGTGTGCATTTGTGTACATGTTTTTCTATAACAGGTATATCATGGGTTTCATCAGTAAGGAGCGAGAGAGGGCCATCTTGAGCCCAAAGCCTCCTGGGACATTTCTGCTGCGTTTCAGCGAGAGCAGTAAGGAGGGTGGCATCACATTCACCTGGGTGGAAAAAGACATCAGTGGTGAGTCTCTGTGTGACACTTTGCGTGACACCAGTTTTAACCCCTGCCTTATTTTCTTGTCAGTAGTAGTCCTTTATCAACACTGGCTTTCAGAATTCTACAAAACAACACTCTAACTGCGTGTTTGTGTGTGTGTGTGTTTTAGGTAAGACACAGATCCAGTCAGTGGAACCATACACTAAGCAGCAGCTCAACAGCATGTCCTTTGCCGAAATCATCATGGGCTATAAGATCATGGACGCCACAAACATCCTGGTGTCTCCGCTCGTCTACCTTTTCCCCGACATCCCTAAAGAGGAGGCCTTTGGGAAGTACTGCAGGCCAGAAGCCCAGCCTGATGCAGATATCCAGGATTTATCCGGATGTGGTAAGAGCTTTGAATTGCTGTCTGCAGCAGAGACACACTGAATAGAGCAAATGTTGTTTTTCTGTGAAGTGTTGGACCATAAAGACTTAAGGGAATGTGATAAGTATTATAAAAAAAATAAACAGTAGAAAATCTAAATGGTAAGTATAAATAAATTAGAAAAAAAAGCTGTTAATGAGCCACTAAGAGAACTATCAGTCTAAGAGTGTACCAGTTTATAAAATATTAAATATATAGTATTACGTATAAATATATAATAGTAAATAAGCTAGAATAAAACACAAAGCCCCAAATGTTCAAAAAGATCTGTGCAGCTACGTATACTGTTGAGTGCCAAAGTCTGCACACCTTTAGATCAAAATAAAGACCAAAAATCTTTTGTACACCAGATATTGAATTGGGTTTTGCAGATATTCTTTCATCCTCACAAGTGACAATGGCCAAATAGGATATGTTAATGTATTATTTATGGAAAAAAAGTTGAATGTTACATAATTATTCTCTAATAACATGAATATACACCAGATGCCTTAATAAGTGCTTTCAGTCTCTTTACATATCCTCTGAAGAGTTGTTAGTTGTAATATTTGTCCCATTCTTTCTCTGATATGTTATAATGCAATCAGTCCTTTTTTATTTTATCAGATTTTTTCATTTTATTTTCATGTTGGGTTTGCTGTATGTTTGGAGTGTTGTCTTGTTGCAGGAGGCACCCACATTTCACTTGAACCTTTTTGTTCTAGCGTGTAAAATACATTTATATTTTTCCAAAGTGTAATGTTGATTCCCTTTGACAGGAACAGGACAGAAAAGAACAGACTGGAAAAAAAGGATAGGGCATTTACAACAGAATGAAAATGGTTTTGACCACACAGTCTCTTTCTCTCTCTGGAGAAAATACATGGAGAAGTGAAAGTATTTATTTGGAAAGACTTGAGTTTTACGCACGCAATATTCAGTGTGCGGCTAGAACTGTTCAGCGGCAAAGATATCGGAGTAATGTTTCATTTATTAATCTCAGAATACAATAGTATCCAGCCTAGATGTAGATGTTCCACTCAAACAGGAAACAGTGTGTCAGAAATGAAGCTCATGTGCTGGTCCAAACTTTAGACTTGTAAGATTGCAGTGAGGAATCTTTTTTTTTTATTTTTATTTTTTGTCATTGAAAAGGAATTTTTAAAAATCAATCTTTGGTTATGTTATAAAATCCTTGTTGTACGAGATGCCAGGAAAGTTAGGGCGTACTTCGAATTGTTTTCTAAAGACATTCCAAAATGGTGGAAAATTCCACCTGTTCTACATGGAAAGTGCATTTTTTTTTTTTTTTTGGTGAAAAATAAAA
Organism: Pangasianodon hypophthalmus; assembly: GCF_027358585.1. Classification (NCBI taxonomy): domain Eukaryota; kingdom Metazoa; phylum Chordata; class Actinopteri; order Siluriformes; family Pangasiidae; genus Pangasianodon; species Pangasianodon hypophthalmus. The sequence continues at coordinate 6,758,463 of NC_069722.1, read as the reverse complement.
CACAGATACAGTGTTTACATGACAAGCCTCCCTCTGGATGCTGTCATGTTTTCTGAGAATATCATGGTGCATGTAAACCAGAGCTGCTGTCAGAGCCACACTTGACAGGAGTTCATGAGTGTCATCACCATACATGTCTGTGTTTGTGGGGGATTCTTAACTTAAGAAGTACTCACATATGTATGTTTGCTGTTTTATTTTCAGTCACTCAGCCATACCTGAAGACCAAGTTCATCTGCGTCACCCCGTAAGTGACCATTACTGTTCTCTCTCTCTCTCTCTCTCTCTCTCTCTGTGTGTGTGTGTGTCTATGTGTGTGTCAGTCAGAGAGCATGTCTGGAATCTCCCATTCACCTGTTTCCTCTGTCCACACACTGCTCGCCTGAGAAGCAAAACAGAAAGAGGAGGTTTTCTCTATAAATTTCCAAAATGAAGCCAGAAAATTTTCCATTCGCCACCTCAGCATGTCCTCCTCTCAACCCTTAACACATAAAGGCAGCAGAGAGGAACTAAATACCTATAGAGAAGTCTAATGATGTTCTAATATGTTACACGACAGCAGGTGATTGTGTTATAAGGAACTCTTTGATGGGGCAGGGAACTACATCACATTCTGGACCATTTCGATCATACGCTAAATTATTAAATCAGTTTCAAAACATGCTCTTTAGAAATATAATAAAAGGACAAAACTGAACAGTACCTGTTTGGGGATATTGTTGTATTTTTCTCATTTTTTTTATCGTGGAGGACTGTGATGAAGAAATGGCTTAAAAGTAATAACAGTGTGGCTCAAATTTCAGGCTGTACATTCAGCACTGGACTGACTTGTAGTCTGAAGTTATTAGGGTAGAACTGCACACCTAAAACACACACAGACACACATGAAAAGTCAAGCACCAAGTTTAAATCTCTGTGATGTCATGTGACCGGGAGTCTAAAGGACCGTTTATACATGACGCATGACTTTGTGTGTGTGCGTGCAGAAGCAGCAGCAAGACGAGCTGCACTGTTCACATACTGGCTCGTGTATCTTATATGCATCTGGAGGATTAAAAGCAACATCCACTGGATGGAACGTCAGAGCCAAAACATCCCTTACATCTGGATTTCAAGTTGAACTGTAATGTTTAGCAATTTTATGCAGAATGACTTTAAACACAATGACCAGCTCTGTGTCTCTTTAAGACTTTCTGCCTTCGTCATGAGCTGTGTCACTAATCGAAAATCTGATCCTGCATTTAAAAATATTTATCTAGAAGATCTCAAAGACCGGTACACAAAACAGACCTTTTTTTTTTTTGCCTTTCAAGGTTATATGGGAGGTTTTTAAATTCGAACGCTAACTGTAATAGAAAAAGATTTAGTGTTAGTACTCAGTAACGGTCTAGACAGCCGCTACATCCGTCCATAGTTTGAATAGAGGATATACAGAATAGAGCATACGTTAGTCTAAAGTAATGGAAAATATTTTACTTTGTGAGACATTATGCTTGAAAGCCATGTGTGTGGTGAGGTGTGTGCACTTGAGTTTGTGTGAGCATACATGGTGTGTGCGCACTTACGTTAGAATTATGTGGCTGTGCATGGTGTGTGCGCGCATGTGTGAGTGTGCGCGCAGGCTGTAAACTGACCTCTTTCCATAGGTGTCCTTCCATCTTCATGGACCTTCCGGACAGTGAACTACTGGCTAACGGCTTCCCTGGGTAGGCACTAGGGAGCTGCTGTATGGGGGGTGTGTGTGTGTGAGAAAGAGAGAGAGAGAGAGTGAGAGAGTGTGTGTGTGTGTGTGTGTGTGTGTGTGTCTTTATACAATTCTATTTTGCATAACAATAGCATCAGTGATAAAACACTCCCACAGCAGCTGTGTCCTAACACTGGAATGGTTGTGTTTAAACTGTGTAAAGTCTCGTTTGTCCTTTAGAAGGTCCTGTCCATTCCAACACTTCATCCTCATCAGTGCTCTAACCCTGCAATGCACGGAGAGCTGAAATCTTTTGAATCAATAGAGCAGAGGATAATGAGAATAATATTGTCACAGGAACAACATTCTGTTCTGCTATTACTGACTTACATGCAGTACAAATGGCTTTATCATGACAAGTGAAGTGTTTGGATTTGGACAGGGCCTGATAACAGGGGCTTATCTGTACTGTGCTCCAAATGCTTAAAATAGTTGTAAAAAAGGAAAAAACTTATTTTTTTTTTATTATTATTATTTTTTTTTTTTAAAACTGACATAGTCAATTAGCCATAACAACTCAGTAGCCTGAATTCACTTTAGCAAAACAAACATTTTTATTTGGTCTGAATGTTTCACAGTGGTGCGAGGCACCTCAATACTTCATTTTCTGATTCACGTACACTCAGGTATGTAGAGATACTGATAAAACCGAGCGAAATAAAGTGCAGCATAAAGCTGTCTTAACTCTACTGCTAGCGCTACACACCGTAACTTTGAGGTTAAACATACAGAGAGAAAATAAAGATGCTAGCCAGACCTGAATAATATCTTTTACATGTGATGCGAAGACAGAACACCATCTCATACCTGAAATGTTGACCAACAATTATTTATCAAGGCTGCACATGCAGACCTGTCGACCTTTACCCATTTTGCGCAGGAACTCCTGCATTTTAACATCGGAGTACACTGCTATAAGTCTTCACTCAAAAATATGCAAAACGCAGTCTTCTTTTTTTTTCCCGAAATATAAAAACAGCAGATCAGCCAATCAACATATGAATCTGGATTGATTGACAGTTGTACAGGTGGTTTGAACTCTCTGATATGAACTGACCCCCCTGGAAGCCCCGCCCCTTCCCCTTATCTCAAGTTAATCTCGTTTTCTTTGGAATTTTGCGCTTTTGTCATATCGCACACCGCTACCTGAGGAGTCTTACGCTTTTCATACATGTGTGATTTGGAGTACAGTATAGTTTCCTGCTTTGTGGAACATGTGTAATAAATGCATTGGTTTTTTTTGTTTGTTTGTTTGTTTGTTTTTGTTTTACAGACTTTATTATAGCAAAGTTTACCCTCTTCTTTTTTTCTATCCATTTTGTATAAGTGGTATTGGTTTTCTTTGAATTAACAGTAGCACTAACTCTGCAGAACTACTCTTACAGGAAAGGAGGCCTGACTATTTCTTCTCTTTTATTTACCTCTTACTAATTTCTTCCATTTTTGACCATCAAGAGCTACTGAGGTTCCTCTGCCACATTATTTACTCTGTGTGTGTGATTGTGTGTGTGTGTGTGTGTGTGTTGTCCAGGTGAAGGAGGCTTGTTCAGTAAAATCACTACTCAGAGGGATGACTGTTGTCTCTCTGTCTGTGTGTTTAACTCTTTCTCTTGTTTCATTATATCTGTGCAAGAAATGTTTCCGTCACAGACTAATGCTATTTTTCTGGACACTGTGCCACACTTCAGCAGCTGATTTTTCTCTCTTACAGCAACATTTATAGCACAAATTAAACACCAGTGCTCTCTTTTCCACCAGCATTGTGCCAGTGCTGAAGCAGTAAGCCACATTTCCACCGGTTTACTGTTAATACTCGAGGGTAGTTTCTTATAAAAACAATAACAAGTGTGAGTGAAGGAGATTACAAGTTGTGCTTCTGGCTTTGAGAGCATATTTTGTCTGTCATATTCTTTCATTGTCTGCATTGTAACAGACGATGTCATGTTTTTATTGAGCAACGTGGATTCCATTTAGTAAAATTACTGAAGTTAGTACTTCCTCAGAGCTGTGATTCACATTGTAATAGAAAGTTTGAGATTTTTTTTTTTTTTTTTTACACAATCCTCCCAAACCCGTGTGCTGTTCATGCCTGATTTAGTAACAGTCATGAAAATAACTCGTTGTCATGGTGATAAGCAGCCGAGGTCCAGACCAGCAGTATTTTTTGTGTGCTGAAACTTTTCCATTTCCTTTTTTTTAAACTTTGACAAAAAAACCAAGTGTAGAATGTAGCAAAAAAAATTTCGTTGGCCATTGAAAGTTGATTTTCAGTGTGCTATCTACGTAAGTCAGTTTGACGTGACTAAAAGTTCGCACACCGAGTCTGGCACCTTGTATGTGGAAAAGTGCGAAATGAGGTTTTTCTTGGTCTTTTACTGACTCAGCCTCCTGTACCAAACCTCTGACTAACATTCATTTCCTTTTTTCTAACTAGTTGTGTTTGACTGGAAATGCGTTTAAACCATTCTGTACATGACCATGATACACCGTGTGTGTGTATGTGGGTGGGTTTTAAGGAAAGAAAGTTATTACGAGGCATGTTGTGTGTTCCTGCAACTGCATATTTACAGTTCACTGAACATGTCTGTGTAGTTTTTCTCATCAGTCTGCGTATGTGTGTTTTTAAATTCAGGACTAACTCGGGTAACACAAGCGACCTGTTCCCCATGTCTCCTCGCACTCTCGATTCTCTGATGCACAATGAAGCTGAGGCCAACCCGGGACCTCTCGGTAAAACACACACACACACACACACACACACACACACACACACACACTTATGCTGCTATAAAATATTGCATTAGCATATTTTTATAGCATATTACAGTGCTGTGTAATCGTATAATTGGATATAGTGGACAGTATAGCCAAAATTTTATATCACAATATAGTTTAAAATATAGTTTCAGTATATGCTATAATTTTATTTAACAAGGACCATATTTATTGACGGAGGTATTTTTTATTCTACTTAACAAGCTTTTTAAAACTAGACACTAAAAGTTAGTCTGAATATAAAATTAAATACTGCATAATCATCTTTAGTGTTTATAAACAAGGAATAAAACACAACAGGACACGCTGTTAGTGTTTTATTCTTCTAATACCACAGCAATTTCAAGAAGACTTCAAGAAGTCACAGCTTTAGCTCTGACTGTTACAAAGCACTGACACTGGAGACTCCTTCCAAAAATGCCAAATAAACGTCTCTTCGCAGAAAACTTCACCATATCAACAATTACACACTTTTTCTAAACCTGTTCATGTGGAGCGTCCACCATACAAGTCCCAGTTTGAGCTGTTACTATAGAGATGATAAGTATTAGAACAAGCGTGTTAATATAAACCTGTGATTTTTTTTAATTTTTTTTTTTTTTTAAATTAAAGCTGGCACTATCGTTAGAGCGGATGTTATAGAAAATGAGTCAACACCTTCTGACCAATCAGATTTGAGAGTTTAACAGTACTCTGGTATTAAAATAAATCATACTGCAATTTCTCCAAACCTGTTCTGAATTCATGAAAGACCAACGAGCGAGTCAGTAAAAATAACTCTAATCTTTTTCTGTTTTATCCTGTCATTCATATTTTCACTCTGTAGTATCATATTCTGCGTGGATCGTTTGTAATGCGTTGTTTTTCACGTAAACGTGTTTCACACTGGTACACTGGCTCAACCATCATACCGCCTGCAATATTAAAACAAATAAACACAGTCGTTTCTATTCGAGTGTCACAACAGTCTCTTTCTTATTTTCCCAGAATCCCTCACTCTGGACATGGACATGAACACGGACGTGGCCTCGCCCATGTGAGACAGGCTCACGCATACGAGCCGAGCCGCATTTAGCCTTTCACTTCTAGCTGTTTCTGCTGTGTGGAGAGAGAGAGAGAGAGACATCCTGTGTTCTCTTTACATATCGCTCTCAAATAGGTGCTACTCTTTGCACTGTTAACTCTTTTCACTAGACCTTGTACTCATCGTGTGTTCCTCTGAACTCTCCTAACACTTTTAAACGTTTCTTAACTTGGATTGCTGGATTGTTTAAGCGAATCCTTATTAACAAACCATATTGATTGTTTTTTTTTGTTGTTGTTGTTGTTGTTGTTGTTTTTTTATGGATGGAGTGGTTACCATCCAAAGAGAAATAAAGAAAGTAAGATGGCTCAAGAGTTAGTAACAGCTTTGTACTGATTGTATGTGCCATTTTGTTGATATTGCAGAATAAGAAAATCTGTAGTTTTGTTTTTTTTGTTTTGTTTTAGGATCGTAACCTATGGATTCCCGTTTTATATAATACTTGTTTTTATGTACTCTTTTAGAATTATCTAAGAAAGTGTATTATGTTCACATTGGCTTTGTGCAATGATTTTTTTTTTGTTTGTTTGTTTCATGTAAGCTAACGCTTTATGTGTCATGGGAAAAGAGGCCCCTTGAGCTAATTGTATTATATTCTCTATACGTTTCCCCTCCTGTTTGTCCGTTCTCTATATGTATGGTATTCACCTTGTCTCACAAGCTTTCATGCCTGGTGTGTGTGTGTGTGTGTGTGTGTGTGTGTGTGTGTGTGTGTGTGTGCGCGCGCATATATGAGACACAAATGGACGTGGGTCCTAGCAGTGTCCAGCATACAGTGGGTAAGTTCAGACTCAGCCTTAAGTCTGATTTGTTTAGATCCTTGTTACTCAGGGTGTTACTCACGAACCCATATTTGTTTGGCGGTCAGTACTTACAGTACAATACGATAGTTATGTGTTAACAGAAGCATTTTGTTCCCTCCATATGGACTTATTTAACCAGCAGACCAGGAAGATTGGGAGGCGGGAGAACTCGATCACGCCATTTCAATAGCCGTTAAATGTCATTCCTTTTGAGTTAACCCCATCTTGTTTTTTTGCATGATGAAAAGAAAGTGTTATTACATGCTATTAGCATTTACACCAGTAAAGGAAAGATACACCATGGAAAGAAAGCATGCTGACCATGACACAAGATGAAGATATTCTCCATCTTTACCTTTGCAGTAATTATTTTCAGTGAAATATTTTGCGCTTCTCATTGATGTCCTTGTTTGAACATGCATCTATACCAGTGTCTGGATGAGGACTGTATAATCATGTCTTTGTTATTGCCTTCGTTATTGTTCTTATCTCCTATTTTTTTTTTTTTTTTTTTTTTTTTTTTTTTTTTAATTTAAATATGCTTAACTGTTGGCCTTCCTCACTAATTTTATCTGACACTGCCCAGTGCATGCACCACCCAGTGCATGGTAGTTCTTGTGTTGTAAATTTCTGCCTGTGAGCTCTCTGTACAGTGGCTGCATCACTTTTAATTAAAAAAGAATCAACAACCTACATGAGTTTTTGTCTTCTTTTCAGTCAGAAAAACAATGTTAGAGTATCATACACGATTTCTATCAAACAGGAGCCGACAGACAGAGAGATCTCAGTTTTGCTTACTTAGCAATGTCTTAAGCTCATTTTATTTTTCATTTTTCTCCCCAGTGTATGTAATGTATAATAATTTCTATTGAGAACTTATTTCCATCTTCTATACAGTGATCTTGGATTTAATTACTTTCATTCATCTTCAGCCTTTTATCACAGTCAGGGTCATGGTAGGATTTAATTACAGTTGTTGTCATTATTATTATTATTATTATTATTATTATTATTATTATTGCAGCTGCAGCAGTATGCTTTAGTTAAAATGAGATGACTACTAGGATCATTACTACTGCTTGTATACATGTATCTTTACTACTACTAGGATACATTTAGTGCCTGAATTTAATTCCAGTCAGGTAAATGGACAAGATCAGTGTAAATCTCCTGGCCACAGTCGCTTTGTTTATTACCGCCATCAGCCATCATGTGTAACTCTAAACCTATATCTCTAAATATGTTCTGCTTCCTATATTAAATTTTGTATTTAATTTTACACAGTGCTGTGTGTGTGTGTATGTATGTACACACACATATATATATATATACACACACACACACACATTTTATATTTATATATATATATATATATATATATATATATATATATATATATATACAGTGCAAAAGTCTTAGGCACATACAGAGAAATGCTGTAGAGCAAAAAAAAAAACATGAAATCAAATGTTTTTTAAAAAAATTAATTAATTAAAGTCAAACAAATAAACGGTATGACCACCCTTTGCTTTAAAAAAAACAGTAGTCTCAGGTGCAATTTGTGCAGTTTTATAAGGAAATGAGCTGTAAGTGTTACTGAGCATCTTGCAGAAGCAGCTACAGTTCTCCTGGAGACTTTGACTGTTGCACCTGCTTCTTATTTTTGCAGCAAAACCCAGCAGCCTTCATTATGTTTTTTTGTCTGAAAAGTTCTAAGTTACATAAAATGCTGCTTTCTTTACTGACATACAAACATTTTTCTGTAATATTTAATTTTGTGCTGGAAAACTAATCATCAGATTGAATAAAAAAATTTGATCTCTGTGACTTTAACTGTGTTTCAGAAACTGTTGATCTGGGATTTTCACACACAGTAGTCTCTAGAGTTTACACAGAAAGGTGTGAAAAACAGAAAACATCCTGTGAGCAAAGGGTCTGCAGGCTGAAAAAAAAAACATCCTGTGAGCAGAGGGTCTGAAGTCTGTAACCCCTTGCTGATGTCAGAGATCAGAGGAAAATGACAGACGGCTCTGAGCTGATAGGAAGGATATAGTAACTCAAATAATCACTCTTTACAACTGTGGTGAGCAGAAAAGCATCTCAGCATCCACAACACATCACTGTGCTTCAACAGCACATCAGCTTCCACTCCTGTCAGCCAAGAACAAGAATCTGAGGCTATCATGGGCACAGATTCACTGAAACTGGGCAGTTGAAGACTAGGGAAAAAAATGTGGGGAGGCTCTTCAACTGTCCAGCTGTGTAAATAAAATGACTACAGCAATGACAGTGTGAATGGGGGCGGAGCCAGAAGCATCAGCTTGTGACCATAGATGTTCGATAAACTCAGGTATGACTTTGTTCAGCTGTGTTTGATACAGCAGGTTTGTTTGCCAGGTTTTAACAACATTTCGATCTCATAACAACCCAAATTCTCTTCTTTTTCTCAGCATTTGCATGCGAAACAGTCACTGTGGTACACAGTCATTACTGCATTTACAGTTATCTCTAAGCAGCTTAAGGGTCTTTCTTAAGAGCCCAACAGCTTGGTGGTGCTGGGATTTGAACTCACCACCTTATGATCAGTCGCCCAATGGCTTCACCACTGAGCCTCCACTTGCAGTCATTATCCACCCCATAATCCACCACGTTTCCCGCTCCCAGTCTTTGCAATATATCTTACATGGTTCTGTGCATCATAGACATGCTATCTGTGCTTGCACTTCGCCTTTGTTTGCAGATCTGTATTAGAGTCAGTAGAGGCCAACTATCTGCTTTGAAGCAATTTTTTGGCTTTTTTAAATTAGCACAAACTGGCATAAAAACTGTGTTCCTGGCAACCCTGGTATTAACTGTCCTGTGTGTTGCTGCTCCTCCACTGAATATGTTCATAGAGTGAGCATGTGGCAGCAGGATTCTTGCCCCAGTGGGCCTCTATTAGCGCTCGGTGCAGTTCCTATATTTCACCACGAAGTACAATAATAGTAACTCGATGGAGTGAAACTGCACGATGATTGCGCAACATCTAGAAAGGCGACAATTTCAAGGGAATATCAGCTTATGTCTGTCAAATAGTAACATGTTTTAAATCGTTGGTCACTCAAAAGAGAGCATTTCAGTGGAATTTAAAATATATGGAGTTGTTAATGAGGACTTTATGAAAATTAATATTTGTTGAACGTCCCATGGGTGAGCCGCCACTGCGAGCCAGAATGAAAGCACTGACACAATCTCCTGTCCAACACCGCTGGCTGAGAGGGACGAGGAGAAAATACGAGCAGGGAATTGAAAAATCCTGTATGCGATCTTAAAGGTTTGATCATATTGTGTAGATCCACAAGTACTCTGTAGAAATGCTCGCGTTTCTGTTTTGTGTCTCTGTGAGTGGTTGTAGTTACATGGGCTAACCAGCAGGGGTCAGTACTGGCTTGTGGTGTGTTTTCACACACTCTGACAGTCTGGATCTGAAAACATGAGAACTAAAACATTACAAAGAGAGGGTTAGACCAGTGAAGACAGCAATCCAAACTGACGAACAATCTGAATTATCACACACACTCATATGTGCTCTGTTTACAGCACAGTGGTGATTTCCCCATGCACTGTGTGTATGTGCATGTGTGTGTGTGCGTGAGAGAGAGAGTATTGACTGAGAGATGGCGTGAGAGAGTTCTGTGAAGAATTCTGAAAACACTGCAGTTCATAGATTAACATTTGATTAGCACTTGATTTACTCTCGCAATACCACTATCGATCCCAGACATCTGCGCCAAGTCAGCATTTTATAATGCGAT